>NW_006399780.1:272267-303827 GCF_000299155.1 Elephantulus edwardii | reverse complement strand
CAGCCCTCAACAGCATAGCAAGTAATTGAAAAGACCATAGCCCGAATAAGGCATACCTTATGCCTCAAACTAACACCATTATTCCTCAATAATTTGAAGAAGTCCCTAACTGCAGACTTTCCCAGGGCAATATGACTCCTGATCTGACTTCTGGTACCAAGTGTATTGATTGTGGATCTAAGTTAGATGAGATCATTAACAGTTTCAATCGTCTCTCTCCAACTATCGTTAAGCTGCCTATCAGTCCAGTGGTGAGAATTTTTGTTTCTTGATGTTGAGATGTCATTCATATTGAAGTCTTCAGTCTTTGATATTCTGCAGCAAGTACTTCTAGACCTCTTCATTTTCAGCAAGCAAGTTTGTGTCATCTGAATAACACATATTGATCTTCCTCTGACACAGATATCACATTCTTCTTCATAGAGTACAGTTTCTAGAAAAATTTGCTCAGCATACAGATTGAATAGGTATGGAGAAAGGATACAACCACAACACATAACTCCTAATTTTAAAACTTTCAGTGTACTTTTGTTCTGTTAGCACAAGAGCCTCTGTCTAGGTATAGGTTTTACAGTTTTAAAGTGTTCTGGTATTCCCATTCTTCTCAATGTTAGCCATAATATTTTATGATCCACAGTCAAATGTGGATTGTCAAAGTCAATAAAGCACAAATAGACATTCTTCTGGTATTCTTTGTTTTTAGCCAGGGACCAGCTGATATCAGCAATGACATACCTTGTGCCACAGACTCTTCTAAATCCTGCTTGAAAGTCTGGTAATGCTCTATGTACTGTTCTAATATTTTTTAAATTATTTCCAGCAGTATTTTGCTTACATGTGATATTAATATTGTTCAACAATTTTCACATTCTGTTCAATCAGCTTTCTTGGGAATGTGAACAAATATGGATCTCTCCCAGTCAGTAGGCCAGATAGTTACCTTCCAAATATTTTGGCATAGACTAATAAGTATATTGAGGTCTGACCTATCATTTGAAACATGCCAGTTGGTATCACATTTGTACTCAGGGCCTTATTTTTAGCCAATGCCTCCAGAGCAGCTTCAACTTCTTCCTTCATTATCATTGGCTCTTGATCATAACATGCTTCCTGAAATATTTCAGTGTCAGCTAGTTCTATTTGGTATAGTGTATAGTGATTCTGTGTATTCCCTCCATCTTCTTTTTCTTTTTTTCACCTACACCTTCTTCTGATGCTTACTGAGTCATTCAGGATTTTGCCTATAGCATCTCTAAGTATTGCAATTCAAAGCTTGAATTTGTTTTTCAGTTCTTCTAGCTTGAGAAATGACCAGTGAGTTCTTCCCTTTTTATTCTCCAATTCTAGATTTCTGCGTATTCCATGATAATATTTTGCTTTATCTTCTCATGAAAAAAGGTGATCCAACAGAGTGTGGAAATTTTTGAACAATATCATTAATATCGATGGCGGTTGGAGGAACGGAGGTCATCATCAGAAAAACTCAATTTCTTGTACAGTAAGGATCAGAAAGTCTGATCCTAGTACAGAACTATCCCTCATTACAGAAACTTGGATACTCAGCTCCTAAAAGGCCATCCCTGAAAATCTCTACACTTCCATCTGAGAAAGCACTAGGAGTTCTTAGAAGGAGAAGAAGGTTCTTGGTTGGAATAAAAACAGGGTTGAATGAGTTCCAGAAAGCAGGGGTCTCAAACTCGTGGACAACAATCTGCAGAAGAAGACAACTTCAAAAAGCCAACTAGAAGCAACATGCAGAGAAGTAAGATGAGAGGAACCTCCTCAGGAAAGAAGACAGCTAGCCCTCAGCAGAAGAATATGGAGCCAGCTCTTCCAGGCAGATGGGCTGGTCGCTCTGCAGAGAACCCTCCTTCAGGATCTGTGAGGAAGACAAGAAAGAACAAACAGAAGAGCCCTGGGAATGGAGATGGTGGTAATACCAGTGAAGCACCTCAGCCACCTCGGAAGAAAAGGGCCCGAGCAGACCCTACTGTTGAAAGCGAAGAAGCATTCAAGAACAGAGTGGAGGTTAAGGTGAAGATTCCTGAAGAATTAAAGCCATGGCTTGTTGAGGACTGGGACTTAGTTACCAGGCAGAAGCAACTCTTTCAACTCCCAGCTAAGAAGAATGTAGATGCCATTCTGGAAGAATACGCAAATTGCAAGAGATCTCAAGGGAATGTCGACAATAAAGAATATGCGGTTAATGAAGTTGTGGCAGGAATAAAAGAATACTTCAATGTGATGTTGGGCACTCAGCTGCTCTACAAATTTGAGAGGCCCCAGTATGCAGAAATCCTCATTGCTCACGCTGATGCACCAATGTCCCAGGTTTATGGAGCGCCACACCTACTGAGATTATTTGTGAGAATTGGGGCAATGTTAGCATATACACCCCTTGATGAAAAGAGCCTTGCATTATTGTTGGGTTATTTGCATGATTTCCTAAAATATCTGGCAAAGAATTCTGCAACCCTGTTTACTGCCAGTGATTATAAGGTGGCTTCAGCTGAGTACCATCGCAAAGCCCTGTGAGGGTCTGCTGACCACTCACTGTTATGTCCAGATATCTGTAAACCCTTTTTGTTCTTAGTCTTTTTCTTGTATAATGGATGTTCTCTAAAATTGTTAATGTATCACAGGGCTGATGTTTAAATTTGTTTTCTGTTCAAACAGAAAATAAAAGGAGTATAAACTCCTTTCCTCATTTCAATGTTGCTACCAGTGTACGCAGTAATTAGATAATGAAGAAATATTTAGTAGAACATTTTATTGCCTAGTTGACAACATTGCTTGAATGCTGGTGGTTCCAGCCCTTTGACACTACACAATTTTCTAATGTGTTAATGCTACGTGACAAAATGCCCTTATTCCTAGTGCCAAAGGTTCAACTTAATGTATATACCTGAAAACTCATGCATTTGTGCTCTTTTTTTTTTAATTATTTTTTTTTTTACGGTGCTTGAAGTAAAACAGCCCATCCTTTGCAAGTCATCTATGTTGTTCCTTAGGCATTCTATCTTTGCTCAGAAATTGTTGAAGGATGGTAATTTGTTTCATGGTTTTTGTATTTGAATCTAATACACATTCTAACATGATAGGCAATGCATTGTGTAGCTGCAATTTTCTGAAAAGTTGATATTTTAGGAATTGTATTTCAGATCTTAAAATAAAATCTGTTTCTAAATTTCAAAGCAAAAAAAAATATCATTAATATCACATGCAAACAAGACTGTCGAAAATTATCCAAAAACGACTGGAACAGTACATCAACAGAGAACTGTGAGAAGTACAGGCTGAGCTTAGAAGGGGTCCTGGTACTAGGGATGTTATAGCTAATGTTAGATGGATCTTGGCTGAAAGCAGGGAATGCCAGAGGAATGTCTGTGTTTCATTGATTATTCAAAGATGTTTGACTGTGTGGATCACAACAAACTGTGGCTGACTCTGAAAAGAATGGGAATCTCAGAACAGTTGGTCATGCTAATGCGAAACCTACACACGTGGACCAGGAGGCATTTGTCAGAACAGAGCAAGGAAACATTGCATCATTCAAAATTGGGAAGGGTGTATGCCAGGGATGTGTCCTATCTCCTTACCTTTTCAATCTATATGCAGAACAGATTATCTGGGAGGCTGGGCTCTATGAGGAGAAAAGTGGCATCAGGATTGGAGGAAGATTCATCAACAATCTGCATTATGCAGATGACACAACTCTACTTGCTGAAGCTGAAAAGAACCTGAAACACTTGCTGCAGAAGGTTAAGGACTGCAACCGTCAATATGGATTGAAGCTCAACATCAAGAAAACAAAGATTCTCACCACTGGACTGATTTGCAGCATCATGATAGATAATGTAGGTTTTTCCAGGAGAGGGTGAAACCAGGCTGCTCCTTGGAGGCAAGGATTCTGAAGCTTCGTCTGACATACTTTGGACATTTTGCAAGGCGGAACCAGTCATTGGAGAGGGAAGTTGTGCTTGGGAGGGTGGAGGGACAGCGCAGGAGAGGAAGACCCTCTATGAGGTGGATTGATTGAGTGATTGGGGCAATGGGGTTAGGTGTGTCATAGACAGTGATATTGGTACAGGATAGAGGAAGGTTTATGACTGGTGTACACAGGGTCGTTATGAGTCGCAGGCAACTCGATGGCACAAACAGCAAAAATTTATGCTGTCCTTTGAAATATTATGTTCAGTTCTTTTGCTTCAGCATCTCTCAATTCCCTTTGTTTTGGTTTCTTGACACTTGAGTACATTTTTCATGGTCTCTTCTGACATCCATTTTGGATTTTCTTTCTCCTGGCTTTGTATTACTTCTTGCTTTCTTCATGGATGAATGATATCCTTGATGTTATCCCACAACTCATCTGGTCTTTGATCACTGGTGATAAATGCTTCAAACCCATTCTAAAGATGATTTTTAAATTCACGTAGGATAGACTCAAGATTTTATTTTGGTTCTTGTGGAAACGTCTTAATTTTATTCAGCCTCATTTTGAACTTGCACATGAGTTTTTAATGATCTGTTCCACAGTCAGCCTGGTTTTGACTGCTGATATTAAGCCTCTCTAATGATTTTTTCCACAGATACAGTCCATTTTATTACTATGCTAGCCATCTGCTAATGTCTATGTGTAGTTTTTTCTTTTCTTAGGAAAAAAAGTATTTTCTTTGTCCTCTGTCTTGGCTTCAAACCTGTTCTTTTTTTTTAGGTTAAAAATACACAAGACTTTTATTGCTTTATTTTTATTTTTTTTATTGCTTTATTTTTATTGGTTTAGCGCTATGCAGTGAGACAGGCCTGCTTCAGAGGTGACCTTGCAGCCACACAGAGAAGGATAAGGAGGGTAAGGAGGACAAACCTATTCCTAAAATGGTTTTGAAATTTGGAATAAGATAGACTAGATTCTTCAGGACTTGTTTTCATTTTTTCCAACCTCAATTTGAACCTGCACATGAGTATTGTGTGCTGTCAAGTCACTTGTGACTCGTAGTGGCCCTATGTAAAACAGCTCTGAACCCTGTTCTATCTTGAGCCAACCTCATTGTCTCTGACACACCCTACCTCCATTACCTCCGTCACTGAATTAATCCATATTATCCAGGGTCTTCCTCTCTTGTGCTGTCCCTACACCCTTCCAAGTATGATGTCGCTCTCCGAGGACTGATCCCTCCTTGCAACTAGCCCAAAGTATGCCAGGCGAGCCTGGTTTCATCCTCTACAGGATGAACCTGTTTGTTCTCCTAGCAGTCATAGTATATTATATACTCTTCTCCAGCACCACAACTCATAAGCATTAATTATCTTTCTATCATCCTTAGTTTTTGTCCAGATCACTGATGCATACATAGCAAGTAATTGTGAAGACCATGGCATAAATCAGGTGCATTCTAGTTTATAGACTGACATTGTTGCTCTTCAGTACTCTAGTGAGGTCCCTGACAGCAGATTATCCTAATGCAATTAATTTTTTTTTCTTGGCTGCTAGTACCAAGAGTGTTGATTGTGGAGTCAAGCAAACAGAAATTGTTAACAATCTCAATCTCTTCTCCATCTCTATCATGGTGCTGCCAGTTGGCTCAGTGGTGTAAATCTTTGTCTTCTTGATGTTGTCCTTCAATCTATATTGAAGACTACAGTCTTTGACTTTCTGCAGCAAGTGCTTCAGATCCTCCTCAGTTTCAGCAAGCAAGGTTGTGTCGTCTGCATATTGCAGACTGTTGATGAGTCTTCCTCCAATCCTGATACCACATTCCTCCTCATAAAAGCCTAACCTCCCGAGTGATCTGTTCCATATACATATTGAAAATCTATGGAGACAGGACACATCCTTGATGCACTCCTTTCCTGATTTTGAAATATGCAGGGTTTCTTTGCTCTGTTCTGAGGACTGCTTGCTGGTCCAAGTACAGGTTTTGTATAAACACAATCAAGAGTCTGGGATTTCTATTCTCCTCAAGGTTAGTCACAATTTGTTGTGATCCACAAAGTCAAATGCCTTTTTATAATCAATGAAACACCAATGGGCATTCCTCTCGTACTCTGTTTTCTTCTAAAATCCATCTGACATTGGTGATAATATCTCTAGTGCCACAACCTCTTCAAATCCCAGTTTATATTTCTGGTAGTTCCCTGTCAATGCACCGTGTCAGTTGGTTTTGGATAATCTTTATCAGAAAACCAAGTTTCCGCTGAAGCCAAGTCTCTGGAAGCCAGGATTTTGAAGTTCCTTCTCACATACTTTGGCCATGTGGCCAGAAGGGACCAGACCTTGGAGAAGGACATCATGCTCAGAAGGATGGAGGGATAGTACAGGAGAATAGCCCTGATGAGACAAACTGACACAGTAACAGGTAGTAGGGGTAGGTGTGTCAGAGTCAGTGTGACTGGCTCAGAATAGGGCAGGTTTCAGAGCTGTTGTACTTAGGGTCGCTATGAGTCACAAGTGACTCAATAGCACCTAACAACAATAATAACGACATGTAGATGGTTGGGAATATGTGAATGGGATGTGTTTAGCCTATCCACAAGGGAAATGGCTATCTATCATTCCACAACGGGTCTGGCCAGTCTCAATACTATACAAGTTGGCTAGTCTCACCAATAAATTGAACAGTTCTAGACACAGAGACAGATATTCTGGTGCCACTGAAGAGAAAGCAATACAATGGAAGACACCCTTCCTGCTTCAGCTACACCTACAGCAGTAACATTTATCTCTGAACTGAAGACCTTACATAAGATGAGACCTTGAAGTTGGAGGGGATAGCCAATATTGGCAGGACTGAGAACTTTTTTGGACAGCTGGGATTGGGAAGCCAATACTGACAGGACTGAGAACTTTGTTGGACAGTGGGAAGTCAATATTGGCAGGACTGAGAACTTGGGAACACCAAGTCATAAGGCTTAAGTCAGAGGTGCCTGCATGAATGTTTCAGGAGTTGTCTCAACACTATTCTGTTACCAAACTGGATTATAACTTTTTTTACTTCCACAATACGGTTCTGTGTGTTTTGTGAGCTATCAACTTTTGGACCCAGCAAAGCAGTAGGATTGGTGTTGAGATGAGCAGAAAGAGGTCTAGAAGTGTAGAGGATATGTCTGACCTCATGGGAATTGCTTTGGTGTTATTGATGTTATCATTAGCATTTATCACTCTAGTCAACAGTAGGTGACATTGATTGACCTAACCTAGGTCACATGTGCACCTCTTCAACTACTGTTTTGCTTTTATTTTCATTGTTTTGGTTCAAAGAGAATTGTCTTTTGTTTGGATATATATTTACCCTACCTGCCTATATCCCCAATTTCCTTTAAGTGTCTGGGGTTCACAAGCTATCATGAAGAACAGAAGTTCTTCAGTTTCTTCTCTAGACTGTGTTATTGCTGTGTACTGTCCTGGATTAAGACTTCAAGTATCTTGACAGTATAGAGTAGATCTAATTAATTGGGTTTACAAGGATATGTATTCTTTATGGGAGGAAGCATGTAGACCTGGTGGGTTCAAACTGCTGAGCACTTAATTATTGTGCCACCAGAGCTCCTGAAACTGATCAGACTTTAATTAATGATTTGATATTATTTCCTAAAGTCTTATATCTAGGATTGACTCTGCTTTTTCTTCACCGATGGAATATTAACCTGACATCTTCAATTATAACAATGATCAAAGTTCCCCCATCAAGGTGAGTGGACAATACTTTCCTTCATGATAGAGAGATCCTTTATCCATGTCGATGTATTCCAGATGAGCTCTGGGGTCATGATTTTACTGAAGAAACCAAACGATGGCATTCATTAGTTTCTTTGCTATGTCAGATACTAAATAACAGTGGGACATACTAAATAAAACTGTCATAAAATTCATAGTACAAAGGGACTAAACCCACTGCTGTTATATGTGGGTACAACTGTGTAAGTTGCTTCCTCAAGACATTAACTGATGCAGTTATTTGTAGTATTCATGCCAGTCTGTGTTCCTACTGGTATTGCCAAATTTGCTTTTCTAAAATCTATTTGAGCTCTTGTCGTATAGTCCACAGGGAGTTGTGCTGTTAACCCAAAGATCACATATCCCTGATGGTTCAAATTCATCAGATGCACCTGATGGTTCGACTCCAAATCTTGCTCTGGGAGCAGGATGGTTAATCTCCTCTCATGTGATTACAGCTTCAGAAAAACCATTAGATGGTCAAATACGAGTTACATCTAACTCATCAGCACATAATAACAATAATATGTTTCAACTAATTTTGTTGTTGTTCTTGTTGTTGCTGTTATGTGCCATCGAGTCACTTGCGACTCATAGCGACCCTATGTACAACAGCCCTAAACTCTGCTCTGTCCTGTGCCAATCGCACTGTCTCCGACACTCCCATCCTGATTATCCCAGTCACTGAATTAATCCACCTCATAGAGGGACTTCCTCTCCTGCGCCGTCCCTCCACCCTCTCAAGCATGATGTCCTTCTCCAAGGACCGGTCTCTCCTCACAACATGTCCAAAGTATGTTAGACGGAGCCTCAGAATCCTTACCTCCAAGGAGCCACCCGGTTTAACCCTTTCCAGGACAAATCTGTTTGTTTTCCTAGCAGTCCATGGTATTCTCAATACTCTTCTCCAGCACCACAGCTCAAAGGCATCAATTCTCCTTCTATCCTCTTTGGTCACTGTCCAACTCTCTGATGCATAACAAGTGATTGCAAAGACCATGGCCTGTATCAAACACACCTTAGTCTCCAGAGAGACACCATGGCTCTTCAGTACTTTGGAGAGGTCCCTAACAGCAGACTTTCCCATGGCAATGCGCCTTTTAATTTCGTGGCTACTGGTGCCAAGAGTGTTGACTGTGGAGCCAAGCAAACTAAAGCTGTGTACAATCTCAATCTCTTCACCATCCATCCTGATGCTGTCAATTGGTCCAGTGGTGAGAATCTTTGTCTTCTTGACGTTGTGCCTCAATCCATGTTGTAGGCTGCAGTCCTTGACACTCTGCAGCAGGCGCTTCAGGTCCTCTTCAGTTTCAGCAAGCAGGGTTGTATCACCCGCATAACACAGATTGTTGATAAATTGTCCACCCACATTTCTCCTCATAGAGCCCAGCCTCTCGGATAATCTGTTCTGCATATAGGTTGAAAAGGTATGGAGATAGGATGCATCCCTGGCGTACGCCCTTCCCAATTTTGAACCATGCAGTGTTCCCTTGCTTTGTTCTGATGATTGCTTCCTGGTCCAAGTATAAGTTTCGCATTAGAACGATCAAGCGTTCTGGGATTCCCATTCTTCTCAGAGTCAGCCATAGTTTGTTATGATCAAAGTTATGACACAGTCAAATGCCTTTGCATAGTCAATGAAACACAGATAGACATTCCTCTGGTATTCTCTGCTTTCGGCTAAGATCCATCTAACATCAGCTACAATATCCCTAGTACCAGACCCCTTCTAAACCCAGCCTAGACTTTTATGTTATAAAATTTAGGTTGCAAACTAACTCAACTGGCAAGAATTGTAACCTCTCTTTCACCATATCAAAGTGCTGTCAGAGTTTAAGAAATGATAATAATGTGCTTAGTCTAGAATGAACTTTTTAGGTCAGTTTTGAAAATAAATTCCCAAAACTGGTCCATAGTTGTCCTCACATATTCTATTCTCATCCTTTATCTCTATTGTTCAATCTAGCTTATACTTTTGTTAACAAGGCTCTCATCAAGTCATTTTTTAATTCTAGACATTTAATACGCTGGCACTTAGTAAAGAAATTTTCTCGGTTAAGCATAGAAATAAAATGTCAAAATTTGCAAAATTGAATGCTTCTTAGAAATCTTTTATGTAAGGGAGTTCTGGTGGCCTAGTGGCAAGAAGCGCACTGCAATTCCAAAGGCACATGGTTCAAATCCACCAGATGCTCTGCTGGAGAAGGAGGGGTAATCCCTTCCTGTGCCAGTCAGATCAGATTTGAGAGCACACAACAACAGGAAAACAAAAATGTTTTATATTGAATTATAAGCCATGAGAAAGTCAGAGAGTTTCAGTCTGTATGCTATTACCTTCAGCAAACTGATATTTTATTGAAGATCTTTGTTACATAGAAGTACTTCAGCTTTTTGGCATTTCCGAAGTGTGAATGATCCTGGCCAGACCGACATGATTGAACCTCGCCTTCCCCTCCTCTTTGGCTCTTCCCCCGAAAGCTCTGAATAATATAGTTTGACCTGGGGGGGTGGGGGGAAGTACTTCAGTATTAATCAACATGTAGTTTTTATGTTAATTAAGTAGATCAATGATACATAGAATTAAAACTATTTTTTTATTTCATTATTTTTTGTGTGTACTGTCAAATCAGATCTGACGGGTACAGGAGGAAATTGTTCCTCCTTCTCTAGTAGAGCATCTCATGGATTTAACTGTGCACCTCTGAGCTTGCAGTTGCGAATTAAAACTATTTTTAAAATCAAGTTTAATGGTGCAACCACTGTGGAAGGCAGTATGGCGCTTTCTCAAAAATTTGCAAACAGAGATACCATTTGGCCCAGCAATTCCACTACTGGGAATACATCCCAAAGAGACCATAACTGACATCCAAGCAGATATATGCACACCCATGTTTATCGCAGTTCTGTTCACAATAGCAAGAAGTTGGAAACAACCCAGGTGCCCATCAACAAACGAATGGGTAGAGAAGCTGTGGTATATTCACACAATGGAATACTATGCTGCATTGAAAAACAAGGAACTCATGCAATATTATTCAAAATGGGTGACTCTGGAGGACATTATGCTGAGTGAAATATCTCAGTCGCAAAAGGACAAATATTGCATGGTGCTACTGTTGTAAAATGGGACTGATATCAGGGTCGGGGTAAGACTGAGAAAAACTGGATAAATTGTGTATACTGCACTGAAACAGATGAGGGAGTGAATAATTTAAAAGCGATGTATGATAGGGTATTATGGTTATCACAAGAGTCCACAATTAAGGCTGCATAGTGGAATGTACTTGGGGTGGCAGGAGGGGTGCAGGGGGATTGTGTACCAGGGAGGGAGTGTTTCTTTTACTTTTGAAAGAGAGGAGTGAACTAGGGTGGGGGAGGGCTGGGCAGGGAGAAAAGTGCAGCAATGAATGAATGGAAATCCAAAATCTCTGTAAATGCTCATTAAAATTATTTAAAAAAAAATAAAGCTTAAGAAGAAAAAAAAGTCAAGTTTATTGACCAAGGCCTAATTATGATGTTGTAACACCCTTCAAATTTTTACCTGTCTTAAATGTTAAAAAAAATTATATTCTTTGAACATATCACAACTAATGGAAATAGTGTAATTTGTTATGGTTGCAAAGCAAGTTAACAATTCAAAATATGGTATATGTCAGGTCAAGAAGGATTTTAAAATAGAAACTCTCCCCTCTCTCTTTTTCATTGTCATCAAGTAGGAACTGACTCATACCTGACCCTCCAGTGACTTTTAAAAGACTGTAAATCACACAGAAAGAGACTGTCCATGTTTCTGTTAAGGAGCAACTGGTAGATTCGAACCACCTGCCTTGAATTGGCAGCACAACACCTTATCCACTAAGCCATCAGATAAAAGGTTAAGCCTAAGGCAGATTCCTGGTAATATCAGTCTATTTAGCATGCCATCTGCACCTTTGGTGAGTTTGATAAAATTTTATTTTTAAAAAAAAATTCTTTTTGAACTTAATTGCAGAAGCTGGGTTTAGTTATTTAGTTAATAAGTCACAACAGCAGGGAGAAAGCAAGTGGTCCTGGTCTTAGTTACAGCTCTGCTTCTTGGATTTTAAAGGGGTCTAATGTCCTTTTCATCTTTGTTTTAAGGTGTAGTCTCAGTCAATTATTGTTATTTGCAACCAAAAGAAAACATGTACATAACAATGTACTATTGTTAAATAAAAATTTACTAATCAGTTCCTCTTGGGAAATATATTTCTGAGCATCTTTGTAAATAGTTAAATTGCTTATGAACTTTGTAAATTTTTAAATTTCTGAAAAAAAAATGCCTTCCAGAAAAAATCAGTGAATGATCAATATTTCAAATATTATCTACATAATACTATATTGATAGTGTATATAATCTACTAGTAAGCATATATTTAATAATGTATGTAACAACATAGATAAAACTTGCATAATAGATGTAATATATATATAGAGAATATGTAAGGAAGATTCATCAACAACTTACATTGTGAAGATGACACAACCCTACTTGCTGAAACTGAGGAGGACCTGAAGCGATTTCTGCAGAAGGTCAAGGACTGTAGTCTTCAATATAGACTGAAGCTCAACATCAAGAAAATAAAGATTCTCACCACTGGGCCAATTGGCAGCACCATGATGGATGAAGAGATTGAGGCTGTTAACATTTACAGCTTGCTTAACTCCACAATCAACACTCTTGGCACCAGCAGTCAGGAAATCAAAAGGTGAATTGTATTAGGTAAATCTGCTGTCAGGGACCTTTCCAGAGTACTGAGAAGCAACGATGTCAGTCTAGAGAGTAGTAGGTGCGCCTAATCTAGGCCATAATTATTTGCTATGTATCAGAGAGCTGGATAATGACTAAGTATGATAGAAGAATTGATGACTTTGAGTTGTGGTGCTGGAGAAGAATGTTGAACACACTATAGACCATCAAGAAGACAAACAGGTCTGACTTGGGGAGGATGAAATCATGTTTCTCCTTGGAGGCTAAGATTTTGAGGCTCTGTCTCAACATACTTTGGGCATGTAGGCAGGAGGGACCAGTCCTTGGAGAAGGACATTCTGCTTGGAAGATCGCTATCATAAGATCGCTATGAGTCACAGGTGACTTAATGGCACATAACAATAATATTATAAACAATTTTATACTACTCAACTCAACGGCACCTAAAAACAGCAATACTAACACTTGGGGAGCTCTGGTGAGCTAGTGGCAAGAAGTTGCTCTGCAATCCCAAAAGCATGAGGATGGGAAATCTCTTCCTGTGCAATTAACTGCCTATGAAAACCCACTAGAGGTTTAGCTATAGGACGTTTATGACTCTATGGTGCAGAACAACAACAATACTACTAATACCATACCATACCATACCATACCATACCATACCATACCATACCATACCATACCATACCATACCATACCGAGCTCTAGTAGCTTAATGGTAAGGAACTGTGCTGCCAATACAAAGATACACAGTTCAAATCAATCAGTTGCTCTGCAGAAGGAAGATGGGCCATTATCTCCTATGTAAGTTACTGCCTCTGAAAACCTGATGTGGGGGTCAGTTATGGGTCAGTTCCAACTCTATAGTACACAACAGCTATTGCATACTCTTCTGTACTGTACTATAGTATACTACATAGCAAAGTATTTTAACAAAATATGCAGAGTTGGAGTCAGAAAATACAATAGAGAAGAGTTCACTTGTTATTTCTTTTTATTTTTATCCTTTTTTCAATTGATATTTTAATGAAACTTTACAGAAAACTTGGATTTCCATTCATTCATTGTCGCACATTTTCCTCCTTACATTCCCCTCCTAGTTTTTTTTTATTTTCATCATTGCACAATTTCCTCCCTCCCTTCGCCCCCCCAGTCTGATTTGCTATGCATCTCTTATTCTGAACTATTGTCATGCAAATAATACCTGATCATATATTTCTTTTAAACAGTTCTTTCCCTCATCTATTTAAATGCAGTGTTCATTATCTCTTCCTTTCTTAGTTTCCCCAACCCCTAATGTCAGTCATGCTTTATAACACTGACATTATGCAGTATTTGTCCTTCTGTGACTGAGATATTTCACTCAACATAATGTCCTCCAGGGTCACCATTTTGTATAATATTTTATTAAATCCTTGTTTTTAAGTGCTGTGTAGTATTCTGTAGTGTGAATATATCACTGATTCTCTATCCATTCATTTGTTGATGGGCACTTGGGTTACTTCTCTTTGCTATTATGAACAACACAGCAATAAACATGGGTGTGCATATATCTGTTTGGATGGCAGTTCTGGTTTCTTTAGGGTATATTCCCAGTAGTGCAGTTTCTAGGTCAAATGGTATTACTATTTCCAACTTTTTGAGAAAGCGCCATTCTGCCTTCCAGAGTGGTTGCACCATTTTACACTCCCAGGAACAGTGAATAAGGGTTTCAATTTCTCCACAATCTCATCAGCGTTGTTCTTTGCTTACTTGGTATTTCTTAAGCTGAAAGAATTTAAAAACAAAATCAAACCTTGATTTTTATACTAAAGATGGTATGGGCAAAATTTTAAATGATCCAGGAAGCATCAAAAGACGACAAAAAGACTACAGAATTACCATACCAAAAATAATTGGCTGACACAGAATCATTTCAGGAAATAGTGTATGACGAAAAACCAATGGTAATGAAGGAAGAAGTTAAAGCTGCACTGAAGGCTTTGGCAAAAAATAAGGCCCCAGGAATTGATGAGCTAATGTGGTGTAATAGGTCTGTTGCTCATAAATGGTTTTCCTAGACCATTGTCTTTGGTTTTGCCATATGGCCTGGCAGGAACATGCAAACAGAATGGATATATTCTGAGGCTGCACTCTACTAGAAGGCAAGACCAAAATGGCCACCTTTAGTTTCTCTGAGGGCGTGGTCTGTACCCCAGAGTTCCTATAAAGAGGACTGCATCTGGGACATTCTCTTTCTACTTCTCTAGGATAAAACTTTTAATCTCCTCCAGGAGCCTCAATTCTGTCTGTCCTACAAGCACATGGTCCACCTGTATCAGCAAAAGTTGTGTGAATCATTTCTTCCCTGAACCAGAGACCTGACCTCTGTCCTAAAGTGAGACAGAATTGATCATGGTACTGGTTCCTAGTCCACAGCACCAGAGCTAGGAACCTTTGCCCAACCTTATTGGAGGACTGGGTTAGTGGTAGTGACCTAAAGCCATGAGGCTGAGGCGCCTGTGTGTACACTTCAGAAGCTGTCATGACTGAGAGATTGTATCACATTGCCAGGCTGAATTGTAACCTGTTAAATTCCCTAATCAACCCCATGATCATATGTTTTCATGAAGTCTGTGTACCTACTGCAACAGATTTTGGACTCTATAGGGCAGTTAAGATTGGTGCTGGAATTAACAGAAAGGCATGTGGAGAGTGGAACTTATGTCTGACTTCATAGGAATTGGTTTTGTATTGTGGATGACGTAGGTGGGGGCAGTTCCCGTTGTTGATTTGGTAGAGATCAGACCCAGACAACTTCGTGTTGTCCTTGCTCCTTTTGCAGATATCAATTGACATAGTTCAGTAAACAGAGGCAGCCCTGGATGTGCTCACCAGGCAGAGCTAAAAAAAAAAATCTGAAAGATAGCTATCTGGCAAATATAACTGGAAAAGATTTATATTTATCCCTATATCCCTATTCCCTAAAACAGTGATCCAACAGAACATGGCAATTATTGAATAAAATCATTAAGATCACATGCAAGTAAAATGCTGAAGATTTTTTAAAAAATGACTAAAACAGTACATTGACAGAGAACTGACAGAAACTCAAGCTGAATTTAGAAGAGGCCATGGCACCAGGGTTATCATTGCTGATGTTAGATGGATCTTGGCTGAGAGCAGAAAATAACAGGACGTCTATGTGTGTTTTATTGACTATGCAAAGGCATTTGTGTTGATCACATCAAGTTATGGTTAATATTGAGAAGAATGGGAATCCCAGACACTTAATCATGGAAAACCTATGTCAAGATAAAGAAGCTACTGTCTGAAAAATTCAAGAAACACTGCATAGGTTAAAAGTAAAACTATATCCTTTCTTCCTATCTATTCAATCTGTATGCTGAGCAAATAATTTTAAAAGCTGGATTTTCAACATCCTTTGTACCAGCAGCCAAGATCAAAAGATGTATTGCATTGGAAAAAACTGTTGTCAAGGACCTCTCCAAAGTTCTGAGGAGCAAAGATGTCAGTTTAAAGAGTAAGGTGCACTTTATCCAATTAATGGTCGTTTCAATTACTTGCTATGTATCTGAAAGTTAAACAATGAATAAGGATGATAGAAGAATTGAAGTCTTTGAGTTGTGATGTTAGAAAAGAGTACAGAATATCCCATAAACTGTCAAAAGGACAATTTTGTCTTGGAGAAAATACAATCATTGTACCCCTTAGTGGAGAGTGGTTAAACTCTCACTATTTTGGGCTTGTTATAAGGAGCAGCCATTGCTTGGAAAAAGACATCATGCTGGCAAAGGTGGAGGGTCACTGAAAGACAAGAAGACTTTCAATAAGATGAATTACAATTACAGAGTGAAGACTTTCAATAGGATGAATTACAGTAAAACAGTGGCTGTAACAATGGACTCAAAAATATTGGAGATGATGAGGATGGCACAGGAAAGTTGCTATGGGCCATGGTTGATTTGACAGCACTTAGCAACATTTACTCATTATACTGTTATCAATCCAAACTAAACTATATTATGGAGCTTTAATGGCCTGGTGGTAAGGACATGAGCTGACAATGCAAAGGCACATGGTTCAAACCACCAGCTGCTCTGTGAGAGAAATATGGGCAATCTCCTTCTAGACAGCACATTACAACTTATTCTACTATGTACAGGGCCAGTGAAAACAAGCACATCTTCTTTGAGATGGATTGACACAACAGCCACAGCAAATCGACTCTTGTATATCAGTGATCATGAAGATTTCATAGGTTATTGTTATGTGCTGTCAAGTCACCTGAAACCCTGTCCTATATCCTGTGCCAATCTCACTGTCTCTGGCACACCTACCCCATTACCCCAGTCACTGAATCAATCCACCTCATAAATGGGTCTTTCTCTCCTGCACTGTCCTTCCACCCTCCCAAGCATGACGTCCTTCTCCAAGGACTGGTCCCTCCTGGCAACATGTCCAAAGTATGTCAGACGAAGATTCGGAATCTTTGCCTCCAAGGAGCATCCTGGTTTAACCCTCTCCAGGATGAACCTGTTTATTTTCTTAGCAGTCCATGTATATTCAATACTCTTCTCCAACACCACAGCTCACATCATCAATTCAGAACTGAGCAATATTTTGTTCTGTTCCAGTGTGGCGATGAACAGGTGACAATTCCAAGGCAACAGTAATAACAACAAATAGCTTATATACTTAATCCTACAACTATTTCCTTCACACAAATACATTTGAAATTCCTTTTTAAAGTGTTTTATGAAGAACCAATCTGGAACTTCTAAAAGAAAATGTATCTTATTTTAAAATAGCAACTCTTAAGATTATTTACTCAACAAATACTTATCAAAGGACATGGTCTATCACATCTGAAGGAATTAGCTTTATTTGGATCTACAATCAACATGCATTGAATCAGCAGTCAAGAAATCAAGCTATATTTTTCATTGGGCAAATTTGTTGCAAAGGACCTCTTTAAAACAGCAAAGAACAAGGAAGGATGCTACTTTGAGACATATGGGACTCTTGACCTGGGATATTGCCAATTATCTCATATGCATATGAAGGATGACAGGATATTGTCAATTATCTCATATGCATATGATGGATGACAATGAAAGGAAGATTGAAGAACTGATGCCTTTGGACTGTGGTGCTGGCAAAGAATACTGAATACACCATGGGCTTCCAAAAGAAGATACATGGGGGGGAGGGGTGGGTGAGTGGGGAGAAGGGTGCAACAATGAATGAATGGAATTTCAAAATCTCTGTAGATGTTCATTGAAATGAAAAATAATTTTTTTTTAAAAAAAAAAAAAGAAGATACAAGGCAGTCTTAGAAGTGAGGATGGTTAGATTTATTTACGTATCTTTCACATGTTATCAGGAGGTCCTTGGAAAAAGATTATCCTGGTTGATGTAGAATCAATGAAAATGAGGAAAACCCTCACTGAAATAGATTGACAGTGACTACAGCAATGCTAACACTGGTGTAGGACCAGGTGGTGTTTTGTTTTGTTGTAGATAGGGCACTGTGTTGGAACCAACTGGGGTGGCACTTAAGAGCATTAACATAGTTTACCATGAAAATACCTATTGCAACACTTGCATGTATCTGTGCACTACACATGGTAAGCAGTATGGCATAGAGTGAGCGCTGGCCTGGAGTAACAATACTTGAATCTGGTCTAGTAGTTTTACCATTAACTTGCTGAGGTCTAAGTGAATTACTTCATCATTCTGTTTCCTTACCTATACATTGAAGGGATCGAAACAATTTTCTTGACCGACTCTCAAGTTCAATAAAAAGGTGAGTCAGTGAGAAATTTAATAGGTTTTTATTACTTTCAGAAAATAAAAATCTTATTTCTCTACATATTTGTTTTCTACAAAAAGAGCACCATTTACAGAAAAGCAGCTGCAGACAACTTACTTTTAATGCAGGATGAAATAGGAAGGTTCACTTAATTATCATATTTAGAGTAAACCTTTCCATCTAAATAAATCCTTCTTGGGAAAAAAAAATCCTTCTTGTCCTAATAGATGCCATGTTTAAAATGGATCATTTTCTTGGCACCATGGCAACCAGATTATATCTGGCAATATTCACTTTTACTCTAAGGCTTGACTTAAATCTTGCTCACCAGCTATAAAGAATCTCAAAAACACTTTTTCAAATACATCTGTTAAACGAGAATCAACAGTCGATCAAAAACACTCATATTACATCTGTAGGGTATTCTACATTGTATAAATAAGCCCTGGTGGTATAGTGGTTAAGCACTTGCCTGGAAACCTAAATTTTGAGTTAGACCCTACCACCTGACCTGTGGGAAAAGGTGCCATCAATCTGCTTCTGTCAAGATTTTCGGCCTTGGTAATCCTCTTGGGCAGTTTTACTGTCCTATAAGGTGTGCACTGACTTGATGATGATTCTTGTTTTTACTAGCTCCTTCATTATATTTTCTACCTTCAAATTTCATGCCAATTCTGGTATGTTGTTAAGTGCCGTCGAGCTGCAGGTGACTCATAGCAACCCTATGAAGGAGAGTCCTCAACGTTCATAGGGTTTCCATTACGGAAGTGGATGCCACTCCTCCTTCCAAGCTTTACTCTGAGTACTGAGAAAGCAAAAGACAACCCTTTATATAAAAACTAAACAAATTTGTATTTGTCAAGAGAAAAAAAAAGGCTGTAAAACTAAAGCGAATCACATGAATTTTGTGGTTTCCCAGTGCATACCAAAGTTATGCTCACACTATACTGCAGTCTATTAAGTGTGCAAAAATTTACTCAAGTCTTATCTCTTATGAGTTATCAAAATGCAACATTAAGTTAGTACATGCTGTTGAAAAAGGCACCAACCAACAGACTTGCTCTGTGGAGCTCTGGTGGCCTAATGGGTAAGAAACTGTGCTCCAACCCAAAGGGTGGTAAATTGCTTAAAATCTTATAGGTAAACTACAATCTTGAAGGTATTACAGGGCAAAACTAGATATAATAGTGTATTTCTTTACCTTTGGGGAGCTCTGGTGGCCCAGTGGTTAAGAAGTTACACTGTCAACCCAAATGAAAGCAGTTCAAACCCACCAACTTCTCTGAAGAAAGATGGAAATCTCCTTCCCTGAGATTTACAGCCTCTGAAAACCCCATGGAGGGTCAGTTATGAGTTGGTTTCAACTTGAATACACCTAACAACATAGTATACTTCAAACTCACTGCTGTCGAGGTGAATTCCAAGACATAGTTGGCTCTCTCTTGGGTTTCTGAGGTTGCTACTCCTAAGGGAAGGAAACTGCCTTTTTTCTTCTCCAGCGGAGCCACTGGTGGTTTAGAAGTACTCAAGACACAGTCTTTGCTTAGCCATGCAACTTGTTATGGACTACACCACAAGCTTCCCTACAGTATACTTGGTAGAAAGTGGTTAATGTGGATGAATGATCCCTGCTGATGCAATGGTTAAGTACTCAGTTGATCAGAAGAGAAACACTGGATTAATAGCCTTCGAAATCATATAGGGCTTTTCTTCTTTGTCCTGTTGTCAACTATGACTCTTAGCAACAATGGAACTGATCCTTATTCTATTGTGTTTGCTATTGATTGGAATGAACTTGACAGCAATGAGTCCTTAAAGGTCTCATTCAAGGGGTGGGGAGGGATCCAGAAAGCCCAGCAGGAACTATCTTTTTCAATCTTTACTACTTTTAGGTTTTTAAAGCTTTCTTTAGTATCTGTCCTAAGATGGGATCACCACAAAAGGTGATCATTGGAAGAGACTCAGTACACTAATTCCTGGTATGTTAAATATTCAATTAATATCACCAATAGTGCCAGATCTTTATCATTAGGTGGATGTCTGTGTATATTACATTGGTAAAAAAAAAAAAAAAGAGTATGTGCTTTGCAGCCCAACGCAGGATGGGTTCAAATCAGAACCCTTCACTTGTCTTGAGTGTCAGCATCTTCATCCAAAATGAAAACATCTTGCAGGGTTGTATTAGAACTATTAAACATAAAAAGTAGCAGTGCCTGGCACACTATAGACAATAGTGACTGGTGACCTGGTGGAAAGAAGCTGTGCCACAATGTCAAAGGTTTGAGGCCATCAGATGCTTTGCAGTAGGATGGGCAATAAATTGCCTCTGAAAACCCACAAGAGGGTCAGCTGTGGGTCGGTTTGGACTCCATGGTACTATTATTTTTATAGGACAGTTGTGCTAACTTAACACAACTTTCAAATTTTTAAAGTCTTCTGAATTCTGTCACACATCATCTTTTTGGCAATCCATCTTATCCAGGATCTTTCTCTCCTGCACTGACAGTTCACCCTTACAAACCACTTGCTTTCTCCATGGACTGACCCCTCCCAACAAAACCTCGAGTGAAAACTTCAAAGTACCTGTCTCTAAGGAACAAACTGGTTTCACCTTCTCCAGGATACACCTGTTTGTTCTCTTGGAAGTCTATGGTATGTTCAATACTCTTCTCCAGCACAACTCAAATGCATAGATGATTCTTCTGTTATCCTTAGTCACTGTCCAGCTCTCAGATGAAAAGCAAACAACTGAGAAGACGATGGCTTGGATGAAGCACACCTTAAAAGACTGTTATCCTTAGTCAAAGGCTAAAATTTTAAAGGACTTTCATGAGGTTTCTTTTAAAAAAAAACAAACAAACCAAATCACCCATCAAAGATGCTGTCAACTCACTTAGTACAGTCAGGGAATGTATTCTCCCTCATGGCATTCGAGACTGTAAATCTTTAAGAGACTGCTCATCTTTCTCATCCTTGAGAGCAGCAGTTCTGACTCTTAGGGACTCTGGAACAGAGTTTAACTGATCCATAGGGTTTTGAAGGCCGTAACCTTTATCGAAGTGGATTACTACAACTTCCTGCTAACTTTTGGTTAACGCCCATATGCATAAGCACAGCAAGAGAACTCCTACAGAAGTCGACACACAAACCACTGGGCAATGCACAAAGCCATGGACACATGGACAGGGTGTGCCCGATCACTGCTGTCCGGGATCACTTAACAGTACCTGTAATTCAACCCCTTTCTGCCTGCTCCAGGAGCATCATATTCTTAATGAGTAGTTGTTAATTCAAGTAATAAAATTTCCTTAAGCCCAATTTAAGATGCAAGTATTATATTTTAAGGGAAACATTTTTCAGAAATTATCAAAATCCTAAATGTTAAGTGGTACAAGTTCTTGTGATTTTCCTTAAAGGCTATTGTTGACTAGAATAAAGCTTAAAAAAAATGTCTGTTCATTCATAGGGTCGCTATGAGTCGTCTGCGACTCGACGGCATCAAACAGTAACAATGATGATGACCGAGAGAGCTACATTGGCCTAGTGGAAAGGAAGCTATGCTACCAAGCTGAAGGTGAGTGATTTTTATCTGTGGCCATCGTCCAGGTTCAAACTGTCTTCCTGTCAAACAGTCTTCTAGGTGGTATAGCACTGGTCTGTGCGTTGCTGTACAGAGGTTAACTCGTGGTTGCTGTGATGCTGAAGACTGTGACAGTGATGTGCCAATCGTGGTAATGGGTACCCATGGTGGACAGCGTTGGCTGGAGCTTCCAGACTAAATCAAGCCTGGAAGAAGGAGTGGCATCCACTTCCGAAATGGCTTGCCTTCGGAAACTATGCACGAACAGTGCTCAGGCTGTTTGTTCATAGGTTCGCTATGAGTCCTCTACAACTCGACAGCATCAAACAACATCATGTTCTTTTTTTAAATAAAAGGTTAGTCTTTGTCCTTTTTAGAGTTTTCTCTAAAGTTGGGGGGAGATCTCCAGTGTTGAATAATTACCTATCAGTCTTACATTTATTTCTCAGAACCACTCTCTTAAGTAGATATTCCTGAAGTACAGACCTATGAATCAAGTTACACAATTTGATATTAGAATGCTCAAAAGATTCAAACATAGCAAACTTAGACTGAGTTTTTCTCCAGTCCAAGTGTCCACACCAAAAAGGAAAAAAGAAATTCAGTATTAGCAACTGAATTCACTTGATCTTTACTTCTTTATTAGTTCCAATTAAACAGAAGTGAGAAACCAGATTTTATATAAGCAGATTCTTCATATTATGTTTATTGCTACTGAACATTTACCAAAATTATTTTAATCTCCATACTGGTAAATAAGGAACTTCTTTTTCCCCTTATTCCTTATCTGTCTAGGTAAATCTTACCAAATTTAAGCAAAAGATTCTTAAACATTATGGAGTTTTACTGTGAAGAAAATGCCTATTTGTTGGCACTGATATGTAGACAGTTCAAATTTCTGTGAATGATATACAACTACTTTCCCACCAAACACAAACTATAATAGAACCTCACTGTATATGCACTTCAAATAGGAGAGAATTTTTATCAGGCACAAAGTTCTTAAAAACTGATTATTAAATCAAGTGAATAATCAGAAAATAATTTATTGTTTAACTTATAATATGCCATATAGATTCTTAGATTTTATAATGAAGTTACTCAATTCTCCTCTCTGGTAGCTTCATGTTGTTGTTGTTGTTTGGTGCCATCGAGTCGTAGACGACTCATAGCGACCCTATGAACGAACAGCCTGAGCACTGTTCATACATAGAGTTTCCGGAGGCAAGCCATTTTGGAAGTGGATGCCGCTCCTGCTTCCAAGCTCTGGTAGCTTCATAGGGAATATAAAATATCCTATAGACAGATTGTTTAACATGCATATAGTTAGGTGAATTATGGTATTTCTTAGAAATGAAAACTCTATTGACCTTTTCAACGTGGACAGTTTTTTAAAAAAGAACACGTGTTCATGCTACATGATTATCTGTATTAAGGCCAATAAACCAGAAAATCATTTGGGCTTTGCAGGTCATATAGTCTGTGAGAAATATTTGATTCTTTTGCACAAAAGCAGCCAGACTCTCCATATATATATAATCATGGCTGTGTTCCAATAGAACTTTATTTAGGGACACTAATATTTTCATTTCATATTCTTTTCTGTGTATCATGAACAAGGCTGGATTCACTTTTAAATAAAAACCACACAAGAAACCCACAACCATCATTTCAAATTATAAAAACCATTTTTAGCTCACAGGCTGTATAGAAACAGGCAGTTGGTAAGACTAGACAACCTACAGGCTCTAACCTTCCAACCCTGGATCTAAACATCTTTTTCCCCCTCTCTAAATATAACTTTTGACATTTATTTGCTGGCAATTAGTTAACTTCTACTTCACTGTTACTATTGTAAGGACAGTAATACAGAGTATGTTTAAGGCTTTGTCTAAACTGCTGGTGTACAAATTTTAAGACAAAGTTTTAGGAATCCCTTAAGTAAAAATTAAATGTACTGCTAGAAAAATGAACTGACCAAGTTTCATTTATTTCTTAACATCACATCTATACAGATCTCATACATACAAAGGAAATGCACCTTGGTTCCATAACAGTATTTGGCTGCATTCCCCACTATAATACAAGTGCAAGTTTACTTGGAAATGTACATTTATACAACTTCTATAAATTAAAGACCTCTACACTATTACTTGTGATAGCAAAAGCGTGAACTGAAGTCCCATGACTAGAACACTTCCATTTGGCTTAATATAAAAGTACTCAATCGTTTAAAAATGGCCAAATGGGGAACAGGCCAGTATATAAAATACTTGTTATGTAAAATTTAATCATTTGCCTTTTTAAAAAATAATCTTCTAACTTTAAATCAGTTATTGAATTAAGTTATGGTACCAAGAAATAAATTTTTAAGGGTTGTATTTTTAACAATCTTATTAATAAAAAAAAACAAACCAACAAACTTCATACATAAATGATATTTAAATTAAAATATTACCAAAATGAAATCGTTTCTATATTTTAATGTGTTAGGCTGTTTACAAATCACACACCAAAAAACCCCCACCAGAGACTCATTTGAGTGTTTAAATTCAAATCTGTATTTGTAGTTTCTAAAGTGTTGATCCACAGACCACTTTCTTGTTGCACATGTGTATCAGTGAAAATAAAGAAATGGAAATCACCTCATCCCTATAAAAGGAATGGTTTCTTTACTAACATTCTTTAAAAATATACATTTTACAATCCTCACACCTCAACAAAGGTGGCAATGTAATAAATACACTGGTTTATTTTGTCTTCCACACTATTAAATGAATGTCCACAAACTACCTGTTGTAAGCTCTCTCTTTTTTGGATTTCTCCAGTGCTTTGTCCATGGTTTTCTCATTTTCCCCTCTACATTTGGGACAGTACCACTTGCCCTTTGGTTTATGATTCAGTCCAACACATGAGAAATGAAACCACTCGATGGGACACTCATCATTGTCACAGCCTATCATTTCTCCATAGGAGACCTGATTGCACAGACAGTATGTTGGTTCGTTTGGGTCAATGGGAAGGTCTGCAGGTGAGGCTTCCCTCTCTGCTTTGGCCTTAGAGCGTTTCTTTTTCTTTGATGTTTTTGCCTTCTTCTCCTTCGGTGTTCCTGAGGTGATGTCATCGTGATCATGATTATTAGAGGCATTCTCTCTATTCTCATTGTTGCGTTGCCGCCGGGATCTCTTATTATTGGGCTTTTCTGCTTGAGTGATTGTCTCGTTCTTTGATTTATCTTGGCTGTTTTTGCCGCTGTTGCCAGTGGTATCACTGATCTCTTGATGTGCCTCAAAGAGTTCCACGTGACTGTCCACTTGTCTGGTCCGGTTCTCAACCAGCTCCACCATCTGACTCACAATCTGAATCTTTTCATCACCCAGTTCCTGGCTCTGAATGAGGGCTCTCTGAATGCAGTGTAAAACCCTCCTCTTCTGTGTACCGTCGGTCTCATGCTTAAATCTCTCATAATATTCATCCAATTCCTTTAGGATTTCTGCAAAGGGAGGGGGGAAAAAGTTAATATTATACTACAAACACCACTAAGAAAATCCACGCTGATTAAATAAGTCTTATTCTATAGAAAAATAATTGCATAAAACAAAAATGATCAATACAAAGTTTCCTAATACAAAAATCTCCAATCTGCAGTCATTTTGGCGGACTTTTAAAAAAAACGCCATTAAATAAGAATTTCTAGAACAAAATACAGATTCCATTTAGCAAAGTTTCCAGGTCTTCTGCACATAGGTCAGAACAGGTAAAATGCTCAGGCCTCCAAATTTTTTTTTATAAAACTGATTATGTCTTTATAAATTTTCCTGGTAGCTCTAAAGCTTATGAAATAATGCTTATAACTTCTGTAATAGTTTTATATGGCTTAAAGACTGGGATTAGATAAAAAGTCTAGCATGCTATAGAATAGGTGAAAGCAGTGATCACTTTACTAGTACCTTAATTTCATTTCAGAATTTTATCCTTCTGTAGAACGGAAAATAAGAGACAAATCTAGTTCTGTTTTAAAAGAAAGATGAGATTCCACTTTGCTTTAAAAAAATAAAATCTTTACATCTATAAATCTCCACAGACTTTAGTCATCAGATACATACTCTTTTTATTTTATTTTATTATTTTTGTGTGCGTGTACCGTCAAATCAGATCTGACTGGTACAGGAGGAGATTGCCCCTCCTTCCCCGGCAGAGCATCTGGTGGATTTGAACTGTGCACCTCTGGGATTGTAGTTGCAGCTTCTTGCCACTAGGCCACCAGAGCTCCCCTAGATACATACTCTCGAGCACACACAGGCACTTGCATTGTATTTCTTTTTGCTTTGTTGTTGGCACAAACTTTTCTCAGAGAAAATCAGAACTGCCATTATGTACAAGACAAAGAACAAGATGATGAAGATATGCTTGAATAATCTGTCCCAAACTCAGAAAATCAAATAGTAATTTGTGCCTCACCACCAACCCTCTACCATCAAGTTTTATTTCTTTACAGAAACAAACATTTAAACCTTGGACAGGTTAGAGACAGTGTGACTTTAAAATGTTAGTAGGCATTTTCTGAAGAAATCGGGTGAGATATCTGGATGAAATGAGAAAAGTATTACTGCTAAAAGCTTATTTTAAAAATATTAACATTTCCAGAGCTATTTCCCCCAAACAGTAAATGACAAATGAAACAGTATCATATATTCTCCAGAAACTCTTCTGAAATTTCCTAAAATAACTATACTGCCCACTAGCAAAGTAGATAGGTATAAGAAAATGTAACTAGCATGCTTAGAAGTTTCATCTTCAAATAGTTTACTACAAATAAGAAAACACAAAAACTTAGGCAACATTCAAATTTACTTAAATACAGGCAACATTTTTTTTTGGCTATCTTTACAAACCGATGCTCTGAAGATACTCATAATGATCGAGCCTAAGAACAAGAGATCTAAACCTTGTTTCATCCTGTGCCATCCTCACACTCCCTGACACACTCAAGTCTGATGCTGCATACACACCATCAATCCATCTCATTCAGAGTGTTGCTCTCTTCTGCTGACTCTAAATTATCCCAAGCTTGATGCCTTTTTCTAAGGACTGGTACCCTCAAGACAACATGTGGAATGTTTAATCAAAATTTCTAAAAACACTGTTAGTATCTCATAGAGAAAGAGACCTGAATTTAGCATATTGCTTACTTAAATACAGAGCTGCTTTCCATCAAAAACTTACCCTCATGCAAAGTATAAAAATCCTATAGTGAAGATGCAAGCATCTCCTTAAAAATTTCCAAAAAGTAGTCCCATACCTGCACAGTGGCAAGTATTTCTGAGATATTCCAAGGAAATTATTCTTTCAATGAAACTTAAGCACAGACATCCATAAACAGAAGGCATAAACAGAAGGTAACTCTAAGTGCATCTTTATGGTGTCAATCTTTATCTTCAACTCTACTAATCAGCTCAACTTCAGGCAAATCACCTTTAACTTTTCTAAAAGGGCTTTGTACCAACATTATTGCCCTAAAAAACAGAAGGAATAGTATCATGGAAAGACCCAACAATGCACTATCCTAATGTTTTAAATGTGAGTCCTGCAAAATAGAACCGAAACTGTCCAATTACTATAAAAGTATTTCAATTTTACATCGAATTGTACAGAAATTCATTAAGCAAAATTCTAAGGAAGGAGTGGGTATTTTTATTAAAATACTTAAAAAATAATCCAAGCAACCTTAAACACCATTTACAACTGTCAAACTAATTATAATCCACTCTTAACTTTTAATTGTCAGCTGATATACACTAAGCAAGGAGTCCCAGCAGCACAAGATTTCAGAGATCAGATGCTAACCAAATATTTTGGCGAGTTGAAATCTACTAGCCACTTCATGGACCAGTAAATATTATAGCCAAGAAAATCCTAAAGGGCAGTTCTGCTCGGTCACAAGGGGTCATGGGTCGGAACGGTTTTGAGGGCAAGTAACCAGATGTACTCAACGAAAAATTTAAACCAGTTTAAGAACATAAAATAAGTTCTTTAAAAAGAAACGCCTAATTTTTTAGTCTCAAAATTTAAACTTTCAAATAAATGAGTGACTTTTTAAAAAAATCTACGCACATATATATCTGCTCTTTAATTTACTAATTTGGGGTAAGTTTTTATTTTATATTGGTTTGCACACAAAATTGGTATACACTGTTTCATACAGTTATTTCCATACGTGGTGTTGTATAAACGTAATCTTCATCGAATTATGCCCACCACTACCTCGTCTTTTCAGGTTTAGTATTTACAGTTTATTACTCTCAACTGCATTAAATACAATTCATAGAAAAGGGATGGTAGGAATACTGATATTTTCTTTAAGTTTTATAAATATTAATTCTGACTCTTGGAAAACCCTTATTTTTTATTAGTAAGTTCCATGTAACCCATGTTCAGGGCGCTGGGATTAAAAAAAAAAAAAATCAACCTGTGCAGATGAAGGCTCTTTCGAGCTTCTCATTTCAAGTGGGGACAGGTGGGTATATACAAGGAAAGACTCAAAGGACCCGTAGAGTAGCCTAAAATCTACAAGCGGGCAAAGAAGAATATGTCAGGGGAATATGCAGAAATGCAAGCTCTATAAAGGTCAGTACCGCAGTCAAAGGTGCACACACCTGCCGCGCTCCCTCTCCCGAGTCAGTGATGGTGGTGTTGGGGGACACTCACATTTCCAAGAAGCGGAAGACACCGGAGTCTGACAAACCAGCGGCCACCAGGCGGAGCCAGGTCCCATGTACCACTCTGTTAAGGGTTGCGCTCATCTCCAAGCAGTCGAAGAGAAGAGCAAGGTCAGGAGAGAAGCACGACCAGAAAATTTGTGGGCTCGTCTCCGAGGGCCATCGGGGCCAGAACTCCGCGCGCTCGCTCACTACCGAAGAGTGGCTTGCGCCGCACCACCAATCTCGCACAGGGAGCGCGGCTCGCGCATCTCTGGAACGCCTGCTCGTTCAGGTCAGCTGCATTGTTCCGCGACCGGAAATGGCCAGGACGCACGGGCCCTAAGGAGGAACCAAGGCGACGCAAAGGCCTTGAGACACCCTGCCAATGGGGAGCGGGCCAATGAGCCCCGCCCCGGGAGCTACCGCCTATGGGAATCGCCAGACGGGAGGGCGGAGGCTTCGGTATCAGGCCCTGGTTCAAGCAAGGGTCCAATCACTGCCCAGGACCAGAGAGCATGGCCCACCCTAAGAAAGCGAAATGCCAATCCCAGGCTGGAGGCCGACCGAACAGAAAACATTCAAATCAACTCGACCTCCCCTCTCCCAGCTCTCACCGCCCCACTCCCAAAGAGGAAAAAAAAAGCAAGCAGCGGAAACCGAGACTGGGGCTAGTCACTGCGTACGGCCCACCCACTCCAGCTCACAGACCAATCATTCAACAGTGAAGTGTAAGGACATTCCATGGGGAACATCAAGACCAATCATAAGGAGGCCGAGGCGGGGACGATCCGCAATATGCTAATGAACCCCTTATAAAAACCACTGCGAAACCGCCTCTCCGGCAGAGCGCGCAGGGGCGCCCTCGGTGTAAAGGTTCTGCGTTTTTGAGGCGAGCTATCATCCAACACCTCCCCCCGCCCCTCTTTCCAGTTTCCCCGCTGCGCAACCCTATCTATGCACATTAGTAAACTCAGAGATATGACCCCCGTCCAAAACGGAATCCCTAATGTTTTGTCTGACCCCAGAGAAAAGTTTCCCCAACAGCTTACAATTCCCAGCGGACATTAACCCTGAACCTCTTCTCCGAGACTATCTTTGCTGGCAGGTCTAGAGAGAAGGACCCACAGGTTCTCCCACCTGCCATATTCCTTCATTCCAACAATCTTTTCCCTGCTTCTGAGGGAGTACAACACAGATCGGCGATTTCCTCGTCTTCACTCCACCCCCTTCCCTCCCCCACTGCACACACACTGAATAAAGCCCTCATCCTCAGCAAACTACACCCAGCAGCGTTTCTTCTTTGCACATCGGTCTACTAAGTGTCCAGCTATAAAAAAGGGCCAGAAGAGGGGCTGGAGTGTCGCGGGTGTACGGGAGAGACGGGAGACTACACCAAGCGGAGTATCTATCCCCCTATACTTTATGTAACACTAGGATTTAAAGATTGAGGGTGGGTCATTGCCTGTGGAGGATGGAGAGAAGCAGCTAGAGGAGAGAGAGACATAGCCCCGGACCGATGTAGACCAGGTTTAGAGGAAACAACCTTGCTGGCATCTACTTCTCCTCTAACAGCTTCTACTATCAGCCACGGTCTTTGCCGCTCCTACAGCCATAATGAACATTGTATATTCCTCAATGTTGTACTGTAATTTGTGTCCACCCTGCACTTCCCCCTTTGCCACCCCTAAAAGACACAGATTAAAACCCTTGTCTCCCCTCCCCCCCGCCCTCTGCAACACACCACCACCTCATCACTTCACTACAAAGAGCTGCTTTGGAAGCCCAGCTTTAAATTAAGACCTTTCTTTCCTCCTCTTTCTTTCTTGTCCCATGTTCTACAAAGAAAGACCTTAGTGAATAAAAGCAGCTGAAGACCTTTGTTCCACCCCATGACAAGAGCTACCGCTGCAGATCCCCCCTGTGCTTTCTCCAGTTCAATAACATTACTTGCTCTCTGCCTCCGCCAGCTCCCAATGAAAATAAAACTACCCTTCCTGACGAGTGAGCGGAGGGGATGAGAGCAGAAAGGAGACACGAGCTTCACACATTTACACACATACAACACTCACCCCAAAGATTAGCGAGGATAAAAGGACTGAGGAGCTAACCAATCGCCCCATCCATCATCTCGGGCCCTTACCTTGGTATTTCGCGTCTATTTCCCTCATCAGCGAGACGTTTCTCTGCAGATCGAAAGGCAAAGACTCGATGGAGTCCAAATAATCCTCCACATAGTTCACCAGGTGAATTTGCTCCCCGTTTGCAGGACTCAACATGGTTCACCCGAAAGGTCCCCGGCGACTCTGCACGCTTTCCGCTTCCTCCACCCCCCGCCCCCCTCAAAAAAAAATAGCACTGCAAAATGCAAAGCTCTTTCTCTCGCACTCCCCAGGCTTCCCCCTCCCCCCCACCGGCTCCGGCTCAAGCCCCTAGGAAAGCTACATCTGCCGTGACTGCTCCGCTCGCCCCTTCCTTCAGCGAAGCAGAGAGCGAAGGAGACACCTCCCCCTGACCGCCTGTTCCGCGGCAGAGATCGCCGGTCGCTCCGGTAACTCGCGCCGAGGGGCTGTACAAACCAGCGGAGAGTCGGCAGGGTAGGAAGAGAAGCCGGGAGGCGGAGAGGAATTAAAACCACCGCACAGGTCCCCCCTCCCAGACGGCGGGGAGGGGGGAGGAGGGGAGCGGGGGGAGCAGAGCGTACGAAGCGCGCTCACACCCAGAGGGGAGGAGAAAGGGAGCCCGAGTAGCAGCCGCAGCCGAGTTGCCTTCTTTGGAGCCGTGCGTGCTCCTGTCGCTGTCCGGCTGCTAGTGCCGACAGTGGTTCCGAGTCAGTGAGGAGAAAGAGGAAGGAGAAGCGAACGGGAACGAGCTCCCCGCTGCTCTATGCGCGGTACTTATCCAACGTGGAAAACCCAAATACCAGTTTCAAACACTTGGGAAACATTCAGCCCCGCCACGCACTACGCATGCGTCAAGAGCTCGCTCCCTCGCCCCCTCTCCGGCCCCTCCCCCCCGCGGGAC
>NW_006399780.1:269084-272167 GCF_000299155.1 Elephantulus edwardii | reverse complement strand
AGCCCCAACCCCACTGAACGGCCTCCTCTACCCCCACCCCGCGCCAGCATTCACACCCCTTTTCATCCACGAGCCGCTGAGGCACTGAGGATTGCCAAGGATTCTTGACAATCGCCCGACACCACGTCCAGAATTTTTGTCATTTTCGCCCAGTGGCTGCAGGGTCATAGGGAGGACAGTGGCTAAGACGCCCGGGGCACGGGAAGGGAGCGGGGTGAGACGCAAACTTTACTAGGAGTTTCGCACTTCATGGTAAAGCTTACTCAGTTGCTCCTGGAGACACTAGCGTGGCAACCCTTGGCATTGTAGAGCCAGCTGAAACAGAACAGATGGTAGCACCCGCCGCCTCCGAGGATATTGGACATAGAACGGTAACTTCAACCAACACAGCCCCTCATCCTCTCCTTCACCATCCCTCGCAACGGTGTTTAAGTACGGCAGGGAAGAGAGCTGGCAACTGCAAGAGCCAATACACTAGCAGCCTTACCTCCGCTGCCCAATCAGAACGAGGAGGAGGCGGGATAAACGTTGATGATTCCTCTCTGGCTCTTACTACTAGAAAACCACGTCCTCCGGAGGGCACAGGTTTAGGGACTGCGAGAAAAGGAGAGGGCGGGTCTAAAAAAAAAAAGCGGAAGTGGTGGTGCATGCGCATTTCTAACCTCAAGAATTAAATCAAAAGGGGAGGCCACTGGCCCGCGCGGGAGTATACCTACCATTCCAAAGCTGGACCACCACTCCCAGCAGCCTCGACAGCTCCTGCGCCTGCGCCGTTTGTCACCGCCCTCCCTTTGTGTCTCCTGGAGGAGTTCAATTTTCGAACCGCTTGGAGACAAAGGGGCCTCAAAGTGAAGCTGCTCCCCGGTCCCTAGAGCTCCCGCAGAGTGCCCAAGCGGCAAGATCTCTTCCCCTAGTCTCCTTATCCACTTCCTTCCAAGCCCGTCTCTATAGATACCCCATCTATGCAGGGACATCCGCTTCACTCAGTTCGTAAGACCAACACAATACAAAGCGGGCACATATCCAGTCCATCAGAGTCCTGGGGCCCTTTGGCTTTGTGAGTTCTTGCCTCCTTTCCCAGCCCCTCTCTCCTCCCCCTCCCCTCCCCCATATCTTCTCTTCCCCACTCTGAACTCCCGGATTTAGGGCTTTCTGAAAGGCTCTAGCGCAGAGCAAGCCCGTTGCCTAGACAACAGGGACTGGAGCGCGCCGGGCCCCGCCTTTTCCGGTCGTGGAGGCTCCGCCTCCCTACCGCTGCCCCCTCTCCCCTTTCGCTGCGGCCAGGAACTCCTGCCTTTGTTTCTGTTTCTCTCCAACCGCTGCGCTTTGGGATGGAGTTTGGGCTCGACCCCCTGGAGCTGCGATTGCGGAAGGAGGCCCCGTAGGCTGAGCCTCCCAGCTTTGCTCGGCTTGGTCGCTCTGGGAGCTACCCCTATTGCAAGTGACCCTGTTTCCCTGGTTTGATTCTTTTAAAAACCTTCCTGTTTTGATATTTGTAACCTCTTTTATTCGTTAGTGTGGGTAAAGATATCTTTCAGTTCTTTAACCCTTCTCGTATTTGATTTCTGTTTTTCTGAGAGCTCTGTCGATGGTACTGTATCACTCTTGTACATTGTCCTAGGAATTAAATTCATTCTTTGGGCCTTGTAATGCCTCTTTTGTCAATCCAGTGTCAGAAGGTTCCCCATTTTTCTCGTTCTTGACATAATTTGGACATGGGGGTTTCAGCTTTTATTTGTCGTTTTATCTTGTTAGAATGTACACCTGTGCAGTTTAAATGACTACACAATCTGGGTTTACAATTCTGAATACTAGAAGAAATTAATGTTACAACATTTAAGTCAGTTTGGAATTTTTTTTAAATGCACGATAGGTTAAAAAAAACAAACCCCAAAACAAACTCCACTACCACCGAGTGGACTGTTGAATTCCATCGGGTTTCCAAGGCTATGCATCTTTATGGGGAGAATTTTTCGCTTGCAGAGAAGCTTGTGGATTCTAACAGCCTGAGAAGTTAAACCAGTAGGCCACTAGTACAAAATGAATTCAGTAAAATGCAAGACAAAATTTGTAATTGAATAAGTGGTACTCAATTCAGTAGTGTGTGATATAAATGTCATTACAGCAAATGAGGCTAAACTGAGCAGTTTTGAATCTCAAAATTAATTATTTACTTTGGAATGATCAATGATAAAGACTTTTTGCACTTTGAGTTTCACTCTTAAAACCACTCATTCCCCAAGTATCAAGAGAAACTTTTGAGTAATACTTAGGAAAATGATTATTTTCCTTACAGATTCACATTTGTTTCTGTTTTGTCCTGTAGACAGTGACAAATTTCATAAACAAACATGGAAACAGATAAGAAGTGTAACGGGTGTAAGTTTCAGTATAATATTATGCCACCTTCACTGTTGCTATTCAGTGCCATTGAACCCTGTACAACTCATAGTGACTCTCTGAACAACGTATTTAAAGTTTGCCCTATCCTTCACCATCCTTATCATCCTTGAGACATTTGAGTCCATTGTAGCCAATCTATCTTTTTTGAAAATCTACCTCTCTGTCTCTGACCCTCTACTTTCCCAAACATGATGTCCTTTTCCAAAGAATAGCCAACATGTTCAAAATAGGTGAGATGAAGCTTCATCATCTTTGCCTCAAAGAATCATACAGCTAATTTAAAAGTACAATAAAAAGCCATTTTAGTCCTCACATTGGCTCTAGAAGGAGTCTAGTGTTATCTCAACACAAGAATAAAGATTAGAAAGAATGCCATTTACAGAGATAAGCTGGAGTTTGACCTAGGTTATCACTTAAAATCATTATCCTATGAATGATCATTTCATCCCTTCTGTTGTTCAGGTACTTAAGACATAAAACATACTAATTCAACAAGAAATATTTGATGAGTACCTATCCTATGCCAGCCTCTGTTCTCCAGACTTATGACATTCTAGTCATTTTACCTACTTCTGGGGGCTAAAGAATCAGAACATATACAGATTTGATAACACACCTACACACCCACACATACAACATATATAGATTTGATTACACACACACACACCCAATTAACTACA
>NW_006399780.1:259510-268984 GCF_000299155.1 Elephantulus edwardii | reverse complement strand
CCCCCACCCCCAATTGCTAGTTTAAGAATAAAATTCAAGGGAGCTCTAGAGGCCTACTGGCAAGAAGCTGTACTGCAATCCCAGAGATGCGTGGTTTGAATCCACCTTATCCTCTGCAGGAGAAGGAGGAACAATCTCTTCCAGTCAGATCTGATTTGATGGTACAGGCACAAAATATATATAAAAAGAATAAAATTCAAAGAGCAGTGGTAACATAGTTGGCTCTGATTGTACATTGTCAAATATACATGCAACTTAAGTGCTTACAATCCCAGAGATAATGCGGTTTGAATCCACCAGATGCTCTGCCGGAGAAGGGGGGGCAATCTCCTCCTGTACCAGTCAAATCTGATTTGACGGTACACACACAAAAAATAATAATAAAAAAAAAGAAAAGTGCTTAATTTTTGAAGATATAGTAGAGAATCTTGATTGTTTTTCTTTTGCTCTTTGGAATTTTTGCAGAACTAGGTGCTAAAATTTATAAAAACATTTCTGGTTTAACTAGTGACTTCCTAGTACATAAATAAATACTAAATTCACCTCAAATGTTGAATGCCTTAAACAATATGCTGTCATATTTATGTTGGGTTTCTAATTTTTGCTTTGAAAAGGAAATGTACGTTTCTGTTATAGTTATTAAGAACTAGTTGGTTTATTTTACATTTTATTTTTTATTTTTCTTGTTGTGTACCGTTGAATCAGATCTGACTGACACAGATTTCCTCTCCTACAGCAGAGCATCTAGTGGATTTAAACGATGTGCCTTTGGGATTGCAGCACAGCTTCTTGCCACTAGACCACCAGAACTCCCTAAGGACTAGTTAATGGAGCTCTGTGTCCTAGTCCATAGGGAGATGTGCTGCTAACCCACCAGTTTGAATCCACCAGTGAGAGGGAGAAAGAGCAGAAGAGAAACAAGAGAAAGACTACAATTTAGTCTCCTAACAACAGGCTGGACTGTCAGGTATGGGTCAGTTGCAACTTTGCAGGAATAGGTTTGAGATTTTTAAAGTGTTCATGATGTCTTAGCTCCATTAATTTTCATACAAGGAGTCTCTGGGTGAAAACAAGGGCTCAACCACTAACTGAAAGGTTGGCAGTTCAAAACCCCACATCTCTGCCCCAGGAGACAGGCCTGGAGATATACATCTGAAATACTTTTGGGATAACCCCAAGTAGAAATTGACTCTACAACAACTAACGAGTCATTTTCATACTTCCTTAGTTTATTTCAGGTTATCATTTCATATTATAAAATTCTGTGGTTTTATTATATATGCTAATAGATCCTAGATAAGATGGATTGATTCAGTGACTAGGGTAATAGGGTAGGTGTGGCAGGGACAATAAGATTGGCATAGGATAGAGTAGGGTTCAGGGTTGTACATAGGGTCACTATACATAGGGTCACTATGACTCGAAGGTGACTCGATGGAACATAACAACAATACATCTTTCTAGTCACTTTGACTTTAATATACAACAGCAAAGAGAGAGATCAGTTGACCTAGTAGACAGAAAGTGATGCTACCAAGCCAACTTGTATAGCCCTGGTCTGCCCATTTGCTGTACAGAGGCAACTCGTGGTGGCTGTGAAGCTGAACACTGTGATACTGATTTGTCAAATGCGAAAATGGTCACCCATGGTAGTGTTTGGTGGAGTTCCCCTATTAAAACAAGCTTGGAAGCAGGAGTGGCATCCACTTCCAAAATAGTTTGCCTCCAGACCCTATGAACCTGGAGAAGGGATGAAAGTTATACAAGTGTTCAGGTCTTTAGTTCATAGATAGGGTTGCTATGAGTCGCCTACTACTCGACAGCACTTAACAACAATTCTACTTGTAAAGTTAATACTTTGTCACCATCCTTAAATAATGTGTTCTATCTATCCTTGTTTTGAATATTCCCAAAAGCCCTCAGGAAGGGTTTGCTTAACAGGAATTGCTGCCTGTCAAGAGCTGAGCACTGATTATATGACTAGTGTACTGAAGACAAAAGATACCATTGTTAATTTAAAAGTCATGATTTTCTATGGCCAATTCACATACGCCAACTGCCCAGATTTATGTGCAGGATTTGGTCTTCAGTGTTACAAAATCTGATTTCAAAACATCTATTCTAGCTCTTTCCTTGCATTTCTCATATTGTCACAGATTGCAGCCAAGCTTTTGTTCATTTTTATTTTTTGTGACACTTCCACTATCTGAGTCAGAACTTTCACTATCAGATAATTTGACCACATTTCCTTCCACCAGTTCACAGGTGGATTTCAGGTGAGATTAATCCAACAACACCCATCAACAACCCTTTCTTTTTCTGAATTTATTATTCAGTACAGTGGAGGAGATCTAAACAATTTCCAATCTAAATTACTTAGCAGAAAAACGACTAGTACTATACACAAGAGATAATCAGAAGAACAACATCAAGACAACTACTTTCCGTTTAGTGGAGAAGTGATGATGTTGAGAATAGTTGAAAAGCATGTGTATTGACACAAAGCTCAGTGCCATCAAGTAAACACTCTTGGCACTACTCCACTTGTTTTTGAGGCTATAAATCCCAATAATAAGAGGCCTTTTCTTACTAAAGTGGCTGATGGATTAGAATTACAGACCGGCACTATGCTATCTAGGTTCCATAGCATTAATGTTTTTATTGTTAGGTGTCATAGAGTCGACCACAACTCATAGTGATCCTGGAACAGTAGACCTGAACTCTGCCCTATCTGTGCCATCCTCACCATCCTGATATACTTGAACCTGTTGTTCCAAATGTGTCAGTCCATTTCATTGAGGATCTTCCTCTCTGTCCCTGACCTCCATCCACCTTTGCAAGTGTGATATCCTTTTCTCAGGAGTGGCTTCTCCTAACAATATGCCCAAAGTATGTAAGATGGAGTTTCATCATCCTTCACTCAAATAAGGAGCACCCTGGCAGCACCTTCTCCAAGCCATATTTGTTCTCTTGGCAGTCCATGTAATATTCAATACTCCAACACCACAACTCAAAGGCATTGATTCTTCTGCTTATGTTCTTAGTCAGTGCTGAACTTTCAGAGGCATAGGAAGTAATTGAAAAGACCGTGTCTTGAATAGGATGCACCTTAGTCATCAAACTGACATCACTGCTTCTCAGTACCTTGGACAGGTCCCTGACAGCAGACTCCCCTAAAGCAATGCAGTTTTGATTTTTTGACTGCTGGTATCAAAGGTGTTGATTGTGGATACAAGCAAGATGAAATCGCTAAGCACTTCCACTTTCTCGCCATCTGTCATGATGTTGCCTATTTGCCCAGTGGTGAAGATTTTTGTTTTCTTGATGTTGAGATACAATTCATATTGAAGCTGTAGCCTTTGATCTTCACCAAGTGCTTCAAGTCCTGCTCACTTCAAGCAAAGTTATGCCACCTGCATACCACAGGTGGTTGAGCATTAAAGTAGGTGGTCCATTTATTCAGAAAAGTAGATTTTTCTAACATTTCAGCATTTAACATTATAGTTTATATTTGACTGTAATTTGAAACTATTGCAAAGTTGGGCTTCAGCAACACTGAAAATTTTCCTCCCAAAGTGTAAGAAAAGTATAATATAAAGTGTTGGTATAAGTATCCTAAGAAAAAGGAATCCTAGTAAGGCAACCCAGGCTGGCATGCAAACCCTCCCACTGAGAAAGACGTGGCTGTCAGTTTTCACAAAAGATTTCAGCTTTGGGAACTTCCCGGAGCAGACATACTGGATCATAAACAGATTATATGAGTTAGAATTCAGTTGTGGGTAATGGGTTTGGGTTCTAGGAATATGCTTGCCTTTACTGTATCATTTGCCTTTCAATAGAACGCTAAAAACAAAAAACTGCAGTCTACTGTTTGGAGAACTGCAAAAGCAAGTTCTTTTTAAAATAGGTATCTTTTAAAAAGATGTTTTAAATATAGCAAGACACCAATGGTGAGAATGGAATGTAGAGGTAAGTTTGTTGAGGTAATTAACTATCAGCACCAAGTTAGCATGCCTATTAAAAAAACCCCTCATTGACACAATTCAGAATTTTGTTGTTCTCCAGAGATGAGCTGTAGTAGGACTTTCAACCTTAAAGCTTAACTTTCCCACTACATAGATATGATGAATGAGTAGTTTCATGATCTTGGGTCTTTCATTCTGAAACCAAAGGAAGGGCAAAGGATTGTGTGCTGGGGCGGCGAACAAGCTTTAGGAGACGGATTTATGGGGCTGGCCCGAAGAGTTGGCCGGTGCCGAGCACTGTGAAATCTCTTCCAGATTGGAGCAGCACGAGCAAAGCCAAACCTCGAGATCCAGCCAGAGCGGGGAATTGGACTCTGGTTTGCACCACATCCAACAGACGCCCAACAATTACAGGCGCTTACTAGGACAAAACCTTCCTCCCAGGAAAGAAGTGCGGCTTCCCCTGTGAATCCCGCCTTTTCCAGGAGGCAAGGGAGAGAGTGCAGCGGTGGGGTTAATGCCTCCGTTCCTCCCTCTGCACGCACCCTTTTACCCTCCAGGCCCGCCCGCGCCCGGCCTCCTTCGGGGCGGGGAACGCGAACCCAGGCTCGTGGGCGGAGGCGGGGCGCCCAGCAGCCACACAACCACCTCCCGCGGCCTCTTCCGGGACTGGGCGGGCCCTGAGCGGGCCCTCTGGGGGGGGGGGTGTGGCCTCGTGGGCGGGGTCATCGCTGGCCGGGCGGTGCGTCTGCGCCCCGGGGCGGTGCTTGTAGTCCTGTTTGCTGCGCCCGCCCACACTCGATTCTCGCGCTGGACCTGGAATCATGCTGCGGTCGCGCGGGGCTCGCCTGCGGCCTTACAGTCGCTGGGTGCCGGTCGGCCTCCTCTGCCCTCAGCTCTTCCAAGCTGCTCTGGGCCTTAGACCGCGAGACCAGGGGTGGCCACTTGGCCGAGCTGTGTCTGCAGGACGCGGGCAAGGTTGGCTGCAACCTACAGGCCATGATACGGGCGTCAAGGTCTACAACAGTCTCACCAGAAGGAAAGACCCTTTAATAGTGGCCAACGCGGAAGCCGCCTCCTGGTAGCGTTTTGACACTTTCAGGCAGTTCGGGACAATTCTTGGGCAGATGCGGGCGAAAGCTGTAAATTTAATATTACTGGATGGCTAGACTTTCTGCTATTGAAAGCAAGGCTGGGTTCTTACATGGCTAACATTGTTAAAATAACTAGAGACATTAGAGCCATTGGGGTATGTTCAAAATGGAATTTATGGGTTTTGGTTATGAATTTATAGATGGATGAAAGTAGTCGAGAACCAGTTAACGAGCTTTCAAAAAATGGTCCTTTCAAAATAGGACAAAATACAGCAAGATGATTCTGATTCATACTGGGAATGTAGTATTCTCTTGTTGATGTCTCACCAAATGGATTTTGACTTTGTTCCCAGGTATAGTTGTGGACCCACCGTATATGATCAGGCACACCTTGGCCATGCTTGGTGAGTTTCCTGAATTTGAATTTTCACCTTTTAGGGAATGATGATTTGCTTTTGAAGAAGTGGCCGTTTAAAATTTTCAAAGAATTAATGTGTACCAGACATTGTGGTGTTATTGTTCTGTGCCCTCAAATCGGAACCGGCCCATAGCTGACCTTCCCGCAGGTTTTCAGAGGTGGTAAATGGCACGGAAGAAGGTGCTCCCCCCATCTTTCTCCTGTAAAGCAGTTGGTGTATTCAAACCCATGTCTTGGGTTGGCAGCATAACTCCTTACCACCTAGTAATAAGCACTGATGCTCATTGCATAGGTGAGATTCAGTGAGGAAATGTGGAGCGGTAAGAAATAACCTGTTTTGGAACTTTTAATTTGTTCATTGATTTCAGAGAGCTCTGGTAATATAGTCAGTAGTGAGTTGTGCTGGTAAGTCAAAGGCTACACATCTCCAGCTGTTCAAATCTAGGAGCTTCAAGGGAGAAAAATAGACTAGCTCCTCCACATGCAATTCACAGCCTTGGAAACCTGAAGGAAGGTTGCTATGAGTCTGAACCAACTCTATGGCAGTGAATTAAGATCAAGGAATGTAGCCTTCAGTATAGATTACATCTCAATTTTAAGAAAACAAAATCCTCATCACTGGGCCTTAGGCAACATCATGATAATGGAAAAAAGAAATTGTCAATGATTTCATCTTACTTTAACCCACACACAGTCCACACCCTTGGTACCAGTAGTTAGAAATCAAAAGATAATGTTACACTGGGAAAGTCTAGTCAGGGACCTCTCCAAAGTGCTGAAGAGCAGTAATGCCAGTTTAAAGATGAAGGTGTGCATGAACCAAACCAGTGAATAAAGACAACAGAAAAAAAAAATTGATGCCTTAGAATTGTGGTGCTGGAGAAGAGCACCACATATTCCCTGAACTGCCAAAAGAACAAGCAATGTGGTGAAACTTAGTCTTACATACTTTGGGCATCTTGCTAGGACAGGACAGTCCTTGTCAAAAGATACCATATTTGGAAAAGTGGGGGGTCATTGAAGGAGGCAAAGGCCCTCAATGAAATGGTTGAGAAGATGACTGTAACAGTGGCCATAACTCTCCCTGTCTGCCTCCTCTGATCCTAGTGGCCACTAATAAACTTTGGTTTCAATGTATTGTCTATTCTAGATATTTCATATGAGCTGGAATTATATGCTCTTATTTTATTACTCTGAGTCCTGCTTGTTTCATCTTGAAATGGAGATGATAACAATACCTATCCTTTTGATTCACACAATCTTATAATGGCAGTAAAGTGCTGTTTAACCCATTACATGATGTTTGACTCATTTTAGAAAATAAGTAATTACTGGGTACTGTTTTCATTGGAAGGAGCCCTGGTGGCATAGTGCATTACAAGTTGTGCTGCTAACTGAAGAGCCAGTGATTTGAATCCACCAGCTGCTGTGCAGCAGTATGGCCGCCGTCAGTCTCTTCCTGTGAAGATTTACAGCTACAGAAACCCAATAGAGGCTTGCAGTGAGTCAGAATTGACAATGAGTTTGGTTTCTTTTCATTGGCATATAAATGACTTGGCCGAGGCCAGCCACTTAGAAAATGTTGGAACCCAAGTTTATATGACTGCCAAATAATAGTATATGTTATCTTGGCCCCTTAAATTAAATTATACTGCGTCCTTCATTTATCATGATTGCTGCTTTTCATAATATTTTGTAAGTTCCCAATGAACCCAGCCTAAAAGAAACTTGCCTTTCATTCATTTATTCAGTATACTTTTAAAAAGTATTTTTGTCATTCTGTAGGAGCTAAGCTTCTTTTTGTTTTGTTATAAATGATGTAGGAGTTCAATTTTTTTCTCCCTCACTTGGGTTAACTTAATATTAATATTAGAAAGCTTATTTTTAGCCTCTTTACTGAAGTATAAAATACAGAATAGAGTACAGATCTTATGTCTCTAGCTGAATGAATGAATGAATGCTCACAGCACTAAAGGCAAGAAGCAGAACATATCTAACACCCTAGAATCGTCTTCGTGGTCCTCTTTGATCAACACCTGAGGGGCTCCAGTGACCTAGTCCATAGGGAGTTGCGCTGCTAATCCAAAGGCAGCATTTCTTTGGCAGTTTGATTCCACTAATCAGTTGGTGAAAGATGGTCAGTCTCCTTCTATGGGATTTATAGCCTCCCCTAAACCTTGGAGGGTCTGTGATGAAGTGTTGCCATTTTTGTTTTCAAGGCGCACTCTGTATGCACTTTCTCTAAGACATAAATGTTTGTTCTTTTGGCAGTTTATGGAATAGTAAGTACTCTTCTTTAGCACCACAACTCAAATGCATCGATCTTTTTCTGTCATCCTTATTCATTGTCCAGCTCTCAGATGCATAGCAAGTGACTGGAAAGACTTTGGCTTAAAATAGGCGCACCTTAGTCTTTAAACTGACATCATTGACCTTCAGGACTTTGGAGAGGTCCTTGACAGCCGAATTCCCCAATGCTCTACGTCTTCTGATTTCTTGACAGCTGGCAGACACCCAGGGTGTTGTTTATGGACCCAAATAAGAGGAAATCATTGATGATTTCAATCTTTTCTCCATCTTGATGTTGTTGATGTGTCTTCTTCAATTGTGATGCCACATTTTTCTTCTTAAAGTCTAACTTCTCTAACAATTTGCTCAGCATACAGATTGAATGGATATGGAGAAAGGATACAACCCTGACACATACCTTTTCTGATTTTAAGCCATTCAGTATAGGACTATACAAATGTGTGGTGTTTGTAACCCTCTTAGGGGATTAAATAGCTCCCTAAATGTTAAGTCTTTTCACAAATGTAAATAGCTCCCCTTGGGTGGTGGTGGTTGATATATGGTGTCAAGTCACCTGTGACTCATAGTAACCCCAGGTACAAAAGCTCTGAACACTGTCCTGAGCCAGTCTCACTGACTCTGATACCCCCTAATTTCATTAGCCTAGTAATCATGTCAATACTTCTCATGCAGGGTCTTCTCCTGCGCTGTCCCTCCACCCTTCCAAGCATGATGTCCTTCTCCAAGGACTGGTCCCTCCTGGCCACGTGGTAGGAATGTGCGAAACAGCTGTGTAGAACACTAATGTGGAGATTGGTCGGTTTTGTTATCCCATCAACCTTAAACTGAGAAGGCACAGAGGGAGAAAACGACAGTCTCATTACCATTGAGAAAGAAGCTGCAGAGAGAGTAATATATTTTCGGGATCAGAGATTTCAGCTCAAGACAGAGTGAGACCAAGAAACAAAGTGAGACCAAAACAGAACAGCTCAGAAAGGAACAACAGCAGTGGTAGGAGCATTTCATAATGCATGCTTTGGTTAGGTGGTATATTAAGGAAGCAGTAGAGTACAACTCTGAATCAGCGTCAGGAAGCACGCAGGCAGATGGAGACTTCCAACCCTGATGAAGACAGCACATTCCTTCTCTAGTGCAGGGGTGCTCTCTGAGTGCATCTTGGCTAAGCAGGCCTCCTCTTTGCCTTTTGAGGACAGGCTTCTTTCTTCCTGTTGGCCGTGGCATCTGTCACCAATGGCACTGTCATAGGGTCCCTCTGTGCAAGCCATTGCCTGCTTTGCTCCTGGGCTCCTGGACTTCTCTCTGCTTTCAGTTTTAGAGTTCTTGTACCATGTTACAGCTCTTACAAGTCCCTTGTCTTTTCTCTCTCTGCGTCTTTTTTCTTCCTTTTGCTGTTGTTTGCCCCTGCTTTTCCTGCTTTCTGTCTGAGAAACTCTGTGAGTTGTCTGCATATATACACAATTCTTTGTGAATTTCAAGATATCACCCCACCTTGATGAACAGAAATTGACCATTCCTCCTTCAGAAGCCCACAGACACTTTATTTACATTTTAGTGAAGATTATCCAAAAATGACTGGAATAGCACATCAACAGAGAACTGCCAGAAGTCCAGGCTGGGTTTAGAAGGGGTCGTGGTACTAGGTATATTGTAGCTGATGTTAGATGGATCTTGGCTGAAAGCAGGGAAT
>NW_006399780.1:247741-258045 GCF_000299155.1 Elephantulus edwardii | reverse complement strand
TGGCACAGGATAGAACAGCATTTAGAGCTCTTGTACATAGGGTCGCTATGAGTCGCAAGCGACTCGATGGCACATAACAACAACAACAACAACAATGTTGTTATTGTTATGTGCCATCAAGTTGTCTGCCACTCATAGTGACCGTGTGACAACAGCTTTGAAGCCTCCCCCATCCTGAGCCAGTCTTACTGACTGACACATCTATCCCCCTTATCCCAGTAACTGTCAATCCATCTCATCTGGTATCTTCCTCTCCTGTGCTGCCCTTCTACCCTTCTGAGCATGATTTCCTCCCAGCACCACTCTATCCTGGTCTTATGCCATATGTAAGACGGAGCTTCACAATCTTAGCCTTCAAAGAGAAACTTGGTTTTACCCTTCCGAGACAGATCAGTTTGTTCTCTTGGAGGTTAATAGTATGTTCAGTATTCTTCTTCAGCACCACAACTCAAAGGCCAAAATTCTTCTGTCATACTTAGTCATTGTCCAGCTCTTTGATGCATAGCAAGTAATTGTGAAGACCATGGCCTGGATCAAGTGCACCTTAGTCCCTAGATTGACATCATTGCTCCACAGTACTCTGGAGAGGTCGCTGACAGCAGATTTTCCCAGTGCAATTTGTCTTTAGTTCCTGCTTGCTGGTGCCAAGAGTGTTGATTGTGGAGTTGAGCAAGCTGTAACTGTTAACAACCTCAGTCTTTTCTCTACTCATCATGGTGCCGCCAGTTGGCCCAGTGGTGAGAATCTTTGTCTTCTTGATGCTGAGCTTCAGTCCATATTGAAGACTACAGTCCTTGACTTTCTGCAGTAATCACTTCAGGTCCTCCTCAGTTTCAGCAAGCAAGGTTATGTTATCTGCATAACGCAAGTTTTTGATGAGTCTTTCTCCAATCCTGATGCTATATTCCTCTTCATAAAGCCCTGCTTCCTGAATGATCTGTTCTGCATATAGATTGAAAAGGTATGGAGTCAGGATGCGTCCCTGACATACTCCTTTCCTGACTTTGAACCATGCGGTGTTTCCTTGCTATGTTCTGAGGACTGCTACCTCGTCCCAGTATAGGTTGAGCACAATTAAGTGTTCTGGGATTTCCATTCTTCTCAAGATTAGTCACAACTTGTTGTGATCCTTATAGTCAGATACCTTTGCATAGACAATAAAACACAGACATTCCTCTTGTACTCTTTTCTTTTGGCCACGATCCATCTGATATTGGCAGCAATGATATTTATGTGGAGCTGATTCACACAGAGTCACTATGACGAGAAGTTGACCAGACAGCAGTGAGGTTCTTGGGTGTGTGTGACCCTTAGTGACCTTTTCTTACTTCCCCACTTTCCCCTCTATTTAGCCACACTGGCCTTAAGTAGTTCAACAGATTCATATATTTGCACACACATGTAAAGCACTTATATTGTGCCAGGCATTAATCTAAATGTGTTACAAATGTCAATCAACGTTCTTAACACCAGATGGTAGGTACTATTATTATCATGAAATTACAAATGAGAGAGCCTCAGTGCAGAGGGATTGTGGGAACTTGCCAACTCTAGTAGTGCTGAATGAGCCCATCAGGCTCCCGAGGCCATGTTCTTACTCGCTGTGTTTTGCTGCCTCAACATGAGATTGAGGAAGCTGTGCTTTCTGAGTATCATATAGAATTAACCTTTGATCTCTCCCCTTGCTATCAATCTGTCTAATATCCATTTAGGTTTTTAGCAAGATTCACTTACTTCCCTTCCCCACTGCCCCATCTTTTGCTCTCTTTTTAGTGTTGCTTCACATCCTTTCCAAGTTCTGCTCCAAGAGGGAAAATGTTGGCATAATGCCAATTACCTGTGGGCAGAATCTGAGCTAAATTTTGAAGGATAGGTATTGCTGTTGTGTGCCATTCACTTGGTTTTGACTGAGTAAACTACCCCATTACTTTTTTCTAGGCTGTGCCGTCTTTGTAGGAGTATATCAACAAGTCTTTTCTCCCAGAGAGGGACTAGTAGGTTTGAAACATAGACCTTTTGATTAGTCGCTAAGTGATTAACCATTGTGCCCCTAAGACTCCTTAGAAGGATGAATAGGACTCAGTTATAAATAGAGAAAGATCCTGAAAAAATGTTCTCCATTTTACCAAAAGGGTCTGAGAGGGATGTGCATGCTGATTGGAAGAAAACAAATAGTAGAACAGCTTGACTCAGATAAGAGAAGAGTGGGGAAAAGTGGGGGTTGTTTGAGACCGGATAGAGAAGGATGTTTTATCACCTAGCCTAACAGAACTTTTCCTTGTAGTAGGAGCATTAAAGAGCTTTAAGCAGAATCCCTTAATGCTGGAAATAATCTTAGTGATCATCTAGATGTGCCTCTTTATTTTATTGACTGAGATAGCTAAGATCTTTAGCAGTAAAGAGACCATTTATGGCAGAACTGCAGAAGCAGTCCGAGGTCTCTCTGGTCCTGATGCCAGATTCTTTAAGTTCTTGTCTCTGGCTCTTCAGCACCTGTGGGCTTAGGTGTGCATGGGGCATGACCCCGATGGTAGCAGCACACCTTTATTATCTTAGGGTCTCAAGTCGCCTGTATCCCTAAAAGTTCAGCCAGGCCAGCCCGTCTCTGCTGTTTTTTTGTAACTTCAGCTTGAGCTCTTCTTTGCTAATGATGTGATTTGACTTGTTTTCACTTTGATTTGAGTTACCGTTAACATTTTTTTTAAATCTCTTTTGTTAGAAAGTCTTATCCAACTTAGGACCAGTGCAGGTAATCACTCCCTCACTCCCTCATCCCCCACTTGTTGAGTTGGAACCAAGTCATGGCTGACCATCCAGTGAGTTTTCAGACAATAAGGGTAATAAAAATAGCTTCTGATTTTGCGAATAGAGACTGTAAGCACTGGTGATGTTACTTGTTAGACTTTGCCTCACAGGAAGTGCATGTATAACAGAATGTACCCATTTCTGTTACATGTTCATGTTCATAAACATATAGTCCATTGTAGCAGCTATTGATGTGTGTCCACCCATCTTTTTGAGGATTTCCTTCACTTTTGTTGGCTTTCTAGATAGGGGTGATGTGTCCAAAATAAGAAAATTGAAATCTAGGACAATAAAATAACAGAATTAATATTGTGATTGGCTAATTTTCATAAATATTGTTGTTATGTGCCGTTGAGTCGCCTACAACTCATAGCAGTTATGTAGAGCAGCTCAGAACTCTGCCCAGTCCTGAGCCAGTCTCATTGACTCCTACACACCAACTACCTTTGCCCCAGTTACTGTATCAGTCCATCTCATCTGGGGTCTTCCTCTCCTGCGCTATCCCTCCAACCTTCCAAGCATGATGTCTTTCTCCAAGGACCTGTCCCTCCTGACCACGTTCCCAAAGTGTATGAGGTGAAACTTATAATAATAATAAATATTGTGATTGGCTAATTTTCTTAAATAAATTATGATAATAATTAATACTGTGATTGGCTAATTTCATAAATAATTTACCAGGCCTTTCCTCATACTCCTAGTCTGTCTGAGTCTGGACACACCAATGAAATCTGTCCACCATGGGTAACACTGTTGAAGTTTGAAATGCTAGTGGTGACACAGCTTCCAGTATCATGGCAGCATGCAAGCCACCATAGTATGACAAATTGGTGGGTGGTGGTAACACTGTTGGAGCATCAAACTCCAGGCTCCTGTGTGACAGATGGAAATATTCCTCACCAACATACAAGTCATGAGTCCTAGGGTTACTGCATTCAACCTGTAGAGCAGCCATGTGGGTTAAGTAGACTTTCGTTTGAAGAGGTTGAAGATCCTGTCAGTGAGTTTTTGGAGATCATTTCATCACTAGATTTGAAAGTTAGGCAGAGCTCTGTTTGTGGGGAACAATTGAGTGAGTAAGGGAAGTATAATGATGTCATAATGTGACTGAGATAGTTTTTTAGGGGACTGATTTTTATGAACTTGCATTAAGAGGAGGCTGATAATGGTGATGAGCAGGGTGCTTGCTGACTTTGCATTTTAAGGTCATTTTTAATGGGAAATCAGGTTCTTAAGATTTTTTAGTGGATTTTAAAAGTACTCCCTTTCATTTTAAAACTCTGCATTAACCTTGTGTAGTGTATAAATAAGTTGGCTTTTAAATATTCCATAATAGTATACACATTTCTTAGGTATAATCTTACACAGCTTTAATAGGATTGTGCTTATCTTGAGTTATTATTATTTGCCTCTATTTGTTTTGTCATAATGAAAAATTACAATTATTCTAGAACATGAACAAGTTTAAGTAGGAGCTCTGAGTATTTTAATTACCTAATGAGATTGTAGAGACTGGTCCTTGGAGAAGGACATTATGCTTGGAAGGGTGGAGGGACCTCGCAGGAGAGGAAGACCCTGGATGAGATGGATTGATACAGTGACTGGGGCAATAGGGGTTAAGTGTGTCGGAGTCAGTGAGACTGGCTCAGGATGGCAGGATTCAGAGCTGCTGTACATGTGGTAGCTCTAGATCACAGGTGACTCGACAGCACATAACAACAATGAGATTGTGTTATGAGTACACTCTTATATGCGTGATAGATGTAAATGTACCTAGGGGACAGTGATGGTTTGGTGGTAAAATTCTTACCTACAATGTGGGAAACCTGCCTCTTTTCCTGCCTGAAATGCTTCATGGGGAGTCTTGACCCACCTGTTAGTGGAGGGGTTTGTGTTGTGTGGTGCTCACCAGGTTTCAGCAGGGCGTCTGAGGTGAAATAGGAAGGAAGGCCTAGCAATCCACTTGCAAAAATCAGCCCATGAAAACCACATTCAACCCTGTTGTGTTCTTCACAACTAACTGATCATGGGAATGGTGCAGGGCTGGTCAGTGGTTTATTCCACTGTGCTTGGAGTTCCCATGAGTCAGGAGGCTGTGTGGTGTAAGGTGGCCTAACAGTAAGAAGCCATGCTGCAGTCCCAAAGGCACGTAGTTTGAATCTACCAGCTGCTCCATGGGAGAAGGATGAGCAATATCCTCCCATTTGATTTACTTTAAAAATCCACTAGAAGGTCAGCTGTGGGTCAAATCTGACTCCACGGCACACAACAACAACAGCAACAACAAAGCAACATAGGGAATTCTGATAGCCAAGTGGTGAGGAGTTTTTGCACTGTCAGCCCAAAGGAGGTGGTTCGAATCCACCATCTGATCCATGAAGAAAAGATGGCAGTCTCCTCCTATATGATTTACATCTGAAAACCTGATAGAGGACCAACTATGAATGAGTTCTGACTCAACGGTATATAATGACAATAACAACAACAACAATGTGACAAATTCACTTAAAATAAGATGAAAATCCCAAAATTGAGTCTTGGTTTTGAAGCAATGCCTTTGTCAATTTCTTATAAGGACTTTGTTTGGTAAAATTTAAAAAACCCCAAAAACTTTTCATTTTAGTAGCTCTATTGAATAATATGATACAGCTTTAGTTATATAGCAACACCTTAAGATATAATGTGCTTCTTAAAAGTTCACAATATCTTTCTTTTTTTTTCTTTCAGTTCATACGTTAGATTTGATATAATTCGAAGAATCCTAACCAAGGTTTTTGGATGTAACATAGTCATGGTGATGGGAATCACAGATGTGGATGATAAAATAATCAAAAGAGCTAATGAGGTAAACGTAGAAGATTTACATTTAATTGACAATCTGATTTATCAGTGTTTTTATATTTGAAAGTAGTTGTCCTGTTTTCTTTTTTATGCGTGGCCCAATGAGTATAATTTGATAAATGGAACAGTGACACGTTATCAGACTCATCTTTGTTGTCCTAGTAAATTAAATGAGAGTCTACTTAAGTTTGGTCACCACAGCATTTTAATTAATTGCTTTATTCTGTGGTAATATCCTGGCTTGTGTCTATACCCTCAATCCATCTTAGTGAGAATTTGTCTCTCTCTCTCTGGCCCGCCACCTTTCCCGACATGGTTGACACAGTGACAGTAACAGTGGGCTCTGGCATTTCAGAGATTTTGAGGAAGACGCAGGATCAGGCAAGGCTCAGATCTGTTGTTCATAGTGTTGCTATGAGTCAAGGTACTTGATGATTTTTAACAGCAGTTCATCCCCTCAGCCTCCAATGTGAGTGAATTACTCCCTTTTTATAGAGGGAATAAGGCCTACTAATACTTGCTATTATATTAAAATCTCTGCTCCCTGGCTGAGATAAAAAGATACTTTTATTTGTGTGCTTCTTGATAGGCTAAAAAGTGATTATCTATTTATCACTTGACTCTCAGAGCAATCCAATGTGATAAGCACAGAAATCCCTAATTGTACCTCTTTGTGGGTGTTTTTAATATAGATTTAAAAAATAATTTGAAATACTTTCAAGCCAACAGGAAAATTCAAAAGCCAGTACCAATAATTCTTACAATCCCCTTTCCCTGGATTACCCCCTTGTTTTTATTTTACATGTATGTGGGAATTGACTCTCTGGCAACTATTAAAAAAAAAAAGGACAAGATTTTTCCCTACCTTCACTCTCTGCAGTCTTTTTTTTTTTCTGCTAACCTTGCTTTCACATTATGGATTAAAAATGTGTCTTTTTTAAAAAGTTTTTATGAAGTCCTAAACTCTATGACTATAATCTTATTTGGAAATAAAATGGGGTTTTTTGGTTTTGTTTTGTTTTGTTTTAAATCAATATTTATTTAATTATTAATGAGGTCATACTAGAGCAGGGTGGGTCCTGAACCTAATGAATTCTAAGCGTTTTCTTTTAAAAGAGGAAAATGTAGACACAGGCATATTCAGGACAGGCGAGGTACTATGTGAGGACAGAAGTAGTCAGATCTTCAAGCCCAGGAAGGTCAAAGTTTGCTGGTCTTCTACTAGAAACTGAAAGAAATGACCTTCCTTCTAGAGCCAATATGTTGAGTTGGATGTTTAGACTCCAAAATAAGAAAGTACACTCCCATTCTTTAAAGTCATCCACTTGTATTTCTTTTACAGCAATGCTAGTCAACCGATGCTCTCTCTAAGTACTCAAACCTTCCAAAAACCAGGACACTGTCCTACACTCATTACCTACATCCCGCTCAATTAGAAAATCAGTATTGTCACAACGTATTGGTATTTATGATACAAACATTCAGTCTGTAGACCTCATTCAAATTTGCCAGGTATCCCCAGAGTGTTTCTGTTCTGGTCCAGGACCCATCCCAGCAATCCTGTTGTCTCTAGCGTACCTCATCCATCTATTTCAGTTTATAACAATTCATTGTTCTTCTCTTTTTACATCTCTTGTGTAATCTCATAGATTTTTTTTCACAATGGTCCTCAGCACTGGCCTACTGAATGTTTCTCAATCTTACAGAAGTTTAAAGACGTTAAAGTGATTCCTAAGGTCCACAGGCCTATATTGACCAGGTGGTGAACCCACTCCTGACTTGAGCCCTTTCCTGTACCCCATTGCCAGATGTGAATGTCTGGACTCTGTGACAGGCAGCTCATAAGCAGAGTGAAGCCCAAACAGAGGCTGGCCTACACCTTTGTTGTCTGGCAGAGCCTGGGTTGGAGAAGACAGTGGTAGATAAGATTAGCTGTGATTCATTCACAGACTTTTCTAGATGGGCTGTGAAGTCTGGGGACAACTGGGGGTGTGTAGCGAGCTCCTGATTGCTGCCCTCTGGAAGAGCACATTTGTGGAGTTCTTGGACTTTGCCTTTTTGGCAACTTTATCTTTTCTGAAAGCAAATTATTCAGGTCAAACAGTACTACTTTTTGCTGGACTTGCTTTCTTTTAATGGTTTTCTCTATTGCTTGGCACTATGAGGATGGTTTTTCTGAGTGCTACCCTTTCCAAACATTTTTATCCATTCTCACAGTTCACTGTGGTTCAGAATATAAGCTCATTATTGTTAGCTGGGATGATTAACTGAACGGTTCCTCTACCTGAACGTGATGAAGGAATTTAATAAAGCTGACCTAATTCTCCCTAAAGGGAAAAGATTCCTAGATGTAGCCTCCCAGTATCATTGCCATTTAGCACTGCTCTTTTTTTTAAAATTTTTTAAAAATTAATTTTAATGAAAGTTTACAGAGACTTAGGGTTTCCAGTCATTCATTGTTGTACTTTTCTTCCTACCCACCCACCCCCAGTTGACTCTTCTCCTTGAAAAAAAAGAAAAACTCTTTCATTGTTATGCAGTCTATCCCCCACAAGTCCACTCCACTATGCAGCCTTCACTCTGGACTTCTCTGGACTTCTGTAATGACAAGAATACCCATTCATATATCCATCCCTTTTAAACAGTTACCTCCCTCATCTGTTTCAATGCATCATTCCTCCCCTCCTTTTCTGTCTTCCCTCAACCCTGATGTCAGTCTCGTTTTACAAAAGTGACCCTATGCAATATTTGTCCTTTTGTGACAAGAGATATTTCACTCAGCATAATGTCCTCCAGGGTCATCCATTTTTGCATAATATTTCATGAGTTCCTTATTTTTCCAATGCTTCAGAGTATTCCATTGTGTGAATATACCAGAGCTTCTCAATCCATTTGTTTGTTGATGGGCACTTGGGTTGTTTTCAGCTCTTTGCTATTGAGAACAAAGCCACAGTAAACATGGGTGTGCATATATCTTCTTGGGTGGCAGTTATGGCTTCTTTAGGGTAAATTCCCAGTAGTGGAATTGCTGGGTCAAATGGTATCTATATTTGCAGCTTTTTGAGAAAGCATCATACTGCCTTCCATAGTGGTTGCACCATTTTACAGTCCCACCAGCAGTGAATAAGGGTTCCAGTTTCTCCAATTTCTTGTCAGATTTGATGTTTGCTGTTCTGCTAAATTTTGCTGCTACTACTGGGGTGAGATGATATCAGTTGTTTTGATTTGCATCTCTCTTAGAGCTAGGGATTGTGAACATTCATTCATGTGTTTGTTTGCCATCTGAATGTCTTCTTTGGTGAAGTGTCTGTTCATATTCTGCGCCCATTTTTTAATTGGGTTATTTACCTTTATCTTGTTGTGGTGCTAGCACTGTTGTCTTAAAACACTTGCATGTTACAGAAATTTTCAAGCCTACATAAAATAGAGAATAATATTCTAGACCCTGTGTGCTGCCCATTACCCTGCTTTACAATTTGGGAATAATTTGCCCACATCATTGTTGCTTTCTGTGGCTATTTTTGTGCTAGATATTCAGGTGGTAAAACTACTATCTGGCAGTTCCAATCTTTGAGAATGTTTTTCCTTTTTTGATTTATAATATGGTATTGTTTGAAATCTAGTTCTTTTTTTTTTAAATAATTTTAATGAACATTTACAGAGAATTTTGATTTCCATTCATTCATTGCTGCACTTCTCTCCCTGCCCAGCCCTCTCCACCCGCCCCCCCATTCGCTCCTCTCTTTCAAAAGTAAAAGAAAGACTCCCTACCTGGTACACAATCACCCCGCACTCCTCCCACCATCCCAAGTACATTCCACTTTGCAACCTTAATTGTGGACTCTTGTGATAACCATAATACCCTATCATACATCGCTTTTAAATTATTCAGTACCTCATCTGTTTCAGTGCAGTATACACAATTTATCCAGTTTTTCTCAGTCTTATCCCCACCCTGATATCAGTCCCATTTTATAGCAGTGGCACCATGCAATATTTGTCCTTTTGCGACTGAGATATTTCACTCAGCATAATGTCCTCCAGAGTCACCCATATTGAATAAGATTGCATGAGTTCCTTGTTTTTCAATGCAGCATAGTATTCCATTGTGTGAATATACCACAGCTTCTCTACCCATTCGTTTATTGATGGGCTGGAATCTAGTTCTTTTCTTCACTTACTGGATTTCTTAACTGATTCCTGCTCCCCCTGCCCCAGTGAGTAACATTTGAATGATCACCTCGTGCTTCTCATCGTAGATGTCCTTCCTCTGTAACATTATCTCAACTCCCTCCCTCCCTGACTCACCTTTCCTGTAAATGCCTGAGCATGCTCTACCTCCCCTTAAAATGATCCTGTTGGTGAAGTTTCTATCATTATGCTAGAAATGGAGCAAACTGGTGATAAAAGCATGAAAACGGAAGTCAAGAGGTCACATTTTGGCTGAGGACATTGGCTGTTATGTGGTTTGATTTTCTTTTTTTTTTTTTAAATTAAATTTTATTAGTTTTAATGAACATTTACAGAGATTTTGGGTTCTCATTCATTCATTGTTGCACTGTTTTCTCTACCCTCCTCCCCAATTCGTTCTTCTTTCCCCGCCTCGAATAGCTGTTTTAAGTGTCCAATTGCCACAGTGCTTGTCAAAGCCAGTTCTG
>NW_006399780.1:236322-242208 GCF_000299155.1 Elephantulus edwardii | reverse complement strand
GGTACAGTATTCTTGGTTGACAGTTGTATTCTTTGAGTGTTTGATATATGTCCTTCCACTCTCTTCTTGCCTGCATGGTTTCTGCTGAGAAATCGACACTTAATCTTATCTGTTCTCCCTTATAGGTTACTCTTTGTTTCTCCTTTGCTGCTTTCAGGATTCTCTCCTTATTCTTGGTTCTGGCAAATTTAACTATGATATGCCTTGATGTTTTTCTTTTGGGGTCGAATCTGTACGGTGTTCGCTGAGCTTCCTGAAATGTATATTCTCTCATTCTTCATTATGTTTTGATTTTCTTGTTTATCAAACGAACATAGACTTATAAGTGTCTTATATGGACACTTAGATAGTGTGAAGAAGTCCTTGGGTTGAGACATACTCTAACTGAAGAATTTCTTATAATGATCATTTAAGAAATCATCTTCTAAAGTCTTACTTACCTCTTTTGCCTTCTTTCTAAGCAGTTTTAACAATTATTTATGTATGTATTGCAGCTTTTATAGGAAAACTTAATTTGAGGGCTTTACATTCTTTTAATTTTAAAAATGTATGTGCATATTTATAGTATTTTTAAAAACTCAGTTTATATTTACAGCCTGCTTTTTCTATTTATTATGAGCCTTTATATTATTATGCATTCTTGAGCCTTTTTTAAGTAGTAATGTAATAGTTTGTCACACAAATATATCATATTAGTATATTAATAGCATCATTAGAAGGGAGAAGAGAGTCAACAATGAGGATGTACTGAGGAGAGGAAGCAGAAGTGTTGACAGTTTAAAGAGGTAGATGAAAAGCCAGGAGTCAGAGGAGAGTTCCTTCTTTTTGGATTGTTTTTTAAAGGAACTCATGTGGTGTAATGGACAAGGGTTTGTCTTCTAACTGTAAGGTTGGTGGTTTAGACCCACCCTGGGACTCCATAGGAGAAGGACCTGGGAATCTGTTCCAATGAAGTTACCAGCTTAGAAAACATAGGTGGCATTTCTATTGTCACACAGGGTTACTGTGCTTCAGAATTTACTCAGCAGTGCAAAACAAGAGTGACAGGTCATGTCTATATTCTGTTATTTCCTTGAGTTTGTATCCTAAAAATGATGTCTTCTATTTTCAACCAATTATTTTATAATAGCTATATAATACACCATTTTGTGGGTTTCCTTTTTCAGCAGTTTGCCTAGCTATTTAACATTGTTGAGTGTTGTTTCTAGCTGTTAAAAATAGTGCTGCTATAGATCCCTCCCCCTTTAATCTCCTTAAATGTGTCTTCCAAACACAGTGTGGACTTCTTGGGTGAAAGGGTCAACACTTTATAAATTTTATAGGTTTTCTTAGAGGCAGATTGATTATTAGCAGCAGTCTTGTAATTAATCCCAAATTTACATTTGTTTCCTCACATCTTACCAATAAGTGGACTTTACCATTTTGTTTTATTTTCATAGTTTATTAAGAATTTCAGAATAAAGAAAAAAAATTTCAGAATACCTTAACGTAGACTTAATTTTCATTTCCAAAACTGTTCATAAGCATTTATTGAATACCTGTCCTTCCTTGACTGTGTGGAAAGAGCAAATAACAGTTCTTTCCACTGAACATCTTCTGGTCCATTGAGGCAAATACAACTCCGCATGGATCTTTGCATATCAGATAGATAAGAGCCAAGATCAGCTCATGCTTTGCCATCAAGTCAGAAACAACACATGTCTAACCCTCCAATGGACTTTCAGAGGCTGCAAAACACACAAGAGAAAATTGCTCATCTTTCTCCCTCAGCCAGGATTCAAATATACTAGGTCCCTGAAGTTCAGAGATGACTTAGCAGAGGCCAGTTGAACCAAACAGAATCTTTAATATTAGGATAGGTTAGACATGTAATGAGCTGCTGAGGACATTATGGGCAGAGGGAAGAGCATGAAGAGAAGCAAAGGCACCAGCAAGAAATAGCATGTACTATGTATGCTGGTAAGCCTAACATTAATAACAAGTTTGTAGTAGGGACTAAGTCGATAAAGCTGGAGAGCTGGTGGAATCATCCTGGGCTTTTTTCAGGAGCTTAGACTTTATTTTGTGGATGAGTGGCATATTTTAGGCACAGGATTAATTTGGTCAAATGTAAAATAACTCACTTTGGCTCTTATGTGGAGAATACTCATAAAGCCTGTGGGGTAGTCCTCTAGATTGTTGCACCCTTGCTCTACCTCTTTCTGCTTTGCCTTTTCCCATAATTCATGCTCCACAGTTAAGCAAGGTGATCTTTTAAAAAAAGATATGATATGGCAGGCACTTGAATGACTTCCCATTCCTTAACACGAAATACAAGGTATGTGCAATTGATTTCTCTTTTCTCTTTTACTCACTGCTTCAAAGATGTTGTGTATGGTTTTTTTGAAATCCCCCGTTCTTACTGATCCTTAGCAGTCTACTGCCCCTGCTTTCAAATGGTGTCGGTGCATTGGTCTGAGTCACATATTATATACTGAAATGTATAGAGATTAAGAACTTTGACAGTGAAAGTGAAACTTTCTGAGTTGGAATCCTGCCTTTGATAGTATCTGTGTGACCTCGGGCAAGTTTCTTAAGTTTTGTGTCTTCATGTATTTTGAGTTAGTAATAACTATCTCAGAGGATTTCAGGATTTTATGACATCAGTTATGTCTAGTATCCCACAAAGCTAGCTCTAATGGCATAGTCTGTAGGGAGCTGAGCTATCCAAAGGCCAAGCTTTTCTGGCTGCTAAAATCCACTAAGGCTCAGAGAGAGAAAGATGGACAATCTCCTGTGTGATTCACAGCCTCATACTCAAGGGTAATGGGGCGGGGGGGGGGGGCGGTGAAGAGAAAGTTTGAAAAAGGTATGCATCTCCTAAGTTCTCAAGAAATGTTAACACTTTTCAGTAATAGTATCATCACTGCTACCATCACCACTTTTATTTTTGCTTTTAAGATTGTTCTCAAACATGAAAATCCTGTGAGATTCTTTTATATATAAATTGTAATGTTTGAAAAAAATATTCCATGGACTAATTTCTGATTCTGTCTGCTCACAATTGTCTTTCTCTTCTATCTCATACATTACTTCCATTTCTGGTGCCCTGGGGTATGGGCATTTCCCAGTACAACCTCTGGCCAATGGGTACGTTTGCCCAGTAAGCAACAAGAATACCCCTGCGGTTCCTACATCGTGGTGTTCCAACTGCCTAACTGTAAATGGAAGTGAACCATACAGGTCTCAGTACAAATTCCAGTATCTGTATTGTGTGCAGTTTTCCTAGATCCTGGTGGCTTGGTGGAATGAGTTATGCTGTTAACCCAAAGACACATGTTTTGAGTCTACCAGCTGATCTGTGGGGAAAAGATCAGCAGTGTTCTCCCATGCAATTTACTGCTTCCGAAGAGCAGCTGGAGGGTCAGCCATAAGTTGATTAAGACTCGAATGTACATAATAAGAACTCTATATGTATACTCCTAAATATAAGAACCATTTCATTATACTTCACATTTGCTACTAATTTTCTCAGTAAGTGTTCACTCTCTCTTTGAATAATTTCTGTAAAGTGATAATTGCATTGTGGACATAATAACTATTAATAAAAACTATCACAGGGGGAAAAAGTGTATGGGGCTGAGGAGGATCTGATTAGACAGACCACTTGGGAGCAGTGGTGGTAGAGGAACTGCACCATTAACTGAAAGAAGAGTGGGTTTCGAGAATAGGTTCAGATTGAAGCAGTTTTCTTTGAGGTAAATGCTCAATTTGAATTAACCTAAAGAAACACAAACTTAACAAATTGAGGCACAGACTAAGATGAGAAGGGAGAGCAAAGATTCACAATATTCTTTTCAAATATGTTGGACTAATTTGAGTGTAAGTTGAAGATGGAACAGAAGTAGATGCTGAGTAAGTTAATTAGACAGATGCCAAATAAGACCTGATAGTGCTTGGACCTAGTTGCCTGCATTAAGAAGGCAAATAAGAGAAACAGTGTTGATCTCCAACTTATGAGAAGCATCATAATAAAGATGGTACTTGGAAATACAGAGTGGTTAAAAATAGTTTCAAAATACTCAATTATAACTTGAAATTTAGATTAGTTAAACCCTGGTAGGATGATGCATAACATATCAAGCTGCTAACTGAAAGGTTGGCAGTTCAAATCCACCAACAATTCATGGGTGAGAGAGGGTGGTCTCATCACATGAAGATTAACAGCCTCAGAAGTCCTGTGGAGGGTCACTGTCAGTCACTATTGAGTCAACAGCAGTTTTAGTGGGTCTGTGAGTTGGTAAATTGGAATCTGTTGTGATAGCTTGAAAATCAGAGCTAGAAATGTAGATCTTAGACTCACTGAGTCCTAGACATAATGGGTGAGGTCAAGAGACTACCAAATTTTTTTTTTAAATATTGTGATTTTGGTGAAAGTTTATACAGCAGGTTAGAGTCTCATGTCATAGTTTTCTCAAAGATTGTTCCATACTATATTAACATCTGTTTTATACATACTCCTTGCTTAACACATGGTTAAGTTCTAAAAATTATGTCTTAATGTGAAAATGGATGGTTACATCATTATGTCACTGCCAAATGACATTGTTACATAATTGCCAAAGCACTGAGAATCATACTTCAGCTTGGATGACACATGAACTTAACCAATATTATTCTTGCCTCACACCTCAGTGTTTGTTAATGCTAGATACACACAGCAGAGAGTAAATGTTTTACTATTGCTGTAAATATGAAATGCCAAGTAATGAGATAGTTGGTAAGTAAAGTGTGAGATTTACTTTGGGCATGTTGTTAAGAGGGACTAGACTTTGAAGAAAGACATCATGCTTAAGAGGGTGGATGGACAGCACAAGAGAAAAAGACCCTGGAGGAGATGGGTTGAGACATTAATTGGGGGAAAAGGGACAGGTATGATAGTCAGTAAGACTGGCTCAGGATAGGACAGGGTTCAGAGCTGTTGTGCACATCACTATGAGTTTGCAGGAGACTTGGCAGCATATAACAGTAATAGCAAGGAGTGGGATCATTGTGCTTGGTTGTTTAATTTCTACTACTCTTATTTTCCTACCCTTTTCTCTTTTGTTTTAGAGTAAATATTGACTTTCTGGGTTTTTAGCACACCACCATTCCTTGAGTTATATCTTTTGTAATTCTGCTGTTTATCTAAAGGAACTATCAGAGATTATTTCCTTTTCAAAGTTTAAAGACCAGCTGACTCAGTGGAGTTTTCTAGTCTCAACTGGTCCAGTTTGTTTGACCTTTTTAAGAATTTGAGTTTTTCATTTTTTTTTTCCAATTCTCTCCAGAATTGTGATCCTGGTCAGAATGGTCAGTGGTAGTAGCTGATCACTGTCTGATTTTTCTAGTTTCAGATAGATGTGGTTGTTATGGTGAAGTTCATGTGAAATCCTACTATATAAAAAAGTTCTAGTGGAGAAGGAGCACTGGTGGTGATTTGATTAAGCACTGGGCTGCGGAATGGAAGGTAGGCAGTGCAAGACCTATCAGTCACATCACAGGGGAAGGCCGGGTCAGTCTACACACTCAGAGAATGAGCCTTGGAAACCCTGCAGACAGTTCTGTCACTGAGAGAGGAAACAGATTCAATGGCAGTGGGTTTTCTAGACGGATGAAGAGCATGGAATCAGAGGAGAGAAAATTTTAGAAAGAAGCAGTGGTCAACAGTGGAAATACAGGAAGAATGAAGAGTTCTTTAGAGAATTTTTGCAAATAGCATGAAGAGAGATTGACTGTTGCATTTTAAATAAAGTTAAAATAATACTTACGTTATGAAAATGGAGCCTTACTGGTGCTGAAGATTTATTTTTTTTTTTTTTGGTGCTGAAGATTTATAATCGACTAACCTAACAGTTATATATATAT
>NW_006399780.1:211682-235142 GCF_000299155.1 Elephantulus edwardii | reverse complement strand
AGAATTGATGCCTTTGAGCTGTGATGCCAGAGAAGAATATTAAATATACCATGGACTGCTAAGAAAATGAACAGGTTGAACCTGGAGAGGGTGAAACCAGGCTGCTCCTTGGAGGCAAGGATTCTAAAGCTTCGTCTGACATACTTTGGACATGTTGCAAGGAGGGACCAGTCCTTGAAGAAGGACGTCATGCTTGGGAGGATGGAGGGACAGCGCAGGAGAGGAAGACCCTCTCTGAGGTGGATTGATTGGGGCCTGGCACAGGACAGAGCAGGGTTTAGAGCTGTTGTACATAAGGTCGCAATGAGTTGCAGGCAACTCGACGGCACATAACAACAACAACAACAATATTGCGCTGGGAAAGTCTATAGTCGGGACCTCTCCAAGTTACTGAGGAGCAGTGAAATCAGTTTGAGGGCTCAGGTATAACTGATTCAGACCCTTGTCTTTCTGATAACTTGCTATACATCTTAGAGCTGGACAATGAATAAGAATGACAGAAGAAGAATTGATGCCTTTGAGTTGTGGTGCTGGAAAAGATTATCTCATGGACTGCTGAAAGAACAAGCAGATACATTTTGAAGAAAATGCCACCAGAGTGCTCTTCGGAAGCAAAAAGATTATCTCATGGACTGCTGAAAGAACAAGCAGATACATTTTGAAGAAAATGCCACCAGAATCCTCTTCGGAAGCAAAGATGACAATGCTTTGTCTCACATACTTTGGACATGTTGCTAGGAGAAGCTATTAATTCCATGGAGAGGGACATCATAATTGGAAAGGTGGAGTATGGGAAAAAGAGAGGAAGACCCTCAACGAGATGGATTGACATGCTCAATGCAGTGATGGGGTCAGCTTTGTCAGGGATTGTGAGGATGACATAGAATAGGACAGAATTCAGATCTATTTTTCATAGGGTTGCTATGACTTGAAGGCACCACAAAAGAGAGGTCTTGATTTTCTTCTGTAAAGAGCATAGACAAGAAATCTCAACGGAGCAATTCTACTCTGTAAGACATGGGGTCACCTGAAGTTAGAGACCAAGTTGACAATTGCTAATAATAGCACCAAGTTGACTATTGCCAATAACAGCACGAGTAAGAAAAAAAGAGCTATAATTGGTTTCAAGATCTTAAATAGAGAAATATAGAAAAAGTTCAGGTTTTGCCACCTGAAAATTCCTATTCTTTCTGTAAGGCAGAATTCTAAAATGGCAATGAATAGTTTGATTGCATTCTCAAAATAGTGCCTTATTTCAAGGTAATAAGCCATATATCTGAGACACATAGTTAATGAAAACACCTGCTTATTTCTTTAGTATTTAGTAAAAAGGCTATTATTTTTATTTTGCACAAGCTTTTTAGTGATGGTGCTCTCCTTCATGCCATCTGCTCCAAGGCTCATTTTCAAAATATTTTAAATTCTAATATAACACTTTTCTGAATCGCTCCCTTAACATTTAATTTTTGGCATGCTTTTCTCATTTGTTAGTGATGAAAATCAAAGGGTGATTTAAATGAGTCGAAGAATTAAAAGAAGGCATGACTTATTTGCATATTAACGTTTTACTTAAGGAAAATAAAAACTATATGCTTCAGGGTGTCAAGCTGAAGTTTTTATTTCTATGCTTATGCACGTTAGCCTAGAGGAGCCTGTGTTTCTGGAAGGAAAGTGGAACTTTTGGGAAAGGTTAGCTGCCCAGTCTGAGTGTCAAGGGCCTGACTTGGCAGGTGCTCCCCCCTGAGAGGAGAGCTAATATGCGTTTATTTAGGTATGATAAGGGAAAGCTAGAAACATCTGAAGCAGCTCCATTTTAATACTTATCTGGTAGAGATTTATGGTGAGTGAGGGAGAATAGCAAAATCCCAGTAGGGGACAATGAGCAACTGCTTAAAAATGAAATAAAAAGAAAAAACACCAAACTTTTGGTGTAAGTCCCCCTTCCTCAGCACAGGTAGCAGTAAATATATTGTCATTCCAGTTAAGGTCAGACTATGTTGAAATTATAATACGTTCTTACTGATGAACATTGTTGAACGTGTCCTCCAGGGTTGTATAGTTTAAGGGGGGAGAGTAGCCACATGTGGAAAAAGGAGAGTTGCTTTATTCGAGGAATGTTATACTTGATAACAGTTAACAAGATGGATTGACACAGTGACTCTCACAGTGGTATTTCAGAGATGATGCAGCACAGGCTCACTGTGAGTCACAGTCAACTGAATGGCTAACAACAACAACAACAGCATACTTGATGAAGGAGCCCTAGTGGCACAATGATTAAAACATTCTGGAGCTAACCAGGAGATTGGTAGTTTGAACCCCCAGCCCCCGCCTCAGCAGCTCTGTAAGAGAAGAAAGTGGCAGTCTGCTTGCATGAAGATTACAGCCTTGAAAACCCTGCGAAGATGTTCGCCTGCTGTCGTGTAGGGTCACTCTCAGAATCTATGAGATGGCAGTGAGGTGAATAATATGTATATGGTATTTCAGTCTCTGGAACTAGCTAAGTTAGGTCTAAAGTTCATATGAAAAAGCAAAAAAAAAAAGAGCTGGGAAAGTCTGCAAGAACAGTATTGAGGTGTGAGTGGTCTTAACAACTATAAAGCATATTAAAAAGCTGTAATAAAATCAGAATCCTCATGCATTACTGGTAGGAATTTAATATGATGGAGCCACTATGGAAAATACTTTGGCTATTCCTAAAAACGTTAAACCTGGAATTCTCCTGTTGTTGGGTGCCACCATGTTGATTCTGTGTCTCTGGGTCTTTCTCCTATAGAGTTAATTACCTCAGCAACCAAGTGCTTTAAATTGTTGCTTCACCAGAGCTTCTAGAATGAGCATAACACTGTTTTTTAGTTGATTCTGATTCAGCACTTTCTTTTGAGTGGAGGTAGGGGGTTCTGAGGCTGCAGATCTTCACATGAAGGGCCAACACCATCTCTCTCCTTACAGGGTAGTTAGTGAATTCAAACCACTGGTCTTTTGGTTAATAGACAAGTTATGCACTATACCATTCTGCTCCTAAGAATTGCCATCAACTCAAAAAAGTCCTTGCCATCAAGTTGGAGCCATTGCCACCTATGCCTCCAGTGGAGTTCCGAGACTATGAATCACACTGGAGGAGAAAGCCTATCTTTCCCCCAAAGCCCAGCTGGTGGATTTGATCTGCTGGAGAGGTGCAACCTATGGATTAGCAGCTCAATTCCATACATACTCCACCACCAGAATTCCCTATGATCCAGCAGGTAATACCCAGCAGGTATGACCCAGAGGTAAATACTGATTAGCTTTGAAAGCAGAGACTCAAGCAAATACACATACATCAGTGTTGATTGAGACATTATTTACAATATGGTGGAATACTTCAACAGATGGGGTAGATAAACAAAATACAGTATATACATACAATGGAATATTTTTCTTCTATAAAGAGAACAAATCCAGATATACACCGTGACTTGAATGAACCTTGCAGGCGTGCTGAGTAGAATAATCAGGCACAAAGGCGGCAAATATTACGTGGTTCCATTTATAAGAAATACCTAAAATGTGCAAATGTACAGAGACAAAAGATTATTAGAGAATGTCTAGACTGGAGAGGAAGGATCCTTGTAGGACCTATTGAGCTGCTAACTCAAAGGTTGGCACACTGAATCCACCAGCTGCTCTGTAGGATGATAGCCAGTCTCCTCCAGTAAACATTTAGAACCTGGGAACGCAATAGAAGATCAGAACCAACTTGACAGCAGTGGATGTGCTGGTTTGGGAGGTGGAGGGAAGAAAGGAATGGAAATTGTTATTGAAAGGATATTGACCTTCTGCTTAAGGTGACATAAAACATTTGCAAATGGGTAGTGGTGATGGTAGTACAACTTGGTGAATATAATTAATATAACTGAATTAGACTTTAAAAGGACAAACCATAAACAACAACAAAAAAAACCACCACTAGCTTTATTTTGTTTTAATATATCTATCTCTCCCCATTTTCAAGCAACTGCTGATCTGCTTTCTGTCACTATAAAGACTGTAGCAGTGAAATGTTTTGTATAAGTACATGAATATACAGATAATAGGAAGGTCTGTGAAGTCCCAAAATAGACAACAATAAATAGGGGCAATTTGTCTTATGATAAAAATGGCATTTCACATCAATGGAGGAAAAGATGGATTGTTCAGTAAAATAATGTTAGCTGTTAGCAGTTGGGTAGCCATCTGGGGTAAAATATAAAATGAAGTTTATATTCTTCAGTAGATGTGAAGCAAATATACTTAATAATAAAATTCCAGGAGGATTAAATATTTAATTACAGGCAAATATTCCCCTGGTTACAATGAGATTTTTTTCAAACTGTGTCTTTCAAAATTGGTAGGTAAGTTGGAACAGGTGCAAACAGTTCTTATTTAGCCTTACTTTAGGAGCCAGGGTGGTGCAGTATATTACCGGTGGTCTGCTAAATTAAAGGTTATCAGTTCAAATCCACCAGCTACTCCCAGGGAGAAAGAGGATCATCTCCTCCTGCAAAGATTTACTACATTGAAAACCCAATGAGGGGGTCACTGTGAGTTAGACCTGACCCAAGGCATTGGGCTCCAGGTTAGGGAAGGAAAAAGCCTTTTCAGTGAGTTAAAGCTTCTCAGTGATTATAATGGATTTGTTGAGTTATTGTTATGTGCCATTGAGTCGCTTATGACTCATAGCGACCCTGTGTACAACATCTTTAAACCCTGCTCTATCCCTTGCCAATCTTACTGTCTCGGACACTCCTATCCCCATTACCCCAGTTACTGAATCAATCCATCTCATTGAGGGTCTTCTCTCCTGCGCTGTCCCTCCACCCTCCCAAGCATGATATCCCTCTCCAAGGTCTGACCCCACCTTGCAACATGTTCAGAGTATGTCATTTGGAGCTTCAGAGCCTCCAAGAAACAGCCTGGCTTCACCTTCTCCAGGATGAACTTGTTTGTTCCCCTAGCAGTCCATTGTATAGTCAATATATATTCTTCGTCAGCACCAAAGCTCAAAAAGCATCAACTCTCCTTCTATAATCCCTAGTCGTTGTCCAGCTTTCTGATGCATAGCAAGTAATGGCAAAGACCATGGCCTATATTGGGCACACCTTAGTCTCCAGACTGACATCTTTGCTCTTCAGTACTTTGGAGAGATCTCTGACAGCCGACTTTCCCAGTGCAATTTGTCTTTTAATTTCCCAGCTGCTGGTACCAAGAGTGTTGATTGTAAAGCCCAGCAAACTGAAGCTTCAACAGTCTCAATCTCTTCATCACCATCATGATGCTGCCAATTGGTCCAGTGGTGAGAATCTTTGTTTTCTTGATGTTGAGCTTCAGTCCATATTGAAGGCTGCAGTCCTTGACCCTCTGCAGCAAGCGCTTCAGGTCCTGCTCAGTTTCAGCAAGCAGGATTGTGTCTTATGCATAACACAGGTTCTTGATGAGTCTACCTCCAATCCTGATGCCACACTTCTCCACATAGAGCCCAGCCTCCTGTATAATCTGTTCCACATATAGATTGAAAAGATGTAGAGATAGGACACATCCTTGACGCACACCCTTCCCAATTGTTGTGAGTAGCAATTGGTTTAGTCATTTCAAAGTCAGGATAGATTTATAAAATGTTAAGAAGCTCATAGCAGCCCTGTCCTGCACCCTCCATGTAAGTTTTGTCATGCTCAAGCCCATTGTGGTAGTTACAATGCCAGTCCATCTCATTGAAGGTCTTCCTCTCTTTTCTAACCTTTTTCCATGGTCTGCATGTAATTATTGGCACAAGCTTTCTAACTGTATGCTTTATCTGTCAACTCAGATTCCTTTCCCGCATGATTTTTCTCCAAAGACTTGTCCCTCCTGAAAATATGCCCCAAATCAGTGAGATGAAGTTTCATCACCTCTATCACTATGGAGCACTTGAGATGCAATTTTTTTTTCTGAGATGCAATTTTTATCCAGAGAGATTTGTTTGTTCTTTGGCAGCTCAGATATATTCAGTACTCTTATTCAATATCACAGTTCAAAGGCATCAATTCTTTTCTGTCTTCCTTATTTGTTGTTCAACTTTCAGATGAATAGGAAGCAATTGAAAATATTGTGGCTTGGATCAGACACACATTAGTCCTTAAACTGCTGTCTGTGCTCTTTAGTATGTTCAGGAATTCCTTGACAGATTTCCCCAACACAATGCTTCTTTTGATTTCTTGACTGCTGTTATCATGGGTTTTGACCGGGATACAAGTAAAATGGAAAAAGTTGATCTTTTCTCCTTTTTTCATGATTCTGCCTATTGGTGAAGATTTTTGTTTTCTTGATTTTGAGATTTAATCCATAGTGAAGGCTGTGGTCTTTGATGTACTGCAGCAAGCACTTCAGGTGCTCCTCGCTTTCAGCAAGCAAGATTGTGTCGTCCATATAACAAAGGCTGTTGCTGAGTCTTTCTCTGATCCTAATGCCACATTCTTTTTAACAGAGTTCAGCTTTTCAAATTATTTACTCTGCATACAGAATGAGTAGCTATGAAGAAAGGTTACAACCCTAACATATACTTTTCCTGATGTATATTGGAGAAGATCTTTCTATTGCAGAAACCATTTATGGATTACTTTTGTTGTTGTTATGTGCTGTGGAGTCACTTGCGACTAATAACGACCTTATGTACAACAGCTCTGAACCCTGCTCTATCCCGAACCAACCTTATTGTCTCTGATACACCTACCCCCATTACCCCAGTCACTGAATCAATCCCTCTCATCAAGGATCTTCCTCTCCTGCGCTGTCCCTCCACCCTCCCAAACATGTTGTCCCTCTCCAAGAACTGGTCCCTCCTTTCAACAGTATGTCAGACAAAGCTTCAGAAAATCCTTGCCTCCAAGGAGCAGCCTGATTTTACCTTCTGTAAAACGAACCTATTTGTTCTAGCAGTCCATTGTCTATTCAATACACTTCTCTATTATCACAGCTCATAGGCATCAATTCTCCTTCTATCATCCCTAGTCATTGTGCAGCTTTCTGATAAATAGCAAGTAATTCTGAAGACCAAGGCCTGGATCAGGTGCATCCTAGTCTCCAGACTGATGACGTTGCTCTTTGATAAATATAAAGATCAAATTGTGTACATATCGTAAAATACCTTAAAGTTGAAAGACTGAAAAAATGTGAAATTCGTATCACAAAGAAAAGGTTCATTTCTTTAATATAAAATACTTGCAAATTAGTATGAAAAAGACTATTAGAAAATGGGGTATGGACAGTTACAGTTCATTTAGTACATATGAATCTTAAACAGGAGAAGATGTTCAAACTCAGAGTAAGAGAAATGAAAATTAAAAATCCTTTATTTAGCTATCATTTTGACAAAGTCTAAAAGTTTGATGATACTGACGCTAAAGATCAAGGAAAAGAGGTACTCTCTAGCACTGCTGTTCAGGTTTTAATTGGTACAACTTCTCTGAAAGGCTGTTTGGTAGTAGGAGCCGTGGTGGTATAATGTTTAAGTGCTTGACTCTTAACCAAAAGTTCTGCAGGTTGAACTCACTCAGTGCTTCCTTGGGAGAAAGACTTGGTGATAAACTTCCATAAAGATCACCGTCTAGAAAAAACCCTAAGAGGCTGTTCTGCTGTCACATGGAGTCATATGAGTTGAAATGGACTTAGTATCGATAATAACAATAGCAAATTACACATGTTACGTCATTCCTTGTTCCAGTGACCTAGCATTTTTGCTTCCAGGTGTCTTACAGTTCTCCAGAGGAAATAGAACCAACAGGAAATACACACACACACACACACACACACACACACACACAGAAAGAGATACTAATTGGCTAAGGAATTGGCTCACATGATTGTGGGACTGGCAAGTCAGAATCAGGCAACAGATTAGAAACTTCCAGTGGATTGAGGTCTAAAATTTGTAGGCCAGGATGGAAATTCTGGCAGGATATGAATATATAATCTTGAGTTCAAGTCCTTCTCCCTCTGGAAACTTTTAAGTTTTGTTCTTAAGACCGTCAACTGATTGATTGAGGCTCATCCATATTATGGAAGATAATCTGCTTTATTAAGGTCTATGGATATAAAGAGAGTGCTAATGGCTTAGTAAATAGGAAGTTAAACCTCCAGCCCAAAGTCAGGAGGTTTGAATCCATCTGCTGCTCTGAGGGAGAAAGATATTTTCTTCCCATGCAATTTACAGCCTGAAAAAAAAAAATCAGAATCCACCTGTAGTTCCATGGGAGAGAAAGATGGGCATTCTTTCCCATGTGATTTATAGCCTCTGAAAAACCAATAAAAGGTCAGTTATGAGTTGGTTCCGACTCCATGGCATTGAGTTGTTGTTGACTGATTTATATTAATCACATATAAATACCTTCAAAGCAACATCTTAACTCTAGTGTTTGAACAAACAGCTTGCCACCATTTATCACAATAGCTTAGCATTACACCTGAAATTATGTGTAGTGAGCTGTGTATAGTGGTGTTTATAATAGCCAGTGATTGGAATGTGCAGAATTTAACCAGTAAAGGACAGGTAGAAGAGTCATATTCATTCTATAAAATGTAACATATACAGCTGTTGAAAAGATTGTGGCTGCTCAGGTTATACGAGTGTAGGAAGACTCAAAATCATGTTAAATGGAAGAAGCAGGGTGTCGACTACTACATTTGGGATTTAAAGGAAAGGCTGCAAATATGTGCTTACAATAAAAATGTCTCAAAAACTCATTGCCGTTGAGTTTGAACTGACTCTCGAGGTGTTTGGGGGCTGTGAATGGCATAGGAGGAGATGACCCATCTTTCTCCCAGAGAGCTGCTAGTGGATTTGATCTACCAGAGAGGTACCACCTTTGTGTTAGCTCAGTTCCCTATGGAACTACACCACGAGCTTGAACAAAAGCTGGGATCTTGTATACTCTCTGGAAAGAGAACTGACTTCTTTACGCTTTTATGACATTTGACTTCTCCTAGGAATGGCTTACTTGTGCTATTAATGATAAATATGTAAAAAGAATATGACGATCTTTAGGTCCAGAATTGCATTGTGTTTGAAATTTCTGAAATGACTAGACCACGCTGAATTTTAGGTCTTTTTGTTCAACTGGGTGGTTGGGTTTTTTTTTCTCTTCTGGAAAAATATAAGTCAACCAAGTTAGTCACAAAACTATGAAGGAAAAAGACAGTGTGTCTGTGTTTATGTGTGTAAAATTATATGCTGGCTGTGTGCTAGATCCTATGTATATCATCTGTTTAACATTGATAATTAATTAATACTTTGCATATACGAACTTGTTTTACCCATACATCACAGTGAACCTGCATAGTGTAGACAATGATAAATATTTCCATGGTACAAAGAAAACTGAAGGCCAAGATAGTCATTGATTTGCCCTAGATGATTAAGCTCAATAAAAAAAGACCCCAAACAAACTAAATTTAAAAAAAAGACCCCAGCAGTAATTCTTTATTATTATTTATATTATTATTATTATTATCATCATCATCTTACTTTTTAATGCAGGTGTTTTCCCCACTCTTTCCTTCTTTGACATTATGTTTCATACAGTCATCCCCATACATTGTGGTTGTTTTTTCCCCCCATATATTGTGTTTTATAAAATAAATTACCACTGGATTACTCCCACCATTACCCTGTTTTTTCTGATCCCACTGGATCTTTCCTGGTTCCTTTACCCCCTCCCTCCACCCAGCAGTTGTGATGGCGAGGGAGGAAATCACAGGACTGCACACAAAAAGACCCTAGCGGCAATTCTTGTTTTACAATGTGTATTTCTTCAGGAAACATTGGTTGGACAGGGATTTTAGGAAGCATTAACAGTTATCACTGTTTTAGAGTTTGGATAGGAAGTGGGCTTCAGCATGATTCAGGTGATGCCCTGGCTCCCGTGGTGTTTAGATTGAGGGAGTTATTTCTTTTTTGGAGCTGACATTTTCTGTTCTAGTGTCTATTTCACAGGGTTGTGTGAAGATCGCATAAAAGAAATGTCTAACACATTGTAGATGCTTATAAACTCTTTAATGAGTTTGAATGAGTCATGGATTACATGTCCAAAATCAACGATGATGAATCCTGATTAAGTTTCAAAACTTAGAGTGTCACTTGCTGCTTTTATGGAATCTTTTTCCATTGAAAAAGTAATAATAATTCTGACTCCGCTTCTTTATGTGCCCCGTACTCCTTTAAGAATCTGACCAAGGCTGCAGTTACATGTCCCCAGAAATGGCACATACATTCACAATTAAATTTGCTGTTTTGTGCTTATACCTATCCCCAGAATCCCATTTAGGGTACCTGAGGGACTTAACACTCCATTAAAGAACCTTATTTTAAAGTGTTCTTTTACTTTCAGAATATTTCTTCAGGGACTTCTCTTTAATGTGTTTTTTACTTGTTTTCTTTTCCCTCCTGAGGGTTAAAACTTGAATAGGAATTCTGGTTTTCTTGGGCTGTGTTGATTTGACTGATTTTGCCCTTCTTTTAGGAAAGTTTTTAGTTTTTATTTAACTTGTTTGCTGTTAAGTTGTAGAAATCATGACATTTATTTCCTTTTCATCTCTATCCAGAAAATAGGGTCAAGAAGCCATTGTGACTAGCCAAGCTATTAGTATAAGTTTAAGAACTATAATTAAGTGCTGTATTTTGTGCGTATTGTTGTTAGTAAACCACAGTGGGGTTTCACAGCCCAGCCATGCTCATGTACCCCAAGGAAGATATAAACTTGCTTTGGATATCATCAATTGTATCTCAGTGTTGTTCTGTTGTAAATACTTCAGACTTTGTAATATATTTGTCTACTTCTTTTGCAGATGAACATATCACCTGCTTCTCTAGCCAATTTTTATGAAGAAGATTTTAAACAAGACATGAGTGCTCTTCAGGTAAAGTTGGTTGTTGATTTTCCTGTCATATGGATAAAAATCTTAAAGAATGAGAATAAAACAAAATCTCCAATGTGGTAGACTCCTGCTTTCCAGCTACAGAAACATGGTATTTTTCCTTTTATTTCAGGTTCTCCCACCTACAGTGTACTTGAGGGTAACTGAAAATATTCCTCAGATAATTTCATTCATCGAGGGAATAATTGCTAATGGGCATGCTTATTCAACAATGAAAGGTAGGGCTTTTGCTGTCAGTACTAATCTTGGTAACACTGATAAAATTTTTATAAACTACATATAGATATAAATTGATGGGACACATGCCACCTGTTGTTGTTGTTAGGTACCACAGAGTCAAGTATAACTTATAATGACCTTATGAAAAACAGATCTGAATTTTGTTCTATCCTGTGTAGTCTCCATTACTTCTGACATATTTGAGCCCACTGCTACAGACCCTTAACCTTTCTAAGCATGATGTCTCTTTTTCAAGGAATGGACCCTCCCTCCTAACAAATATCCAATTAAGTGAAATGAAGTTTTGCTGTTCTTGCCTCTAAGGAACACCTTGGTTACATTTTCTCTAAGATGTATTTATTTCTTTCTTTGGAAGTCCATGAGATACTCTGTTCTCTTCTCTAGCACCATAACTCAAAGGCATTGATTCTTTGTTTGTCATCCTTATTCATTTTCCAACTCTCAGGTGAATTGAAAGTAATTGTAAAGATGATAGCTTGAACTAAGTGCACCTTAGTCTATAAACTGACATCATTGTTCCTTAGCACCTTGGAGAGGTCAGGCAACTCTCCCAATGCAGTACATTTTTTTAAAAAATTTGTTTGCATACAATAATTCGTATGCATTTTGTGCTTCATTCATGTATATTGTGTTTTTTTTAAATTATTTTATTATTAATTTTAATGAAAGTTTACATAGACTTTGGATTTCCATTCATTCATTGTTGCACTTTTCTCCCTTCCCACCCTTTCCCCCTAGTTCCCTCTTCTCTTTGAAAAGTAAAAGAAAAATTCTTTCATTGGTATACAATCCCTCGCCACAAGTCCACTCCACTGTGCAGCCTTCATTCTGGATCCTGTCATGACAATAATACCTAATCATATATCCCCATTGAACAGTTCTCTCCCTCATAGGTTTCGATGCAGTATACATAATTTATCCCATCTTTCTCAGTCTTCCCCCAGCCCTGATGTCAGTCCTGTTTTTCAACAGTGGCACTATGCAGTATTTGTCCTTTTGTGACTGAGATATTTCACTCAGCATAATGTCCTTCAGGGTCGCCCATTTTTGTATAATATTTCATGAGTTTCTTGTTTTTCAATGCAGCCTAGTGTTCTATTGAGTGAATATACCAGAGCTTCTCTATCCATTCATTTGTTGATGGGCACTTAGGTTGTTTCCAGCTCTTTGCTATTGTGAACAAAGCTGCCAATAGACATGGTTGTGCAATAGTCTTTCATTTACATTGTATTTCATACAATCATTCATATACATTGTATTTTATGTAATTAATGACTATTGATCTTTGCCTATCAGGTCCCTGCTGAATCTTTCCCATTCCTCCACCACCACCCTCCATCTGCCCAATGATACATCTTTTGATTTCTTTACTGTTGATACCAAGAGTGAGTGTTACTTGTGGATTCAAGTAAGATGAAATTGCTGACAATTTTAATATTTTCTCCACTTATGTTGCCTATAGACCCAGAGGTAAAGATTTTTCTTTTATTTATGTTGACATTTAATCCACAATGTGTGTGTGTGTGTGTGTGTAATCTCTAGTCTTTGATCTTCTACAGCAAATGTTTCAGCAAGCAAGATTGTGTCATATGTATAACACAGGTTGTTGATGAGCCTTCCTCCTATGCAGATGCCAGCTTCTTGAATGATTTGCTTAGCATGTAGATTGAAGAGGCATAGAGAAAGGATACAGTCCTGAAACAAACCATTCTTAATTTTAAACCATGCAGATATGCTTTTTTTATGTGGTTCTTAGTGAAAATACTATGGACTTTTCTATAGTTATTATATCTCTTTTCAAAATGACTGAATCTGCTTTTTTTTCATGTCAGATAGGTAATGTTCCATGTCATAACAAGATTTAAGGGTTGGCACATGTCATACAAAAACATAAATGCCCAATCATCATGTTCATGAACCAGAAAAAGGATCAGTTGAATCACTTCTTTTAAAACAATATTTTCCTCACTCTCAGGATGAGATAGATGAGTGTGTAGAGAACTAGTCTAGAAAAAGAAAGTGTTACAAAACGTTAACATTTGTTGAGTCTAGGTGGTAAGTACATAGTTATTTGTGGTATTAATTCTAATCTCTTTGCTTAGAAATAAGAAGTTGGTTGCAAATAGATATACCATTTGAGCCAGGAATTCCACTTCTGGGAATTTATCCTAAAGAAACCATAACCACCACCCAAGCAGATGTATGCACACCCATGTTTATTAATTGCAGCTTTGTTCACAATAGCAAAGAGCTGGAAACAACCCAAGTGCCCATCATCAAATGAGTGGATAGAGAAGTTCTGGTATATTCACACAACAGAATACTATGCAGCACTGAAAAACAAGGAATTCATGAAATACTATGCTAAGTGGATGATCCTAGAGGACATTATGCTGAGTGAAATGCCTCAGTCACAGAAGAACAAATATTGCATAGGGCCACTACTGTATAACAGGACTGACCTTGGGGTTGAAGGAAGACAGAGAAGGGGAGCAATGGTGTATACTGCATTGCCACAGATGACGGAGAGAACTGTTTAAAAAGAATAAGTGATTAGATATTATTGTCATGACAGGAATCCAGAATGAAGGCTGCACAGTGCAGTGGACTTGGGGGGAGGGATTGCATAGCAATTAAAGAGTTTTTCTTTTACTCATCAAGAAGAAAAGTGAATTTGGAGGGGAGGGAGTGGGCAAGGAGAAAAGTGCAACAATGAATGACTGGAAACCCTAGGTCTCTGTAAACTTTCATTAAATTCAGTAATAAAAAATAACAAGTTGGGCACAAAATCAGTACCTCCAGAGTCTCTCTTTGGCATTTGAGACCTTTATCTTTGTGTGTGAGTATATACTTAATTTAATATACCATTTGACAATAAATTGCAGACATTTTAACACTTTAGTCCCTTGATACTTCACTGTACATTTTTTAAATAATAAGTGCATTCCCCTACATCATAACCTAAAGACAAGTAATGATAATCCCTTGATATATCCATTATCCAGACAATACTAATATTTACTAAATTGGTCCTAGATAGCTTTCCTTATTTTCTCCTCACCCCCCCAATTCAAAATCTATTTGAGATCGTACATTGCTGTTGGTCACTGTGTCATTTTGGCTTCTTCATTTAAAACAGTCTTCCATGGGCACAGACTTTGTGTAAAGAATCATAACTAGCTCAGTCATCTTAGAGAATATCTCATACTCTGATTTTGTGTGATGATTTCCCCTGGTGGAGTTTGATTTATTTAAGGAGTCCTTTTTGTTTTGTACCTTGGGGTAAGCCTGATGTTTAAAGAGGGGAAAACCCAAATAGGGGCACAAAGTCATGAGCATCTCTCTGAAAGGGCAAGAGGGAGTAAGAATAGCACAGCCCCTCACTGCTCCAGAGTAGAAAGCATATAAGGAGCCCATACCTAGCACCATGGTGCCACTAGAGCCCCAGAAGTAGAAGTTCATTTATTCGTGCTGACTCAACAGTTACAGTAGCAGCAATGGGGTTTATTAGGAAAGTGACTGAGGGAGACAAAGAATATCTCACAAGTTGAGGCTTTAGCCCAATAAGTCAAAGGCACAATTCCTGAATAAGCCCAGACTCTGGTTTCAGTTCAGTAGTCTTCGAACATCTGGCAAGAACAGCCATACTTTTGCGGCCAGCACAAATGCAGGCAGCTTCAGGTCACGCCTTGCTATTGTTTGTCCTCTCCAATGCCACAGTCTCTCCACCACTAGTGTCTCACTCTCACCAGGGTCTTCCACCACAAGCCTTGCTTACCTCAGGTCTTGCTGCCCAGTGTAGGAAGCAGTCTCTCCCTTATCCTAGTTTCACGGCTGATGCTGACTTGAACTATTCATACTGACATACTGATTGCAAGACCATGTGCCTGCAGTTGAGGTAGCTGAAGATCAGAGACAGCTAAATGTAATGACTAACAAAGCCAACTTTTAGGCTAGCACCACAACTGGTATCCTGGTATTTTTTACTTACATGATCAAGCATTATTTTTAGCTGTACTATCTCTTGTTTAGCCATTCTTAAATCCTAATCCTTCTCATCCCTCTGAAGCACTCTTTTTGCCAGCCATAGCTCAAAGGGAACATTCTCTCCAAGTATTTATGTCTGTACTGTATTGTTGGCAGGTAGTTGTATGATGTTTTAGTTTGTTGTTTAATATGTTTATATTTTATCCATATCAAGATTATAGATTCTTAGACCATAAAAATCTTTTGCTTTATTAAATAATCCATTTTAGTGTCTAGCCCAGGGCTGGGTATATGCAGAAGTGGAAATACTGAAAGTAAACAACAATATACACTTTATAGAGCTTATTGAACTGCAAGCATCTTTCCTTTATGGATTGATTCTGAAAGCCTGAGTATTAGGGACCCACCTTTCCCATGCACTGACTGTATTCAGTAGCCTTTACATATGGAAGAATGTGCTGGTTGGTTTGGTGTTTTGTTTTTGTCTCACTTTATCTAATTTACTATGTTTAGATTTTATTTTAAAGACTTAAGGTAACTAATTTGGAGTTTGCTTCAGAAAATGAAGGAATTGCTTTCCTGCTCTTGTATAACTTGAAATAAACATCTACATGCTTCTGTCTTCCAAAAGACACTAATGCTCATAAAGGTGTTTAGAGATTCACAGTAAACACTATTTGCCTTATTATTATACTTTAGTGTAAAACTGGAATCATGGTAACAGATATAGTTAATTTACAATAAATTTACATTCACACAAATTCCACTAGTTTAGAATTTGTGACAATTCCATGAAGACTTAGTTGTAATTTGATCTTTGGACTGTTTGTGAAGAAACAGTTTGTTAAATAAATTGATGAGAAAATATTCTGTCAGAGAACAATTTCTACATTCTTTTAAAGTATTCTCAAAGTGTTATTTACATGGGATACTATTACTTATAATACTCTAAGCCCAGACTGATCTGAGCTGGCCCTTCCACCCTTTCATTGATGTCTTCCAAAGTCTGGTCCCTCTAGCCAATATATCCAAAATTTGTTAGACGGAGCTTCAAAATTCATGTCTCAAAGAAAAACCTAGTATACCCTCTTCAGGGTGGAGTGTCAGTGCAGGAAAAGAAAACCCTCGATGAGGTAGACTGACACAGTGACTATGGCAATGGGGTTAGGTGTGTCAGAGATGGTGAGGCTGGCTAAGGATAAGATACGTTCAGAACCATTGTTTGTAAGGTTGCTATGAGTTGTAGTCAACTCAATGACACATGACAAGTCTAATCTACTATAAAGCAGCTCCCTCAGCTCCTCCGTATCTCTGCAGTCAGATCTGTGAATGACAAGGAAACATATGGACAAGACAGGTTGTATGGACTCAGGGTCTTTTTAGCTCTCTAGGACCCTGAGAATGAATGATGCCTGTGGCTGAGGAGGCTGTCATGGTCTTCCTGTGTCCTGAGTTGCAAAGGGAACCACTGTACAAGTCTTTGAGTACTGCTTGTACTCACCATGGTTACTGTGTGGTGATTGGTTATTTGGCAATAATTAAGTTTCCATGATCATGGTATACCTATTTTTCATTCCAGTGCTGCCAGTCTGGATAGTACAGATAAGAATGAGTAGCAATGTTACTGGAAGAAATGAATATTAAAATTTAAAATTTGTAAAGATTGAAAAACTGTGCTGATCTTTAAGTCCTAGTGATAGCCATGAAAAGTTAAATATGATGTATGTGCTTACAGATTAAAGAATGCAGTTTTGTGGTATTTCTTTCTCTCTCTCTCTCTCTCATTGCCGTTGAGTCAGTAAGCCATGGCTGATCTTCCAGTGGGCTTTCAGAGGCTGTAAATCATAGGGGCTGTGATTGCCCATCTTTTTCCCAACAAGCAGCTGGTGGATTTGAACTGCTTGCTTTTAGTTTGGCAACACAACTCGTAGCCCAGTCGGCCACCAGTGCTCCCTTCTGTGATATCAGGACCAGGTTCACAGCTGTAATTAACAACTTCCTGTAATTAATCCTCTTCCTTGGAAGATGCAATAGTCTAGAAGCCACAGCAGTCTCTACAATCATTCTGAGTTCTGCTGCCACTCCAAAGACTCATGGTTCAAATCCACCAGCTACTCTGTGGGGAAAAGATGGATATTCTCTTCCTGTGTGATTTATGGCCTTTGAAAATCTGCTAGAGGGTGAACTACGAGTTGGTTCTATCTTGACGGCAATGATTTAGCTATTTTATTCACAGCTGTATTTAGCAACATCATCATTCTTGGGAGAAGCACAGGCTTAGAATCCACAGAAGTCTCTACAGCTGTGTTGAGTTCCTGGGTTAGCATGATTTATTGTTAATATTGTTAGCTCTCAACATCTAACCTCTCTGTTTTTGTTTTTTAATAGCCTATAGTCTGAGATAGCAAAGAGTTAAAACTGGTTCTGTAAAAATTCTCTGTGACTAAGATTATCTTTTCTATCTCTGTAAAAGAACATCTGCATAGATACTTCCAGTGAAGAGATGCTCTTTTTAATCTAAGTAAAAAGATAATTTTAGAAACTATTGGGATAAATAGTTTTAAAATTCATTCGTGTGTAATATGAAGCCCATCGTGGGTAAGGAGTTGTGTTTGGTTCACGCCCACCAGCTGCTCCTTGTGAGAAAGATGAGCAGTCTTTTCCCATGTGATTTACAGCCTCTGAAAAACTGCTGACAAATCAGCTACAAGTTGGTTCTGATTCAATAGCAATGAGTTTGTTAAAGCTAAAGAGCTAAATGAAGATAGGGCAACACTTTTCTTTCTTCCTATTAAGAATTGTATACATTTGACAGATCAGTTGCATATATATTTTCATCTTCACTTTCTTAAGTTGATGGTATGTATAAATACATGCTTTTATTATATTGTTGTTATGTACCATCGAGTTGGAACCGACCTATAGCTGACCCTCCAGTGGGTTTTCAGAGGCAGTAAATGGCACGGAAGGAGATTGTCCATCTTTCTTCCGGGGAGTAACTGGTGGATTTGAACCTTAGGCCACCTTAGCTCCCTTTTTATAATACAGGGTGTTTGGTTTTTTATTTTGGATTTAAAATTTAGTGAAAGGGACCAAATTAAGGTCAAATGTCATAGTCTGTCTTTGTATTCTGATAATTTGTTAAATCTTAAACTTCTACAAATGATTCTGTTTAAGACTAATAAATGATGACTTTGATGATTACCTTTTTATGATAGGCAATGTCTACTTTGATCTGAAGTCTAGAGGAGACAAGTATGGCAAACTAGTCAGCGTGGTCCCAGATCCAGTGGACGAGCCAGGTAAGCCAGCTGCCCTTTAGCCCTCTGGGGCTCTGTGACCTCCACCGCACATTGGAGGTGCCTAGGAGGCTTCAGCATAGACTTGGCTTCCTGTTCTCTCTCATGTTTGGTCTAGATCCATGCTCCTGTGCTTATTTAGGACATGACAGTGTTGATCGTATAGTTAAGCATAATAATACTTCCAGTCTCATGATTTTTTAAAATATACATAGCATGTGTTTTTGTTATTAGATGCCATCAAGTCAAGCACAACTCATTAAGACCCTATGAACAACAGATCTGAACACTGCTCTATCCTGTGCTATCTTCACAATCTCTGACACACTCAAGCCCATTGGTGCAGTCACTGTGTCAACCCACCTGATTGAGGATCTCTCTCTCCTTTGCTGACCCTCCACCTGCCCAAGCATGATGTCCTGTTCTGAGGAATAGCCTCTCAGCACATGTTGTGTATACAGTTCAAACCATAGATGAAATGTCTCCTTGTCACCCCTGCCGCTGGTCACCCTACTCTTCCCCGTAAGGCAGCACTTCTCACTCATTTCTCTTTTGTTTTCTGAAGCCTTCTTTGCATATAAAAGCATGAAAAAAAACCCAAACAAACATGGTGGCATATTTTAACACTCTTCTATACTTATTCTTGCCAGATGTTAAATTTCTATATGCTTTTGGATCTTGTGATGTATGTCTATCTTTAGGAATTATCCTTTTGCCTAATAAAATATCTAAGTCTAATTGTTAATAGCACTTTTAAAAAATATTTCTCAGTAATGTTATTACTTTTACTCTGTCCGTTTTGTATTGCTACTTTGTCATAAGGGCCAGAACTGGGGTGTGACTACCAAGTTAGATAACTGCCATCTACTGTTATAAACTTTCTAGTACATGGTGGTGGTTGTTGTTATGTACTGTGGAGTCAGAACCAACCCCTAATTGATCCTCCAGTGGTTTTTCAGAGGCAGTTAATCTCACAGGAGATTTCACGTCTTTCTCCAGAGGAGCAGCCGGTAGATTAACTTTGTGTTGCCAGTGTAATTCTTTACCACCAAGCCACTAAAGCTCCCTAGTAGGTTTTCAGTAGTTGTGTATTCTAGCATCTGAAATATTTTTCAAAATTAAAATTTTCTTATAGAAAAGCTGATGTTGTTGTGTACCATGGAGTCAGAACCAACAGAGACAGTTAATCACGTGGGAGGAGATTAACTCCCTTCTCTCATGGATAAGCTAGTGGCCTTGAACTGAGTGCCTTTGGGATTGAAGCACAGTTTCTTGCCACTAGAGTCCCCTACAGAAGCTGTGCATCTCTCTCTCTCTCTCTCTGTTGTTGTTTTAGGTTATAAGGTGCCATTATATTGACTATGACTCATAATGAGTGTGTGCACAACAGATGAAACCTTGCCTTATCCTGAACCATTGTTTTGATTTCCACCGGGCTTTTACTCATTGTTGTAGTCACTGTGCCAATCTGTCTCATTTTTAATTACAATTAATTTGGCTCCAGCTGTGGAGACCATTTTTGTATATGTAACAGAATAGAATGTAGTGGAATGTAGCCTGGTCCTTTGCCATCACCATGATCTTTGCTGTATTTAAATTCATGGTTGTGTCTGTTCATGTCATCGAGGGTGTCCTTTATTTTCATTGACCTGCTTCTTTACCAACCATGATGGCCTTTTGGTCTTTACTAGTGCCCAAAGTAAGCAAGTCACAGCTTTGCCATGTGACATTCCAAGGAATATTCTACTTTTATTTCTTCTATGACCAATTTGTTTATTCTTCTGGCAGTCCTCGGTATATAGCTATTTTTCATTATCATCACTATTCGGATACATCAGTATTTCTGTGTTCCTTTTTCACTGTCAACTTTTGTATGCATGTGAGGTGTTTGAAAGACCACAGCCTGCATCAAATATACCTTAGTGATGTCTTTGCTTTTTAAATATTTAAAAGCTCTTTTGCCATAGGTTTTCCCAGTGCAAGACATAATTTGATTTCTTAACCATTGTACCTGTGGATGCTGATTATTGGTCTAATTAGAATAAAATCTTTGGTATCTTCAGTTTTTCCCCCCTACAGTTTAAGTGTTTTCTTCATTAATTGTGCTATTTTCCGCCCACTTGTGAAGATTTTTGTTTTCTTTATGTTGAAGTATAATCCATACTCAAGGTATTTGATTTTCATTTGTACCTTCTTCAAACTGTCTTCATTTTTTGTGACCAACATTGCTTCATGTACATATCACTCTTTGTTAAAGAATCATCCTCCAGTTTTGATGCCATATTCTTCATTTGGTGAAAAGACCTAACCCTACCACAAGCCTTTTTCAGCTTTGAACTACACACGATCCTCTTGTTCTATTTGAACAACTTTCTCTTCATTCATGAACAAGTTCTGACTGAGCACGATTAAATGCTCTGAAATTCCCATTCTCTACAATTTGATAGAAAAATAATAGTAGAAAATTAGGCAGTACAGTTACATAGAAAATAAATAAAACTATTCACACAGCACAGAGGGGGTTTTCTTGGTTGGTTTGTTTTTTACACCAGGTACAGAGGTTTTAATACCTTAATGTATATCATTTTAGAAGTAAAAAAATTATCTTTTTTTCTTCTTACAACAGTAAATAGACTCATAGTTCAGTGAATTGTTATAAAGTGGAGACTCTTGGGATCAACATCCGTGAAAGGAGGTTAAACCTTACAAGCAAACCAAGACTTCTTCATCCTGTTACTTAGCACAGCCTTTATTTCCCTCTTCTTCAAGCAACCCGTCTTGTCTTAATCTCCTTTTACTTTTCCTAATGATTTTATCCCAACCACCTCTAAACAGAGTAGTTTAATCTTGTATGTTTTGTGTCATTTGTTTTATCTTGTTTCTCTTAGATTGCTTTTCTTTTTTTTTTATTTTATTTTTATTATTTTGTGTGTGTGTACTGTCAAGTCAGATCTGACTGGTACAGGAGGAGATTTTTCCTCCTCCAGCAGAGCATCTGGTGGATTTGAACCACGTACTTCTAGGATTGCAGTGCAGCTTCTTGCCACTAGGCCACCAGAGCTCGCCTAGATTGCTTTTCAATCTATAGTTTTCTCCCAAACTTTTTTTGTCCTTGTAATTTATTTGGTGAAAGAAGCATCATTTACCTTTTGGTTCCCTCAGTTAAAATTTTGCCAATTGTGTTCTTGTAATTATATGTAACTCTTCCCCCTGTTTCTTCAAATTGGTGATTTCATCTGGAGGGTTAATCAGAGTGTGAATTTCAGGAGAATACATCATAGATCAGAAGATGTCCTAATTAATGTCCAATTTTCTCTCCTATTCTAGCAGCCTTCATTGCTCTGTACTTGGATTCTTAGTCACAGAAAGGAAGTTGCAATGTGGTAGCACTCTAATGATTTCCTTTCTTCCCTGTTCGTTTGCTGAATACTTTTGTGTGGGCACTTTGGGAACCCCTTTGTGTCGTGTACATAGTGGGTTAAGTACTCAACTCTTACCTGAAAGGTTGAAGTTTGAAGCCACTGAGAGGCTTTTCTTAAGAGATAGGCCAGGGAATCGACATCTGAAAGGTCACAGCCTTTAAAACCCTGTGGACAATTTCTACTCTGCACACAGGGATTGCCTTGAGTCAGAATCCATGCGCAATCACAGTCAGTATGTAGACAGATAGCTGTATAGATACTGAGTGGTACAGTTGGCACAGGAAAGGGAAGATATACATTTAGGTCTTTTCCTTAACTTACCAAGTTTTAAAATATAGAATTAGACAGTGCTCGCTTCGGCCCGCGTGTACTAAAATTGGAATGATACAGAGAAGATTAGTGTGCTCACTGAGCAAGGATGATGTGCAAATTTGTGAAGCGTTTCATAGTTTTGAAAACATGGTGGCTCAAAAGCACCTCATTGCAGATGGTTGTGGAGTGAAATACATCGGCAGTTGTGGCTCTTTGGACCCGTGATAGGCCCTGCGTTCATGAAGACTTTGGTTAGCACTGCCCTGTCTTAGCCTGCGCACCAATAAATTGAACTTCCAGGCTTTCAGGAAAGAAGAAAAATAGGGTTAGAAAATATAAAGTTAGTTTTTCTGAAGTTTATCAGTTAAAATTTTAGGTTTAATCACTAGAGATTTATGGACATGAATATATTTAATGTATATCAATTCATTACATTTATTGTCCTTATTAATCCTCAGATTGGTGGGGGTTTTTTTGTTTTTTTGCCAGTGGGAGGTTCTTCAGGCTGGCCAGCAAGTCCTTTAAACACAAATCTAGCAGTATTCATAGTGCCATTGCTAGCTCTCTGATATGGAAGGATATTCCTGGATAATTTTGTACTTTTTCTGGCTCCATTTGTAGAAAAAACCCTTTAGAGCACCTGTTTCTACCTTTTTCACAACTGAGATAATAACTATATTTATAAATAAAGTAAAATTCTATATACTAAGGACTCAAAGCTCATTGCTGTTGAGTTGGAATTGACCTGTTGCTGACTCTCCAGTGAGTTTTCAGAGGCTGTAAATCGCACAGGAGGAGATTGTTTATCTATCTCCTGCAGATCTGCTGGTGGAGTCCAGTCACTTGCTTTTAGTTTGGCAATTCAAATCCTTACCCTCTAAGCCATCATAGTTAAGAACTTCCTCCCTAATTCTTCATTAGTATAAGCAATTTATTTGTTTGTTCAGCCCTGTAAATGAAAAGTAACAGTATCTACACTGTCACCAACATAATTGTTGAATTTTAATAAGGTTCCTCTTTTCTGTATATATTTTCTCCATTATTTTTTAAAAATAGTTATACAATGTTTATAATGCCATAACATGTGTTTGTTGTTGTTGTTATGTGCCATCGAGTCGCTTGCGACTCATAGCGACCCTATGTACAAGAGCTCTATACACTCTTCTATCCTGTGCCAACCTAGCCATCTCAAACGCACTTATTCTCACCTCTCTAGTCACAGAGTTGATCCATCTCATCAAAGGTCTTCCTCTCCTTCGCCACCCCTCCACTCT
>NW_006399780.1:201081-209312 GCF_000299155.1 Elephantulus edwardii | reverse complement strand
TGTAATGATCTTTTGCATTCTTCATGGGTGATTTTCTTGATATCCTCCCAGAGCTCTTTTGGTCTACGCTCATTGGTGCTCAAGGCCTCAAACCTGTTCCTGAGATGGTTTTGATATTCAAGTGGGAGAGACTTAAGATCAAATTTTGGTTCCCGTGGACTTGATTTACTGGTTTTCACTGCTGATATTGAGCTTCTCCACCGAGTCTTTCCACAAATGTAATCTGTTTGATTCCTTTGCATGCCATCAGGTGAGATCCATGTGTATAGCCTGCGTTTATGTTTCTTATAAAAGGTATTTGCAATGAATAAATCATTTATAACATATAGTCATTGCATATTAAACATACCTCTCTTATGTTAGCCATAGTTCTGCAGATAAATGTATGACGAGACATGAGAAAGATGTGGCAATCTGCGTCTGTAAAGATTACAGCCTTGGAAACTTTGTGGTAGTTCTACTCTGTCTTGTAGGGCCATTGTGAGTTGGAAGGCAGCTCTGCTCTCCCCAATACCACCATTGCTGTCGCTGCACACAGTATCACTCATAAAGTGGAATCAGCTTTATGGAAGTGGGTTTGATGAGTTAACCATTTATTATTGACAGTTGATTCTGACAAGCGGCATGCCAGTGATTTTGCCCTGTGGAAGGCAGCCAAACCCCAGGAGATTTTTTGGACATCACCTTGGGGAAACGGAAGGCCTGGCTGGCACATTGAATGTTCAACCATAGCAAGGTAAGGCTTTTCCAGATATTTCATGTGTTCTGTATATTTATATTAGAGTTCAAGCAGTGCATGATTTGGTCAGCAGAGGGTGTAAATGTAAGTGAGTTTTGTCTAAGAACCAAAGCCAATAAAATAGATTGTTGGGGGAAAAAATGAGGGCTAGATTAAGACTAACCTTAACAAATAAAGCAAAACAAAACAAAAGACATGGCATAAATATTTTTTTTCTTTACATCATCCTTTCTCTTACTGAAAGAAAAGACTGGTTCATTCAAGCCTTGATTTCCTATCACATAAAAGGCTATTTCACAAGTATCTTAGTTTATGTTCAGTGGTGAGTTTAGGAAAATGTTTGTCTAGAAGCACAGGGCATCTAGATTGACCCCACTCGTGTCTGGATTGAAATGTGTCGACCCCTAAATATGTGCTGTAAATACTGATCTCCCTGTTTGTGGTTATAATCCTGTTTGGAAATGATGTCTTTGTTCTGTTATGTTAATGAGGAAGCATTTGTGTAGGTTTTATCTTGAGTCAATCTCCTTTGTGATATACTAGTATTAAATAAGTCAGCAATGAGAGATGGAGTAAGATTGATGCCAGGACACGTGAAGATATCCCAGGAATGGTGAGGAAATAAATTGCTGTTTGTTAAAGCCATCTCCTGGTGGCATTTCTGTTACAGCAGCAGTAGGTAACTAATGAGCTCGGGTGGCCTAGTGGTAAGGAGCTGTGCTGCCAACCCAAAGGCAGGTGGTTCCAGTCCACAGGCTGTTCTGTGAGAGCAAGGTGGTGGTTCTCCTCCTGTATGATGAACTGCCTCTGAAAACGCACTTGAGGGTCAGCTATAACTTGGTTACAACCCAAAGGTGCATAACAATGAGAGATAACTAATACACTGGCCCAGCCAGCAGCTTGATATCATCAAGAAACACACAACTTTTCTTTGCTATAGATAATGCTCTTAATAGATGATTTAAGGTGATTTTTTTTTAATTTCCAATTTGGCAGCACGGGATGACAAAGCAAAATATTACAATGAAATGTGCAAGGAGTTGGAGTCAGAAAATCAAAAGGGCCGAACTCGCTCAGCATATCTTAAGCTCAAGGAACTGAAGAACAAATTCAAACCTCGAGTTGCTATAATCAAGGACGCTTTTGGCAGAATGTTAAATGATCCAGGAAGTATTAAAAGAAGATGGAAAGAATATACTGAGTCACTGTATCAAAAGGAATTGGAAGACACAGAAGAATTTCATGAAACAACATATGAGCAAGAGCCTATGGTGATGAAAGAAGAAGTTCAGGCTGCTTTGAAGGAAATGGCCAAAAATAAGGCTCCAGGAATAGATGATATACCAATTGACATATTTCAGTTAACAGATGCTGCCCTGGACGTGCTCACCAAGTTGTGCCAAGAAATCTGGAGAACGACCACTTGGCCAACTGACTGGAAGAGATCGATATTTGTTCCTGTCCCAAAGAAAGGTGTCCCAACAGAATGTGGAAACTACAGAACAATCTCACTGATTTCACATGCAAGCAAGATTTTACTGAAGATTATCCAAAAACGACTGGAATAGCACATCAACAGAGAACTACCAGAAGCCCAGGCTGGGTTTGGAAGGGGTCGTGGTACTAGAGATATTGTAGCTGGTGTTAGATGGATCTTGGCTGAAAGCAGGGAATACCAGAGGAATGTCTATCTGTGTTTCATTGACTATGCAAAGGCATTTGACTGTGTAGATCATAACAAACTATGGCTGACTCTGAGAAGAACGGGAATCCCAGAACACTTGATCGTTCTAATGCTAAACCTATACTTGGACCAGGAGGCAGTCGTCAGAACAGAGCAAGGGAACACTGCATGGTTCAAAATTGGAAAGGGCGTACGCCAGGGATGCATCCTATCTCCATACCTTTTCAACCTATAATGCAGAACAGATTATCCAGGAGGCTGGGCTCTATGAGGAGAAATGTGGGTGGACGATTTATCAACAATCTGCGTTATGCGGATGATACAACCCTGCTTGCTGAAACTGAAGAGGACCTGAAGCGCCTGCTGCAGAGTGTCAAGGACTGCAGCCTACAGTATGGATTGAGGTTCAGTGTCAAGAAGACAGAGATTCTCACCACTGGACCAATTGGCAGCATCAGGATGGATGGTGAAGAGATTGAGATTGTACACAGCTTTAGTTTGCTTGGCTCCACAGTCAACACTCTTGGCACCAGCAGCCAGGAAATTAAAAGGTGCATTTCAATGGGAAAGTCTGCTGTTAGGGACCTCTCCAAAGTACTGAAGATCAATGGTGTCTCTCTGGAGACTAAGGTGCGTCTGATACAGGCCATGGTCTTCGCAATCACCTGTTATGCATCAGAGAGTTGGACAATGACCAGGGAGGATAGAAAGAGAATTGATACCTTTGAGCTGTGGTTCTGGAGAAGAGTATTGAGAATACCATGGACTGCTAGGAAAACAAACAGATTTGTCCTGGAAAGGGTTAAACCGGGTGGCTCCTTGGAGACAAGGATTCTGAGGCTCCGTCTAACATAGTTTGGACATGTTGTGAGGAGAGACTGGTCCTTGGAGAAGGACATGCTTGGGAGGGTGGAGGGACAGCGCAGGAGAGGAAGGCCCTCTATGAGGTGGATTGATTCAGTGACTGGGATAATTGGAATGGGAATATCAGAGACAGTGCGATTGGCACAGGACAGAGCGGAGTTTAAGGCTGTTGTACATAGGGTCGCTATGAGTCGCAAGCAACTCGACGGCACATAACAGCAACAACAACATTTATTAGTTTTGAATTACAGATTAGAAAGGAACAGCATGTGTCCTGTGGTCACTTGGTGTCTATGCATGTATAAATATCATCTTTACAATCCCTGGCTGACAGGCACACACAGACTTTCTGGAACATTCTAACAGGTGCAAGGTATAGTAGAAAATCACGTGGAATGTTTTTGGCAAATGCCCCATTGCCACGATGGGGTTTCTTGCCATTAGTATTCCAGTTCACTTTTGCAAAATTACAGCCAAAGTGACTGGTTGCTCCTGTTACCCATTGTTGTGAATGTCAAACTGTGAAACTCTTTAGAGAGGTCTTTCTGAAATGGGAACAGTGACTCTGTTTGATGTAGGCTTTCTGCATAGCCCTTGGCTGCTCATGGCTGAGAGGCCCCTACATGTCCTGTGTGGCAGTGGAGGAAGGGCAGGCCAGCACAGTGAGGAAGTAACGGCCTTGGTCTCAAGCCAAGATTCTGTTGTTCTTGAGGACTTCCGCAGCCTTGATGATCCTCTTCTCCAGAATCTTCTTGGCCTGTTTCGTAGTCTCATGATCTGCTTCTTCCAGTAGATGCACCTGGGCCTTCTCCTTTCTCTTTCCCTCCTGAATGGCTGTGTGCCTCAGCACACCTCATGAGCTCAGTGATTCACCTGCAAAACCTTGACCACTGCAGGAACCACCATCTCCCTTCTCTTGTCATAGGGAGGCGGAATCTCATTGAAAACTTTGAGGTTGTCTAGGGCAACCTGGTGACGCTTGACCTAGTGAGGGATCTGTCAAAACATGAGGCTGGGGGCCCAGAAATGGGAAAGGCCTCAAGATGAGCTGTGGTCATGCGCTTGTAGAGGATGGCCTGATATTTCACCTTGCTTCTGTAGAATATTCCAGAAATGATTATGTCCCTATAGAGCATGGCCACCACCTTCCAGCCCAACAGCACCTGCCTGAGCACAGTGCCAACAGACAGCCCAGAAGATGCTTTGCCATTCGGCACCAGAAGCTGCAGTTTACCAGCCACCTGAGGCCAGGTGGATGGTTTTTCTATTTCCTTACTTTTACCTAATCAACTAGCATACCAACTCTCTAGCCTCCGATATCCACTTAGCCCCTAAAATTCGTTCTCGATCAGGTTCCATCTGTTGTCACTTTTTTTGCCTCCAAAATATTCCCTCTGCCCCTTTGTATCAGGTCTTTTCATCTGAGGCAACAAATAAAGACATTTCTGTGTTAGGAAATCTCCAAAGATAAAAATCTCCTTTTGGTCCCCGGTTCCAGTCAACAGCTACCATCGTGTTTGGCCACAGAGTGTTTTTAAAGGGTCGGCACTTCTTTTTCACTGTTGGACACACACTGTTGTCTGACTCTACTTCCCTCTTGTTGCCACTGAACTGCTCCTTGTGGGGCCACCAGCGACCTCCATATCCATGCCAAGGCAGGTGGATGCTTGTCACTCCCTTCTCTCAGAGTTAGCATTCTTGTTTCTCGAAACTCTTGCTTTCCTTGGCTTTTATGAAACAGCATTCTTCCAGTTTTTTACATCTCTTTTTGCACCTGCCCCATTTCCTTTGTGATTTTCTCTTTAGACTTCTGTTTAACTATCACCCCCTGTGGTTCTGTCCTTGGCCAAGTGCCTCTTTTTTCTTATGTATTCCTCCTGTGTTATTTGTCCATTTTTGTTCTAGTTTAAACTGCCATGTTTGTTCCTAGTTGGTCTTCTAAGTCTAGTTATCTGCTTGACAGGGCACCTGGCTCCTGCAGGGGCACCTCAATGTCAGTATCTTGAAAGGTGAATTGACCTTCATCTTTTTGTCACATTCCTTTCCTGTTTTAGCACCATTTACCGATTACTCAAGGGAGAATCTGAGAGTCAAAATATGTCCTACCAGTAAAATCCCAGCCACACATATGGCAGTTTACATTTCAATTAAGTTAAAAATTAAGTTTTTAGTCACAGTAGCCAAGTGCCAGTGCCAGAGTGCCAGGCATGGTCAGTGGCTACCATATTGGACAGCATAGACACACAATACTTAAAATCAGTGGAGAAAGGTATTGGAGAGCACTGTCTGTGACTTCACTTTTCTGCTTATATCCCATCTGTCAGTAAGACTTGCTGATTTGATTTTTCCCCCCCTGTCAAATAGTCCTCACATATTTCTTTGTACTTGCCTATGCTCGGTTTTGCTGGTTTGAGGTTTTTTTCCCCCAGCATTCATCAGAACTAGGATAAATAGACAGGGACCTCTGGTGGCCTAGTGGCAAGAAGCTGTGCTGTAATCCCACAGGCACATGGTTCAAAGCCACCCGCTGTTCCACAGGAGAAGGATAGGCAGTCTCATCTCATCAGATTAACTGCCTCTGAAAACTTGCTGGAGGGGCAGCTATGGGTTAATTCTGACCGTACACAACAACAGCAGGATAGATAGATAGATAGATAGATAGATAGATAGATAGATAGATAGATAGATAGTTGTTTTGATGGTGGTGTTCCATAGAGTTGGAACTGACCCATAGCTGACCCTCCAGGTGGTTTTCAGAGGCAGTTAATCGCACAGGAGGCGACCTGCCATCCTCCTGTGGAGAAGCCGAGGCTCGAAGACAGTCTTTAAGACAGCCTTTATATGTCCAGGTGAGTCACGTTTTGTTCATTCTGTTGTCTGACTCCATGTACCTTTGGGATTGCAGCACAACTTCTTGCCACTAGGCCAGCAGAGCTCCCTAGAGAGATGAATAAGTGATACATGGCCAACTAGCTAGCTAGATGCTGTTGAGTTGATTTCAACTCCTTTAAGTCAACCTAAATCTCTTTTCTTTGTTCCTTTCATTTTTGTAAATACCTTTTCTTTGTTATTTTGAAGTCATTAAACTATAATCTCCTGGAAGGCAGAGACTGTTCTTTTCTTTGTTCAACTCTTCCTCATCTCCCTATCCCACCCTGTACCTCTACCACACAAAACTAAGCAGACAATCCAGTCTTGTACTGAAATGTCTCCTATTCGTCTTAACAATGCTGTAACTATGCTTTTCTCTAGGTTGGCTAGGTATGAATATGACATTGCCTCCCTTTACAGAGCTTGTAGTTGGAGGGAGGAATTTGACACTTGTGCAGACAACTGTACAAATGTTAGACCTAATTTTGTTGGGCTCCCAAAGAGGAACAAAGAACTGAATTTTATAAGGTGGTGTCTCAGTCCAGGGGTGAACTAGGAGCAGGAGATTTCCGTTCCTGCAGATGGTGTTTGTGTCCTGTCTCCTGTTCCTTTCCAGTCACTTATCTTTGTTTGCTGAAAGTAAAATGCTTTCATATCTTTTGTAAGAGGAATATTATTTGCTCAGTAAGAAGAGAGACTATCAAAGTACAATATGGATGAGGTTCTCCTTAGTAACAAGGATGATGAAACTTGTCTCACTTTAGGCATGTTGTAAGGAAGGACAGGTCCTTGGGAAAAGATAAGTATTGAGAAAGATGAGAAGACCTTCCATAAGATGTATTGACACTGTGGTAATAATAATGGGCTTGTGCATATCCGAGGTAGTGAGGATGCTGGGAATAGGGCAAGGTTCAGATCTGTTGATTAGAGGGTCCCTCTGAGCCCCAGTTGACTAGATGGCACCTGACAACAGTCAGAGTGAGCACCATGAAGCACTATGTTAGGTGCGTGCTTTCCTTAGAACCTCTTTTCCTGCAGAGGAAGTTCCCTTCCAGTCTTAGTTTGTTGCCCTTTTTTATTTGTTTATTTATTTTGTTTTTAATCATCAAAAGGTATTTGAGTCTCTTAAAATACTTTTTCTGCATCTGTTGAGATGATTGTATGGTTTTTTCTTTTTATCAAAATTAAAAAAAAGTTATTATTTTTCTATGTGTGTGTGTGTGTGTGTGCAAATCACTTCTGCACTTCTGACTGGTACAGGAGGAGATTGTCCCTCTTCCAGCACAGCATCTGGTGGATTTGAGTCTTGCATCTCTGGGATTGCAGTGCATCTCTCTGCCACTAGGCCACCAGAGCTCACCTATTTTTTTTTTCTTCTTAAATGATGAATTACATTCTTTTTGAATGTTAAAGGAACTTTACATTTTTCTTAAAAATAATATTTGGTTCTGGTATAAAAAATTTTAATTATATTGCTAGAATTTATCTTCTAGTATTTTGTGGGATATTTATCTTCATAAGCAATATTGGTCTGTATTTTTCTTTTTGTTTGTGATGTCTCTCTGATTTTGGCATCAGGTGGCTTCACATGAAAAGTAGCAGTAGTTTCTGCTATTTGGAAGAATTTGTGTGGAACTAGTATAATTTTGAATATTTGGTAAAACACAGCAGGAAAGTTGTCTCACTGGGCCTAAGGTTTTCTTTGGAGAAGTTTAAAAATTACTAATTAGAGCTCTTGTTTATTCTATTTTTCTATTTCTTCTTGAGTCAGTTTTAGTAGTTTATATCTTAGAATTTCTACATTTCATTATTGTTATTTGTTTGCATATAGTTGTTTACAGTATTCTGTTATAATTAATTAATTTTCTAAGGTCAGTCATGGTTCAAAAGTGGGAAGGGCGTACGCCAGGCATGTGTCCTGTCTCCATACCTTTTCAACCTATATGTAGAACATATTATCCGGGAGGCTGGGTTCTGTGAGGAGAAATGTAGGGTCAAGATTGATGGAAGATCTATCAACAGTCTGTGTTACGCAGATGACACAACCCTGCTTGCTGAAACTGAGGAGGACCT
>NW_006399780.1:199377-200465 GCF_000299155.1 Elephantulus edwardii | reverse complement strand
CATCATGCTTGGTAGGGTGGAGGGACAATGCAGGAGAGGAAGGCCCTCTATGAGATGGATAGATTCAGTGACTTGGGATAATCGGGATGCAAGTGTCAGAGACAGTGCGATTGGCATAGGACAGAGCAGAGTTTAGGGCTGTTGTACATAGGGTCGCTATGAGTCGCAAGTGATGGCACATAACAACAACAAGGTCAATAGTGATTATAAGGTTGAAACCAAACCTATTCCATTTTGCTGACCTTCTGACCTTAACTGAATACAACTGTGTGTTTGTGGAAATAGTAAATAATCTGATTACTTTTTACTCCTAAATGTGGTTTTATGATCCACCCCAGAAGATAAAATAGAAAGTGCTGAAATAATGGAAAATAACCGCAGGCCCTTCAAATTGCTGTGACTATCCCCAACTGACCAATGTTGTTGTTGTTATGTGCTGTTCCTTGGGACTCCTAGTGACCCTTTGTACAGTAGCCCTGAAACCTGCTCTATCTTGTACCAACTTTATTTTATTGTCTCTGACACACCTACCCTCATTATCCCAGTCACTGAATCAATCAGTCTCATTGAGGGTCTTCCCATCTTGTACTGTCACTGTCCCTCCACCGTTCCTAGTATGATTTCCCTCTCCAAGGACTGGACTGGTCCCTCCTTGTAACATGCCAATGTAGAAAGGATTAATACTCTCCTTTCCTTTGTTCTGATGCCCACTGAGCCACAGCCTGCTTTCACCAAAGCATGCATTGTAAATAAAACATACGTGTTATACATTCCTGTAGTGTTGTTTCTCGACTTCACAATGAGTTTTGGACCTTTCAGTGATTTCTTATGTTTTATTTCATATTTTAGCAATTTGTGTTAATTTCTTCATCCCGCCTGCAGCTCACCTAATGGTTTGTCAATTATGTTGTTCTCACAAAAACCAACTTTTAGTTTCACTAATTTCCTTTTTTGTTAAATACATTGCATGTATTTATGCTCTAATTTTTTTTTAATAATTTTTTATTTTTAATTTTTTTATTTTTTTTACAGAGGTTTCGGATTTCCGTTCATTCATTGCCGCAATTTTCTCCCTTCCCACCCCTCCC
>NW_006399780.1:182207-190362 GCF_000299155.1 Elephantulus edwardii | reverse complement strand
CTGAGGCTATTAGCTTGTTCTGAGTCCACTCCAGCAGAGGTTCTGATTCCAATTTCTACTGTCCACGTCATGCAACAGACCCACTGAGTCTTAGTGGAGCTTAAGCGAAATAAGCCAATTTCCCCACTAAGTTTTCTCCTTTCAAATGGGTCTCTTAGAAGCTCATCTAGTGGCTTCCGGTTTTTGCGAGTCCACGCGGCTTTGTTCCCACAGTTCCAATACCAAAAGTTTCGACAAAAGTTATGATCCAATTCCTATTGTCCACGCCGCATCCCAGACCCTCCAGGTCCCAGTGGGCTCAAGAGAATTCAGCCGATTTCCCCACCAACCTTTTTCCTTTCAGGTGAGTCTCAATGCAGCTCAGCTCAGCTCAGCTCGTGGATTCCAGCTTTTGCTCTATGCTCTAATTTTTAATATTTTCCTTTCAACAGTCAGTTTCTTTCTTTAGATTGGTCTTTTTATTTTTTCTATGTATCATAACCTTGATATTATTGAAGCATATGACATTGAATTGATTCTAACTCATTGTGATCCCTCATCAGGTTTTCAAAGCTATAAAGCTCAATGGGGAGTAGATTAGCTTTTTTCCCTTCTGTGCAGAAGCTGGTGAATTAGAACTACTGACCTCTGATTTAGCAGCTCAAGAACATAAAAGAACTAAGCCATCAGTGCTGCTTTTATTAAAACTTACAGGCTTGTCATTTTTCATAGTGTTCCTTAGTTTGAGTCTGTCTGTTACTTCTTGAGTAGATTCAAATTAGGCATTTTTGACGGAAAAACAGATGTGATGCTATATACTTAGGGCATCATATCACCAGAAACACAATACTATTTTGTCTCCTTACTAGTAGTACTGTTAACTTGCATCTTTTGGTTAACATGGTGTTTTTCCAAGGCTCTGCTCCCAAACAGTTAGTGTTTTGCCCTTTGTAACTAATAGTAATAATTGGGCTTATGTAAATGCCTTGCTTTCAGACAACTTTAATTAGATAGTTTTAGTCTTTTAGGATGATTGTTATCTGTGTGAATTATTACTATAGTGGTTGCCAAAAGAACTAAATAAAACATTCCGTTATTTCATCTCTTTTTATTAGCTGTTATTACTCTGAGGAAGAGCTTTACCTTCTTGGGATTTTTTGTTTATTTCTATCAGTGTGGGCACATGGATATTTACTTTATTCAGTAGGTTATGTCCATTACTGTCTTTTATTTTGATCCGCATTTTGTCCCCAGCTTGCTAGACTGCCCCTTCAGCTGATTCATGTGCCCTGCTCACAAGTCCCCATTATTCTTTCAACACTTCTTTGTTTTTTGACACAGCAGCATTGCACAGGATCACATTGTACTTTCTGTGCTCCAGTGAGGGAATCAGCCACTCTACAAAGAAGCCAAGTTTCTTCAAGGGGAGAATGGGATTCAGAAACCAAGGTCTACATCCTTGGTCTTTTCCAAACTTTTTCTTTGAAACATTTAAACTTACATAAAATTTGAAAAACAAGTACAGTAAACATCATTATATCCTTCACCTAGATTCTATTTTGACCAAATTGTTAGAAGTCACTAAGTTTTGGGTTTATTTCTGAGGTATTACGTTAAAAAAAGTGAGCTAACCAAATTCAGCAACAACCACAGCCTCATCAATGAAAGCATCCTATAACAACAGGAATTAAGTTTCTGTGACTAAAGTTTTCAGAAATCTTGCATGCCTTTTAAGTTACTGTGTGTTTCTTACCAACTAAATATATGTTTCTTTTCATATGTATTTAAATAAGATTTAAAATATTACCATACATAGTCTAGTGTTTCAACTTTAAGGCTGTAAATCTTTATGGAACCAGACTACTTTATCTTTCTTCCAGAAAATACCTTGTTTGTTTTGGTTTTGCCCTCAAAATGGACTCATTGCTGGCCTTCAACCAGTTTTTAAGAGGGCTGTAAATCACATGGGAGAAGATTTCCCATCTTTCTCATGGTAGCTGGTGGATTCAAACTTCATGCCTTTAGTTGGCAGTGTGTTTCCTTACCCACTAGGCCATCAGAGCTCCCTATAGAGTAGCTGTTATTGTTGTTGTTATTGTACTAACAAGTCAGAAACAACTCATCATTGACTCTCCAGTTGTTCTTCAGAGACTCCTTGCCACCAGGCCACCAGAGCTCCACAGAGTTCCTTGTTGTTGTGTACCATCCATTCAGAGGTGACTCTTCAGTGGGTTTACAGAGGCAGGAATAACACAGGAGGAGACTGCCCATCTTTTTTCCATGGAGCAGCTGGTAGATTAGAACTGTGTACCTTTGTATTGGCAGCGTAATTCCTTATAGCTCAGCACCAGGGAGCTTTGGTAGTCTTGTGGTAAGAAGTTGTACTGCAATCCTAAAGAGGTGTAACTGCTCCAAGAGAGAAGGGTGGGCCTTCTCCTCCCATGAGACTTACTGCCTCTGAAAACTCACTGGAGGGTCAACTATGAGTCATTTTCCGCTCAACGGCACATAACAAGAAACCACCAGAGCTAGTGGAATTGAAATGTCACCTTTGGGATTTGCACCTGAATTCTTTAACCACTGTACCACCAGAGTTTCTTTCATTTGGGAAGAAACTCAGTAATTCCTGAGTCATCAAACTCCATTGTTAGTATTGAAGGTCCAGTTTTTACTTAAAAAAACAGCAAATAAATAAAAACTCTATTCAGCCCTTTATTGTATATATTTGTAAATGTTTATTGATCTGTAACATAAAAATTGCATTGCAAAGAATTATTAATTTTTTTAGATTCAGATAGTTTCTCTAAAGTCAGTAACAAAAACATTTAGTAAATTTCAAATGTTATTGTTGTTGTTATGTGCCGTCAAGTCGTTTACGACTCATAGCGACCCTATGTACAACAGACCTAAACTCTGCTCTGTCCTGTGCCAATCGCACTGTCTCTGACACACACATCCCGATTATCCCAGTCACTGAATCAATCCACCTCATAGAGGGCCTTCCCCTCCTGCACTCTCCCTCCATCCTCCCAAGCATGATACAATTTTATTTTTGTTGAATTATCTAAACAGTGAAAGTGGACTTTTATTTCTCTTCAGAAAGAACCAAACACTCACGTACCCACATTTGATCTTTTTTAAGCCTTCATAATCTCATGTTTGCTTCAGATCTTTTTGAAAGCTAATTGATCCCTTACAAGGAAAACTGAGGTTTCTATGTACTCCTTCCAAATTCTGTCTCTCCGATTTTTCAGAGGTGATCACTCTCTCTTTAATTTTTGGTTCGAAATAATTTTAGACTCTAAAACCCACCACTAAAGAGGTAAAAGTATTGTACAACCTGGTTTGCTATCTTCATATACTTAGAACATCGATTTGTTCAAATGTGGTTGGTGCACATGCTGTTTTTGGAGGCAGAGGGAACGAACCACACCAGTGGGAGTTGAGCTTCGACCCTCGACTGGAAAGGAAAAGACCTCAGCTTGGCTGTGCCAGCTTTCCTTTCTTAGAAGAAAAATGAGCTTCTGGGTCCCAGCCTTGTAGGCTCTCCGTTAGTGGAGGTTGCACTTCCCTGTAGTTCTCAGAGCTCAGTGTTCAACTACATGCCAATATTTCCATCATGATTTTGTAGTTTGCTCCTTTTTTTTTCTTTCTTGATGTGTATCATCGAGTTGGATCCAACTGGCCCAGGCGGGGATTGCCCTTCTTTCTCCAGCGGAGCATCTGATGGATTTGAACCATGTGCCTTTGGGATTGCAGCACAGATTCTTGCTGCTAGGCCAACAGAGCTCCCTTGGTTTGTTTGTTTAACTTGGTACTCTTCTTCCCGCCCTGTCCTCCTCTGCCATCACCTTCCCTACCCCATTTTTAGTATTATCTGAAACATCCTCTAGTCAATCTGGACTATTAAAGATGAACTTTTAAAAAAAATAGGACTCATTACCATTGAGTTGGCATTAACTCATAGCTAACTGTCCAGTAGGTTTTCAAAGGCTATAAATTGCGCAGGTAGAGACTGACCTTCTTTCTTCCTTAGAACAGCTGCTGGATTTGAATTGCTTGCTTTTGGGTTAGCAGCACTACTCCTTACCTACTAGGCCACCAGAGCTCCCTCATTAAAAATGAATAGGTGTCAGTTCTCCACAAAATTTTTTCAGGAAAAACTTTTCATGAATGGGTTATCTGGTGACAAAGGTGCACAGATTTTGCATAGTTTGCCCAGCCTCATTTTTTCCTGTCAGCCCTGTTAATGGGCAGTTTTTCAGAACACTAAGTGTTTCAGGAATGTAGAGCATAATATTAAAGGTGAAATGCTTACAACTGAAATTTGTTGCTTTGGCTCTGATAGCCCAGTAGTGAAAAGCTATGTTGCAGTCTCAAAGGCATGCAAATCCATCAGCTGCTCCATGGGAGAAGGATGGACAATCTCCTCCAGTGCAATTTACTGACTCTGAAAACTTGTTGGAGGGTCAGCTGTGAGTTGGTTTTAACTTGATTGCACACAACAACCACCTTGATATTTATATATAACCACCATTAGAAGTAAATTTTCCAAAGACAATAGAAAAAGGTATTATTTCCTGCTCTCTCTCATGAAATAGGAAATCCACTGACCTCTGATGGTAAGAGTGAGCAAAGATGATTTTTAAGGTGGTTGGGTTTTTTTTTATCATGTATTATATCTGGAGCAAAGAGTTTAGTAGGAGGAAAAGCTATGCATTAGGGACTTTATGAAGAAGTAAAAATAGGCTTTCAATTTTAAGTCTCCATCAGTTAAATTATCATGCAAATTGATTTAAAATTGAGATCCATTTATTTTTATTCATTACAGAAAAAAGCTAGGAGAATTAAGTACAAGATGTGGTTTGGAAAAAAATATGTTATTTGAATTAAATCACTTTACTGCTCCACTTCTTGCAGTTTGGTGTTTGGAAGTCAACTGGATATTCATTCAGGTGGAATAGATTTAGCTTTTCCACATCATGAGAATGAAATTGCTCAATGTGAGGTCTTCCATCAGTCCAAGCAGTGGGGAAATTATTTTCTACATTCTGGTAAGTAATGACTTCAAATTAGTTTGTTCTGTTTGGATTATGCCTTAATTGGGAAAACAGTTACATTAGGAAATATATAAACTGATAAAACACAAAATATAACCACTATTGTTGATTCCCAGTCATGGTGACCATCCACTGGTTTTCTGAGTGTGTAAAACTGTATGGAGAAGACTGTGCTCATCTTTCTCCCAAGGAGCGACTAGTAGATTCGAACCTTTTGATTAGAGTTTGATAGGTCTTGAAATCACTGTCTCTTAAATTATTTTTGATTGTTAGTTTGCTAAAACATGGATGTCCCTCAACTTAGAATAATGAATATGAGTTTTAAAAACTGAAAAAGTCCCTAGTCTAGAAAAGATAGGAGATGGGCTGAGGTGTTAGCCTAAAGTTGGCTTTTTTTAATCCATTACCTCAGCTCCCCTCTGGTCTCCCTTAAATGCAGGCACATAGTCTTAAAAATCATGAACAGCTATGGGACTAGGATGAGAGAGAGAATGCTTCACAAACTTGGTGATAAGACTTGAGAGAGACTGAAGAAAGACCCTGGTGAGAGTGAGACCCAGATGGTAAGACCCTGGTGATGATGGTGAAGAGACTGTGACATTGCTGTGGAGAAACTGTAACAAGGTATAAGCAGAGAACCCTTAGATAAAGGCCACAGTTAAAGGTTTTGCTCTACTTGCTAGGTAATTAAGGAGACTTATAATTGCTCTGAAACAAACTTTACTGAATAACTGAGGAAACCAGAGGCTTTTTGAATTTGTGTTGCTGAACTGAAACTAGAGCCTTGACTAATTGAGAATTTTGCCTTGGAACTGCTAGGCTAAAATCTGGATTTGTATTGGGTGGTATTCTTTGCTTCCCCACTCTCTAACTTCCCTATTAACCTCTTTCTCGTTACCACAAAAAAATGTACACATACTACCACCACTACCACCACCACCAACAAAAAAACAAACATGAGCCATCAACTGCCTGTAGTATATGGAAAATGTTTACAGTGATGCTCTATAGAAGTTTCTGCCTTCCCTCTATGGAGAAACTATTAAGAAAGTTTGAATAGTATGACATAAAAATTATTATGACTGTGCATTGTCAGTATACATATCTATTATTCTTTATTTATACTGCCTTCTGTTTCATGGGGAGCTCCAGTGATCCTGTAGGTAAGCAGTTGCACTGTCAACTCAAAAGGCTGGTGGTTCAAATCCACCAGCTGCTCCTTGGGAGAAAAATGGACAATTTTCTTCCATGCAGTTTACAGCCTCTGAAGACTACAGGGTCAACTATGATTCAATTCCAATGCTACAGCAAAGATTTAGTTAGCTCTCTTCAGAAAGAACATTATTGATTAACATCAACTATCAATTTTCAAAAGTAAATACAGTTGTCAGTAATGCTGCAATGAATATGCATATATCTATTAATGCTACAACTCTGATTTCTTTTAGGATATATACTGATAGGCTTAAGTATACCATAGATGATGAAGATGGCATAAGATAAGACACAGTTCAGATCTGTTGTTCATGGGTCTCTATGAGTTGTAGTTGACTGGACAGCACCTAACAATATACCAGTAGGGTTTTTTTAGTTTCTTCATGGAAACTAAAATTACAAGGTCCACAGTGCACTCACTACTATCTTTTCTTTGGGCCAGACATACAATTTCAAGTCTAGGAGATTGCAAAATAGGTTCTATTCCAACCATTACTATGTATGTGTCTCTTGGTGCCCCCAAATGGTGTATCTCAATTCTCTTAAATGACCAGCTCATTTCCGTAATGCCTTCCAGGTGTCTAAAAATAAAACAAAAATGAGAAAAAGTGGTGGAATTGTCATGTTTATGGGCTCAATAGCTGTTACCTGGTATTCCACTTCATTTCCTTTGATAGAACTCAGCAGTAGCCAAAATCCACTTTGTTTCTGCCAATGATACATCTATCTTACTATGTTGAGAGTTTCCTAAATAGAAGACTGAAAACCTAATAATCTTACCTTTAATTACTGATACTCATGTGGGAAGGGTTCTATGGATACCACCCTTGTTGTAGAGCATTTTTTAAAAAACAGTCTTCTCAGTGTATTTCTCCTGACACACAAGAAAATGAATGCATTTTTCCCCCTACTCTGTTTTTAACTGGATGCAGCTAAGTAGCCCAATTTCTTTTATTTTCCAGATTAATATTGGGGGTGGAAAAAAGGAAAATTTATTTGTGCTTGGTGTATATGACATGCTATATAGATTTATATGTTCAAGTATATGTTTCTTTTTGAAAGTCACACTTTAACTACTTCTCTGGAGAAAATTCTCAGTTGTCCACACTTCACTTCAGAAATCACGTGAAGTAAATTCTTCTTTGACCTGAGGAGTCTGCATTTTCTCCTTAGCAGAGTAAAGGTGGAGAGAGCCTGTTTGAGCAAATTCTTGTGGGTCATCTACCTGGGCTACATCTTGGCAATTGAGATGTGTGTCGTCCCTGTCATAGATTCAGTAACATACAGCACCATGGTCACTGTCTGAAACCTCATAGCATAATTCCTCCTCAGGTGCTTTAACGGTCCATGGTTAACTCTCTAGAGTAGGGTATGGTTTATTAACAAAATGAAATCCAGTAATTCCTCTAGCAAATTGTAGATTCAGGGATCAAAAAAGGGTAACTTAACAGATGTAAACTTAGCTGTAAACTTCTTCCCCTTTGTGAGTTTAGTAGATGAGGTATTTGTTGTGTATTAAGAAACAAGTCTTTTTTAAGTTGGAACTTGAGAATGGGAAAGGGTTTTTTCTTACTCTTAGAGTCTCTTATGTCCTATGATGACTTTTACTGCTTAATAAGACAAGAGGAAATTTCTTCCTAACAATTTAGTCATAAAACCGACGTTATCTCCAGATTCACCAGAGAACTAATACCCATTTTTCCCCCTCCCCGTAGATAGATGGAAGATACTGTTAAGTAGTCAGATTTATTTTCTTTTCCAGATTGTTTCACTTTAAAAGTAAATATTGTGCCAGAAAATCAAAAGGGCCAAACTCGCTCAGCATTTCTTAAGCTCAAGGAACTGAAGAACAGATTCAAACCTAGAGTTGCTGTAATCAAGGATGCTTTGGGCAGAATATT
>NW_006399780.1:172732-180717 GCF_000299155.1 Elephantulus edwardii | reverse complement strand
TGTCAGAGGCGGTGCGGTTGGCGCAGGATAGAGCAGGGTTTAGGGCTGTTGTGCATAGGGTCGCTATGAGTCGGAAACGACTCGACGGCACATAACAGCAACAACAACATGTATGACATGTTATATAGAAGTATATATTCAGGTTTTATTTCTTTTTTGGCAGCTACGTTTTAAAATCAGTTCTTGGTGGGAAAGGGATAAAAAGCAACAATAAACTCTCAAATCTGGCCTTGGACCACTCTTTTTTTGACGTAGTCCTGGAAAACAGGAAGGATCTTCTGTTGGAAAAGGAAACACCCTCGATTAGAAAGAAATGTTTTAAAAATACAGTTTAGGAAGAATTCTAGGCTCAGGTTTAGAAGCTCCTTAAAATGATATGGTTTGCTTCCAGTCTTTCACATATATTGGAGTTGAAATAATACCATGGTCTTAATAAATCTGTGAAAACAAACTACAATAAAAAAATCTAATTAATCATACTCAGAGACCTGCGGCTCAGCTCTCCAGTTCTGAACAATGGTAAACAAGCTTTTATTACCTGTCGCATTGTTTGAAAAATGCAAGATTTGCCATTTTGTTCCAGTGTTTCTAAGTTATAGGAAAGTGAAAAAATAACATCTGAATTGTTACTTTTCATGTCCTAATTCTTTAGGCTTGCTGAGTTCTGAGCAAGCAGAATACTTATTGTCTCTGCAAAGGATGTACCTAAAGCCATTGAACAAGCATAGATAGAGGCTAGATCTTCTTGGAGGGTCAAATGTAGATGAAGAGCTTTGGGGGGAAACTTGTAAATCAATATATGTGTGCATTTTGATAGATTCTAGGATTCACAGTTTATTTAATATGGTGACTCGTGAAAGAATCTGCATGTTTACAAGATTGGCATGTAGTCATAGTGCTGCAGCTGAGGCTAGTGTGAGCAATAATTCCTTATCCTCTGTTAAGGTAAAGACTTCACAGTGTCGGCTTAAATATAAGCAAGTGAAATTCATTGAGGGATGGAGATGATCTAGAACAGGGAACGTCCTTCATTACAGGGTGACAGTGGGTCAGGAACTAAAAGTTATGTAATTCATATTTGGCTGAAAGACTCTCTAGGTTAGCAGCTCTGATGGCATGATCATGCGTCGTGTTGTTAACTGAAAAGTTAGCGGTTCAGATCCACCAGCTGCTCCTAGAGAGAAAGCAAGGCAGTCTCCTTACATAAATATTTATACCTTCAGAAACCCGAAGGAGGATTGCTGTGAGTTAGAATCTGTCTACATGGTGGTGGGTTTGTATGGTGGGTATTTCTTCCCACTGAAGTCAGAATTAATGATTATGATTTTATTTTTAGGGCATTTGCACGTTAAAGGCAAAGAAGAAAAAATGTCTAAGTCATTAAAAAACTACATTACAATTAAGGTAAAGTGCTTAATTTTTCTTGTTGTTCTCATTTTTATGGTGACACATATGTAGTAACAAGACATTTGCCATGCAGACAGTCTTTATGTGTCAGGTGAGCCACGTTTTGTTCATTCTGTTGCCTGACCATCTCTTTTATCCAGTTCCAGATTTCCCCGCTTCATTTAATGGAAGCGGAATTAAACAGAAGCAGTGATAATAGACTTTTTAAAATTTTTATTTTGTTAACATTTTAGCAAATTTCCCAAATTCTACACATGCATAGTTTGAGTTTTTCTTAAATTAATTTTCACTCCTTTCCCCCTTCTATCCATTGCTGTTAGCCCTCCAAGATTAATTCTAAGTTTAAACCTCTCCTTAGTTTTTTAAGTAATACTCGTCTTATACCATAATTGTCCTTTTTGTCTGACTTACGTCTCTCAGAATAATTTGTTCTAGTTTCATCGATGTTGTAAATGTTGCAAATTCTTGATTATTTTTCAGCAGTGCATAATACTCCATTGTGTGAATATGCCATAGATTTTAAAGCCTTTTTTTTCTCCCTCTTGCTGGACATTTGGGTTGTTTCCAACTCTTTACACTAAAAATGAGTATGCCAGTTTATGTTGCAGCTCTTATTTATTTTTTTAAACATTAAAAATGTTTTTTTAATTTTCCCCCATTGTTGCACGTTTTCTTTCTTCCTCCCTTCCCCCTCCCTCAGCCCTTCTTACAGTGGACGCCTTGTTCCAGATTGTTGTCACATAGACAGTATCTAATCATTTATTCCTTTCAGACAGTTCTTCCCCTCATCTGATCTAATGCTCTGTTCATTATCTGTCCACTCTTTTCCTATTCTCTCTCCAACCCCTCCCATGCCTGTCCTTTTTTTATAGCAGTGGTATTAAGCAATATTTGTCCTTTTGTGACTGAGATACTTCATTCTGCACAATGTCCTCCAGGCTCCCCCATGTTGTGTAATGTTTTGTGAGTTCATTGTTTTAAATGCTGCATAGTTTGCTTCCATCTCTTTGCTAATTGTGAATAATGTAGCAGTAATCATGGGGGTGTGTACATCTGTTTGAGTAGCAGCTCTGATTTCTTTAGGGTGTATTCTCAGTAGTGGAATTACAGAGTCAAATGGTATTTGTATTTCCAAATTTTTGAGACAGCACCAGACGGCCTCCCATGGTGGTTGCATATTTTACACTCCTACCAGCCGTGAATAAGAGTTCTAGTCTCTCTACAACCTTGCCAGCATTTGTTGTTTGCTGCCCTGTTGAACTTTACTATTGTTGCTGAAGTGAGATGATATCTCATAGTTGTTTTGATTTCCACCCCTCTGATAGCTAGGGATTTTGAGCATTTCTTCATGTCACCTGAATATCTTCTTTTGTGAAGTATCTATTCATATCCTGTGACCATTTTGCAGTTGGATTGTTTACCTTTTTCTTGTTGAGATGCTGGCATATTCTATAAATTTTAGATATGAGTTGCTTATCAGATATGTCATTGCCAAATATTGTTTCCCAGTCTGTGGCTTTCCTTTTTCCCTGTTGGAGACTTTTTTTAAAAAAATATATCTAGGAATTTGATTCTTAGAAGGTCTTACACATTTTTTTTCTTTTTATTCTTTCATTTTTGTTTTTTCATTATGTTTGGAAGACTGTTCATGCTGTGGATTAAGACTTCTAGAGTTGTTCCTAGCTTTTCTCTGAAAAATTTTACTGTCTTTGGTTTTGCTTCTAGGTCCCTGATCCACCTCGAGTTGGTTTTTGTGTATGGTGTGAGGTGTGGGTCTTGCTTGAGTTTTCTGCAGTTGGTTTTCCAATTTTATCAATACCATTTGTTAAAGAGGCTGTCATTATCCCACTTAACTGACTTCGTCCCCTTGTCAAAAATCAGTTGACCATAGGTTGTTGTGGTGGTGTTAAGTGCTGTCGAGTTGTAGACGACTCATAACAACCCTATGAATGAAAGATCTGAACACTTGTATAACTTTCATTGTTTCTCCAAGTTCATAGGGTTTCTGGAGGCAAGCTATTTCGGAAGTGGATGCCACTCCTGCTTCCAAGCTTGTTTTACTTGGGGAGCTCCACCAAACACTGTCCACCTTTGGTAACCATTATCGCATTTGACACATCAGTGTCACAATGTTTAGCATCACAGCAACCATGTGTTACCTCTGTACAGCAAATGGACAGATCAGTGCTATACCACTTAGAAGACTGTTTGACCAAAAACAATTAAAACCAGTCCTGAGGGCCGCAGATTAAAATCACCCACCTTTGGCTTGGTAGCATCACTTTCTGCCCACTAGACCAACTGAACTATCGTAGGTAGATGAACTGATTTCTAGATTCTAGCTGTTCTCTCTTTTTTTTTTCTTTTTTTAAAATTAATTTCAATGAACATCTACAGAGATTTTGGATTTCCATTCATCCACTGTTGCACTTTTCTCCCCCTCACCCTCCTGTTTGCTATTCTCTTTTTAAGCACACTTTCTCCCTGATGGTGTGGTTTTCTTTATAGACTTTCACTTTCTTTCTGTATATTCTGAGACTTAACCTTCTTCTCGTTTTTAAAAATAATATTTTGCTTCTTGAATTATATTTGTTAAGTTACTTTTCTTTTTCTATCTGGCAGCAGTTACTTTTCTTTTTCTGTCTGGTTTCTATCAAACTTGGCATTGGAATTTGTTACTGTGATTATTTAGTAGCTTAACTGCTGATTACCTGAAAAATGCCATTGTGTTGAAGAATGAAATAGCGCATTTCCATATGAATGGAAAGCAGTTTCACTAATAGGGACACATTTCAAAAAAATAGAAGAGTGTGCTGTTTTCCTTTGTCTTTAGGTCTCATAAATTTAATTTTAATTGCTAATTAAAGTGATAAGGATTGTAACCACATTTCATCACCTAAATATTCAGGTATTAAAAATTATTATGATCAGGTTTAAAAGAAACCAAAAGAGGACTACTTCACAGGACATATTTTATACACTCCACTTAGTATTGCCAATATAATATGTGGTTCAACAGCAGTTAATATTTTGCCATATATCTTGATATATATATATAAATATATATGATGGCAGTATTTAGTGTATCCATGTGTGATTTTGTGTGCATATATACTTGTTGTTATGCTATTTGAACATATGTTAGAGGTGTCATGGTACTTTTTCAGATAACTCATCATGTTGCATCTAAGTATGTTTTCCTATCCTACAAGTATTTAGGGACCCCTAGTGGCTTTGTGATAGGGAGTTTGCTGCCATCCCAAATTCACACAGTTGGAATCTACCAGTTGCTGTGTGGAAGAAAGATGGTGAGTCTGCTTCCATGAGATTTACTGAAAGGTGGTGTACAACAACAACTTAAATACCTAAAAAGTTAACATTAATATGTAAATATTGTCTGTTATGCAGTTTATATTCCTAGTTTTCCATTTGTCCTAAAAATATGTATTACAATGCTGTGTTTGGGTTTTAAAAACCACAATCTGATCCAGATTTATGCAACACATTAAGATGTCCAGTAACTGACAACAGCCTTTCTGTTGGTTTTTTCCCTCGTTGCCATTTTTATTAGAGCTTCAGGTCTGAAGCACTGAGCTCATGGAAGGTTGAGGTTTGTAGCTGAGCTTTAACTCCATTCCAGTCAGGAGATAGACTTACGGCACTAGGAAAACTGTAGTCAGAGACCTTTCCAGATTATTGAGTAGCAGTGATGTCAGTTTGAGGACTAATGTGCACCTGATTCAGGCTTTGATCTTTTCAATCACTTGCTATGCATCTGAGAGCTGGATAGTGAATTGAGATGACAGAAGGAGAATTGATGCCTTTGAGTTGTGCTGTTGGAGAATGTTGTTGTTGTGGTTGTTGGCAGATGCCATCAAGTAAAGTGAGACTCGTGACCATGTGAAGAACAGACCTGAATCCTGCTCTATCCTGCATCATCCTCATCATCTCTGACACCATTGCTGAAGTCATTGTGTCAGTCCATCTCACTGCGGTTCTTCTCCTTTACTGACCCTTTATCTTCCCAACCATGATTTCTCTTTTCAAGGAATAGCTTCGTTTAGCTACATTTCCAAAGTAGGAGAGAAGGAGCTTCGCCAACGTTGCCTCCATGGAGGACCCTAGCTGCACTTTCTTAAAGATACATCTATTCATTCTTTTAGCAGTCCATAGAACATTCAGTATTCATCTCCAGTACCAAGTTGCAAGGCATCAGTTCTTCTGTCATCCTTGTTCACTGTCCAACTCTCTGAGTCTGATGGTGATTGACAATACCATGACTTGAATCAGGAGCACATTGTCTTCAAAGTAACATTGCTCTTAATTTGGAGAAATCCCTGACAACAGGCTTGCATAGTGCAAAATGTCTCCTGATTTCATTGCTGCTGGTACCAAGACTGTTGATTGTTGATCCAAGCAAGTGAGACCAATGAAAGCTTCAATCCATTCATCATGGTGTTGACTGTCGGTCCTGTGATGAGGATCTTTGTTTTCTTGATGTTGAGATATAATTCGTACTGAAGGCTCCAGTCCTTGATCTTCTGCAGCAGACATTTCATATCCTTATTTTGAGCAAGCCATGCTGTGTCATCTGCATAACGCAGGTTGTTGATGAGTCTTCCTCCAGTCTTGAGGCCACATTTCTCTTCCTAGAATCCAGCTTCATGAATTTTTTGCCCATCATATAGATTGAATAGGTATGGAGAAAGGATACATCCCTGATTCATACCCTTCCTGATTTTGAAGCATACTGTTTTCCTTGCTCTGTTCGGACAACAGCTTCTTGATTGAGGTACAGATTTTTTCATGAGCACATTTTTCCTTAGTGTTCTGGGATTCCTATTCTTCTCAATGTTAGCCCTAATTTGGTATGATCCACATGGTCAAATGTCTTTACATAGTTAATAAAACACGAATAGATAGTCTTCCAGTATTTTTCTGCTTTCATTCAGAATCCATATGATGTCCATAATGATATCCCTGCCACACAGCGTGGCCTCTTCTAAGCGCCATTTGACCTTCTTACAGTTCCCTATACTGTTCCGGCTGTTTTTGGATGATCTGAAGCAGTATTTTCCTTTTATGTGATACATACAAGGTATGTGTTAATGATAGTATTTGATAATGTCCCCATTCTGTTGGATCACCTTTCTTAGGAATGGGGGAAAATATCGATCTCTTCCGATCAGTCAGCCAGGCAGCTATCCTCCAAATTTCCTGGCATAGACTGGTGAGCATACCCCAGGGCTGCATCTTAGTTGAAATATGTCAATTGATATTCCATCGATTCCTGAAACTTTATTTTTTGCCAGTGCTTTTATTGCTGCTTGGACTTCATCTTTCATGGTTTGTGTCTACCAGCTGTTCCATGGGAGAAAGATGGGAAATTTCCTTCTATTGATTTACAGACTGAAAACCCAGTGGAGGGTCAGCTAAGGGTCTGTTCCAATTTGGCAATGAGCGTTTTTTTTATATTCCCCTGGAACACGCTGATTCATTAAGGCATCAGGTAAATTAACTGATTATTTTATTCACCATTAAGTGTGTCCATTCTTTATGGTGTCATTTAACTTCTTATATTTCCCTTAATTGGAAGTGAAATTTCAAGACTCAACTTAATTTAGGTTAAACAATTTTGACAAGAGTACTTAAGCGATTCTCTGTCCTTCCTATTGCATCACTTTGGGAAACCAGTGTCAGGTTGTGTTATTACTCATGTTTGCTCATTTGGCTAGAGAATGAATGCCAGATAGGTTATAAATCATTTATTTGCCTTTTTTGTGAGCATGAAAAATCTGAAAGGTGGTACTGGATACCATGTGAACGTCTTGTTCCCCAGTGAATTTCACCTGTGGTTCAGCACCCACTTAAGCTTGCCTTAATAATTTATTTTGTTAGTTGCTGCAAAATTGTGATTATCTAATTTTCATTTTGTTTACATGCATTAGTTGACATTTCTTTTTGAGAAAAGGGTTTTTATCTGTCTTTTTTCAGTAACGTCCCGGAATTAACTTTTTTATTTATTCAGCATCTTATTAATTTAGTGGTATACTTCCATCCCCTCCAGTATTTTTTTGGTGCTCAGATTATTACAAGTTTTTTATGGTAAGAGCTCTTCAGATTAGTTCCTGAGTCCTTCTGACATGATATCTTAACCTTTGTGTACCTCACTGCTTCTGGTGTTGTTTGTATTTTTCTTAGCTAGCTCCAGATGTGTCATTTCTCCAGTGCCTCAGAACAAAAAGACAGAGTTTGGTTGAAATGAAAAGTAAAGGTCTTTTACTGAGGGCCAAGGCAGCTTGCAGATTGGAGTCATAAGTCTCAGAGCATTCTGGGCCAGAGTGATCTGAGTTCAGAGTTAAAATAAGAAGATTCAAGAAAATTTAGTAAAAAGTCAGTGATTGGTTCCCATTTTGATAGTGGTTACACAGTGAGGCCATGGCACATCTGATCAGTAGGAAATGATAAACATTTCTAAAATGTGGGTGGTTTTTACTAAGCTAACAAAATAACATCAAATTAAGTACATTTGACAATGAAAACACTATAACCAATGGAGTCACTTTTCCTCCGGCCCA
>NW_006399780.1:162819-170957 GCF_000299155.1 Elephantulus edwardii | reverse complement strand
GGATTGATTCAGTGACTGGGATAATCGGGATGGGAGTGTCAGAGACAGTGCGATTGGCATAGGATAGAGCAGAGTTTAGGGCTGTTGTACACAGGGTCGCTATAAGTCGCAAGCGACTCGATGGCACATAACAACAACAACAACAACAATCACTATTGAACTTGTTGTCACATTTCAAGTGTGGTGGAACCAGAGTCCTATGGAAACTTACATAATGTAAGGACAGAGAAGGAACACTTTATAAAAAATTAATATCTGTGAAAATAATAATAATGAAAAGCCTTATCATTCATTCTAGGATCAGAATATGATCACTATGGTAGTTACAGAAAGAATAAAAATGTTACAACCATGTCTCTTTTTTCCTTTATATTATTATTAGAAAATAGTTCATGGAAATTGAATGCTATATAAAAAGATTAGATTTCATTTTATATTTGAACAAGTATTATTCCACAGGAGCTCTTTAAAGTAGAAGAAAAAAATACTTTAGGAATTCTAGAGAAAAATTAACTTAGATTTTTGAACACTTGTAATTAATTCAAAGTGAGCTGAGATTCTGAGCGGGAGAAGAATTCTTTATAATAAAGCTGCTAAAATCCTTTTTGGAGTGAAGTAGACTATTTCTCTTCCCAGAAAAATACAAAATACTGGGGAGCTCTGGTGACCTAGTGATGAGGAGCTGCAACTACAATCCCAGAGGTGCACGGTTCAAATCCACCAGATGCTCTGCCCGGGAAGGAAGGACAATCTCCTTCTGTACCAGTCAGATCTGATTTGACGGTACACTCACACAAAAATAATAAATATTTAAAAAATACAAAATATTATTATATTTAATCCCAAATATAAAAGGTAGAGATAGCTTTCAGAAAAACCAAGAATGTCAGTAGTAGTAGTATCTGTTTATATTAACATTTTAGAATTCATAACAATATGCATTAAATATGAGCTGGGAATATAGTTTAAAAAACCCAGCCAACTTCAGTATATGGAGAATTGATACAATTATAACAGATTTCAATTGACAGATTATCAGGTGAGTGCAAGGGTATATAAGAAGAAATCAAAATAACATTACATTGAGAAAAAGTACATAGCTTCTGTTTTTGTTGAAAACAAAAGGCTATTATCTGGCAACCATTTGTAAAAGCAAAAAAAAGCTACAGTGGGAAAAGCACCTAATACTGTATTGGGATGGTATTTGGGAAATAGATTTATTGATACATGGTTTACCAGAGGGAATTTCCAGCAGTAAAGCAATATATGATAGCAAATAATTGTGGGGTTTTTAATACTAGTTTATTTACAAAATTCAAATAGATTGTTTTTCACAGCAGATCCTTCCAATTTCCCTCACCCCCCATCAAATTGTATGACCCCATGATTAATGCCCCCTCGCCCTTCCCATCCTCACCCATCTGCTTCCACACAACCCCCCATCCTCATACTCATTCTACAATGATAGTTTTATATAGTATTTGTCCTTGTGGGACTGAATTCATTCACTCAGCATGATGCTCTCTAATTCCTCTCAAGTTAGGTAATAATTTTATACTGGTTTGCATACAAAGTTCATAAAGTTCAGAACACAGTTTTTCACACTGGACTTTTCCCCTTTCCTTTACCAGTCCCTCCCTCCACCCATCAAATTGTGGGACCCTCTGTTTAAACCCCGCCCTCCCCTCCTTGGATCCTGTACATACTCTACAATAATGGTCCTATACAGTATTTGTCTTTATGAGACTGAGTTAGTTCACTCAGCATAATGCTTTCTAGGCCCTACCATGTTAGGTGGTAATTTACAAAATCATTGTTCCTGCATGCTGCATAATATTCTGTTGTGTGAATATACCACAGTTTCTCAATCTAGTCTATTGTGGTTGGGCATTTGGGCTATTTACATTGTTCTTGAGATGGTGAATAACACTGCTGTGGACATTAGTGTACAGGTGTCTGTGTGTCCTTTCTCATTTTCTCAGGGTATATTCCAAGCATAGAATAGCTGAGTCATATGATATGAAATAGTTTTTAACTATGCTTTCTTTTTGTCATCAAGTCAGAACCAACTCATAGCTACCCTCCAGTGGGTTTTCAGAGGTGGTATATCTGACAGGAGGAGATTGCCATCCTGCTGCAAGGCAGCTGGTGGATTTGAACCACAAAATAATTAATTACAAAAAATTTATATAATAGAAAATAATATATATATGATGGGGGAAAGCCCCTGTATGTGCTAGTAGGTTAGTTAAGAAGTCAGTGTATGTGTATATACACACACACACCCCGTCCCGAAGTTTCGTCCCTCAATACTTTGAGCATGTCGCTGCTGCTGTTGTTGTATGTGCCGTTAAGTCTAGTATGACCTGTAGCAACCCTGTGAACAACAGATCTGACCCTTGTCCTATCCTGTGTCTTCCTCACAGTTTCTGACGTGCTAGAGCCCATTGCAGCAGTCACTCTGTCAGTCCACCTCGTTGAGGGTCTTCTCTTTTGCTGATCCTTTTAAGCATAGTGTCCCTTTCCAAGGAATAGGCTCTCCTAGCAACATGCCCAAAGTGCATGGGATGAAGTTTTATCATCTTTACCTCTAAGGAGCACTCTGGCTGCACTTTCTCCAAGACATACTTGTTTGTTCTTTTGGCTGTCCATGGAAGGCTTAGTGCTCTTCTCCACCACCACAACTCAAAGGCATCAATTCTTTTTCTGTCATCTTTATTCATTCTCCAGCTGTCAGCAAAATAGCAAGAGGTCAGAAAGACCATGGCCTTTATTGGTTTCTCAATAATTTGGAGAGGTCCTGAATGTAGACTTTCCCAGTGTAGTGTATTTCCTGATTTCCTGCCTCCTGGTACCAAGGTTGTTGCTTTTGGATCCAAGCTAGGAGACACTATTCCTGGAAAGGAGACATGATGCTTGGAAAGATGGAGAATCAAGAAGAGAACAAGAGCCATACTTGACTCTACAGCATCTAACAACACTCTCCAGGCATTTACTCAGTCGCTGAATTTTTATATTCACTGGAATCTATCCTACCAAAGTTGTAGCGAGGAAAAATAGAACACATTCATTAACATATGAAAAGAAACACACTCACATGCAGGGACTCTGTGACCATTTTGTAGTAAATGCAAATAACTATTCAGAGAAGCAAACAATGGAAAATGACTCAGATGGCCCACAATGGGGAAGTAACTGAACAAATTAAGGCATGAGAATGATTTAGTAATAGGAAAAAATTACAGGACTTAAAGCTTGATAATTGGAGACTCTGAGACTTTGTGATTTTGTTTTTAAGTTTTATCATCATCATAGGACAAAATATTTCATCTTTATGTTATAAATGGTAAAAGTGGTTCTTAAAATGTTAATTCACTATACTTTTTTTTTTAATTGGAGTACTACATGACATTTAAAGAGAGGTACTTCCAGCTCTTACCAGGAATTTGACAAGGACGTAATAATGAAGTTACAAAAGCGGGCTACATTACAGCAGGTGTGCATTAAGTGAACTGCAGAAATACAGATGTGTCTGTTTAGGTGAGGCTATCAAGTCAGTGGAACTTAAGGGGATCAGTAAATAATATACATGTTTTACAATGTTGTATGTACCCAGGAGATGGAGATAGAAAAATTTGAAATGCTGACTTTATGACAGATGAAAGTTGGATTTGACATGAGTTATGCACAATTTTTGTTCGGTGAATCCTTTTGGCATTGTCAAGAAGTCTATGGACTTTCTTAGAATAATGCTGTGGTTTTAGTTATTTTGAAACTTTCTGTTGTGATTTGAGTGAAAGTTGACAGGGTGAACTGGTTTTTCATTTAACAGTTTATACCCATTTTGTTTTGTAACGTTGACTGTAATCCTCACTATATGACAGTGCTCTTCCCTCTTTGCCTTGCTGTCTATGTTGGCTGTTCCCATTTATCATTCTACCCTAGCTCTTCCCTCCTCCTGAGCTTTATCCCTGGGGAAGTGCTGCTGTTTTCATCTTATCTAGTAGATTTAAAAAAAAATTATTTATTTTAAAATTTTATTTTGTGATTTGAATATAAAGTTACAAACCATATTGGTGGTTCATTCAATCATTCATACACACTTTGTTTTCAAACTCCTTATGATATATTTCCTTTCTCTTCATTCACTAATTCATTAATTTTAAATACCTTCTCCCCTTTCCAATTCCTGGTAACTATGCAAGAATGGACCTATTTGTGTGTAAATCATTTCTTGGTCTTTTCTAATAGTAGCATTATAACGAAAGGATTTCCATTCAGTTCACTGTTGCACTTTTCTTCCTGCCCATCCTCCCCCCATCCCCAAATCCCTTCCACCAAGTCCACTCCACATGCAGCCTTCGTTCTGGACTCCTGTCATGACAATAATACCTAATCACATATCCCTTTTAAACAGTTCTCTCCCTCATCTGTTTCAGTGCAGTATACATAATTTATCCCATCTATCTCAGTCTCCCCCCAACCCCGATGTCAGTCCCGTTTTACAACTGTGGCTTTATGCAGTATTTGTCCTTTTGTGACTGAGATATTTCACTCAGCATAATGTCCTTCAGGGTGACCCATTTTGAATAATATTGCATGAGTTCGTTGTTTTTCAATGCAGCATATTATTCCATTGTGTGAATATACCACAGCTTCTCTATCCATTCGTTTGTTGATGGGCACCTGGGTTGTTTGCTATTGTGAACAAAGCCACGATAAACATGGGTGTGCCTATATCTGCTTGGTTTGCAGTTATGGTTTCTTTAGGGTATATTCCCAGTAGTGGAATTGCTGGGTCAAAATGGTATTTCTATTTGCAACTTTTTGAGAACGTGCCATACGGCCTTCCATAGTGGTTGCACCATTTTACACTTCCACCAACAGTGAATAAGGGTTCCAGTTTCTCCGCAACCTCGCCAGCATTTGTTGTTTGCTGTCCTTTCATTTTTAGCATATGTCACTCAGCATAATTTCTTCAAGATTCATCCATGTTATGCATAGTATGTGTGAATGTACTATCATTTCTTTAACCTTTTGTCCATTGATAAACAATGGATTGTTTCATCTATTTCCTATAGTAAATAATGATAAAGATAATGGTATTGTTGTTGTTATGTGCCGTTGAGTCACCTGCGACTCATAGTGACCCTATGTACGATAGCTCTGAAGCCTTCCCTGTCCTGAGCCAGTCTCATTGACTCTGACACACTTACTCCCATTATCCTAGTCACTGTTTCAATCCATCTCATCTGGGATCTTCTTCTCCTGTACTGTCCCTCCACCCTTCCAAGCATGATGTCTTTGTCCAAGTTTTGGTCCCCCCTGGCCATATGTCTAAAGTATGTAAGATGGAGCTTCAGAATCCTAGCCTTCAAGGAGAAACTTGGTTTCTCTCTCTCCAAGACAGACCTATTTATTTTTTTGGCTGTCCATGGTATGTATGTTCAAGACTCTTCTCCAGTACCACAACTCAAAGGCATCAATTCTCTTCTGTCATCCTTAATCATTATCCAGCTTCTGATGCATAGCAAGTAATTGTGAAGACCATGGACTGGATTAGGTGCACCTTAGTCTCTAGACCAACATTGTTGTTTCTCAGAACTCTGGAAAGGTCCCTGACAGCAGATTTACCTAATGCAGTTTGCCTTTTTATTTCCTGACTGCTGGTGCCAAGAATGTTGATTGTGGAACTGAACAAGCTGTAACTATTAACAACCTCAATTTCTTCTCCATTTATCATGGTGCTACTAATTGGTCCACAGGTGGGAATCTTTTCTTCTTCATATTGAGCTTCAATTCATATTGAAGACTACAGTCCTTGACCTTCTGCAGCAAGTGCTTCAGGTCCTCCTCAGTTTCAGCAAGCAGAGTTGCATCATCTGTGTAACGTGGGTTATCGATGAGTCTTCCTCCAATCCTGATGCCACATTTCTCCTCATAAAGACCAGCCTCCCGAATGATCTGTTCTGCCTGTAGATTGAAAAGGTATGGAGACAGGATGCATCCCTAATGCACTCCCTCCCTGAATTTTGAACCATGGAGTGAGTTTCCTTGCTCTGTTCTGAGGACTGATTCCTGGTCCAAGTATAGGTTTTACAGAAGCACAATCAAGTGTTCTGGGATTCCCATTCTCCTCAAGATTAACCACAGTTTGTTGTAATCCACACAGTCAAATGCTTTTGCTTAGTCAGTGAAACACAGATAGACAATTCCTCTGGTACTCTTTGCTTTCTGCCAAGATAAATCAGACATTGGCGGTTATGTCTCTAACGCCATGGTCTCTTCTAAACCCAGCTTGTATTTCTGGTAGTTTTCTGTCAATATACTGTTTCAGTCATTTCTGAATAATCTTCAGCAGGACTTTGCTTGAGGGTGATATGAATAATACTGTGCAATAATTTACATACTGTCAGGTCACCTTTTTTTGGAATAGAAATAAAGATAGATCTCTTCCCGTCAGATGGGCAAGTAGTTTTCCAGATTTCTTGGCACAGCTTGGTGTGCTCTGTTTGCTGAAATATGTCAGTTGGTATTTCATCAATTCCTCGGGCTTTATTTTTTGCCAGGTCTTTCTGAGCAGCCTGAACTTCCTCCTTTATCATCATGGCCTCTTGGTCATATGTTCTTTCTTGAAATTATTGTGTTACCAATTATTTTTGGCACAGTGACTCTATATACTCCTTCCATGTTTTCTTAAAAATTCCTGGATTATTCATTATCCTACCCATAGCATCCTTCAGTATTGCAACTCAAGGCTTGAATTTGCCTTCATTTCTTTCAGCTTAAGAAATGTCAAGTGAGTACAGCCCTTTTGATTTTCAGACTCTAGTTCTTTGCACATTTCATTATAATACTTTGCTTTGTCTTTCTGTGCTGTCCTTTGAAATCTTCTATTCAACTCCTTCTTAATTTCTTCCCTTTGGTTTGGCTTCTTAGTGCTCTAGTGCCATATTCAGAGTCTCTTCTGAGATCCATTTTGGTCTTTTCCTCTTCTTCTGTCTTTATAATGACCTTTCGCATTCTTCATGGATGATATTCTTGATATCCTCCCACAGCTCATCTGGTCTTTGTTCGTTAGTGCTCAAGGCCTCAAACCTGTTCCTGAGTTGGTTTTTAAATTCAGGTGGGATAGACTCAAGGTTGAATTTTGACTCCTGTTGAGTTGATTTGACCTCCTTTAGCTTTAATTTGACCTTGTCAATGAGTAGTGGATGGTCTGTTCCTCAATCAGAACCTGGCCTAGTTTTCGCTGCTGATACTGAACTTCTCCAACGACTCCTTCCACAGGTGTAATCAATCTGATTCCTGCGCAATCTGATTCAGGTGAAATCCATGTGTATAGTTTGTGTTTATGTTCCTTATAAAGATATTTGCTATGAATAAATCATTGTGTGGAATTCAAGCATTCTATCCCAGCCTCATTTCTGTCACCAAGTCCATCTTTTCTGACTACTGATCCTTCTTCCTGGTTCCCAACTTTCGCATTCCAGTCATTCATTATTATTAATTCATCTTGGTTGCATGTTGAATCAACTTCTCCTCTTTGGCTCTTGTTGTTGATGCATAAATTTGAATGATAGTGTTATTGACAGGTCTTCCTTATATGTGTATGGATATTATCCTGTTACTCACAACATTGTATTTCAAGATGGATCTAGAATTGTCCTTTTAACTATGAAAGTGGCCCCCTTTTTTCCTCACTTTTTCATCTCCAATGAGTAGATCAAATTATAATGTCCCATGCCTATCCATCTCATTTCACCAATACCTAGTATGTCAATATTTATGCATTCCGTTTCTTTCTTAACGATGTCCAGTTTTTCTACATTCATGCTTCTCACATTCCACTTTCCAATAATTAGTGTCTGCTTACAACTGTTCTTCCGCTTTTGTGTTTCCAAATTTGAGGGCTCAGCCTCAGTTTTCATATTTGTTATTCTACTATATGTGTGCTATTGTAGTTCATGCTGCAGCTCTTATTTTTTTCAGACTATATAGCTCATGAAGTCGGGAACAAAGAAGATTCAGTAGTTGGAAAACATGGACTCGGTGACAGAAATGGAGCTGGAGAGAGAATGATCGAATTTTGCACAATGACTTATTCATTACAAATACATTTTGTAAGAGACATAAAC
>NW_006399780.1:142185-161119 GCF_000299155.1 Elephantulus edwardii | reverse complement strand
TGAAGAGATTGAGATTGTACACAGCTTTAGTTTGCTTGGCTCCACAGTCAACACTCTTGGCACCAGCAGCCAGGAAATTAAAAGGTGCATTTCCATGGGAAAGTCTGCTGTTAGGGACCTCTCCAAAGTACTGAAGCTCAATGGTGTCTCTCTGGAGACTAAGGTGCATCTGATACAGGCTATGGTCTTCGCAATCACTTGTTATGCATCAGAGAGTTGGACAATGCTGGAGAAGAGTGTTGAGAATACCATGGATTGCTAGGAAAACAAACAGATTTGTCCTGGAAAGAGTTAAACCGGGTGGCTCCTTGGAGGCAAGGATTCTGAGGCTCCGTCTAACATACTTTGGACATGTTGTGAGGAGAGACCGGTCCTTGGAGGGGGACATCATGCTTGGGAGGGTGGAGGGACAGCGCAGGAGAGGAAGGCCCGCTATGAGGTGGATTGATTCAGTGACTGGGATAACTGGGATGGGAGTGTCAGAGACAGTGCGATTGACACAGGACAGAGCAGAGTTTAGCGCTGTTGTACATAGGGGTCGCAAGCGACTCGACTGCACTTAACAACAACACAACAACATAGCTCATGATGGGATTACTGGATCAAATAGTATTTCCATCTTTAACCTTTCTTTTTCGAGTGGAAAAAGCAAAAGATTTATTATACACTTGTAAACAAAACAAAAACCAAACCAGAAACCTGAAGGTAGGAGTTTGTAAAATAATCTTCAGCTGGCCTCTAGACTATAGGTGTTTTTACATAGGAGGAACAGGATTGTAGAGTGGACTAGTGGTAAGGAGTTGTGCTGCCAATCCGAAAGCACATGGTTCAAAATCCATCTTTACCTTTTAAAGCATGTGCCAAACTGCTTTTTATTGTTGTTGCACCATACTGCATTCCCACATAAGAGAGTGCCAATCTATTCAAATCCTTATCAGCATTTGTTGGTTGCTGCCCTGTTGAGCTTTGCTGTTATTGCTGGGATGAGATGATACCTCATTTTTTTTTTTTGTTTGTTTGCATCTCCTGGAGAAGAGGATTGAATATACCATGGACTGCTAGGAGAACAAACAGGTTCATCCTGAAGAGGGTGCTCCTTGGAGGCAAGGATTCTGAAGCTCTATCTGACGTAGTTTGAGCATATTGCAAAGAAGGACTGTCCTTGTAGAGGGACATCTGCTTGGAAGGGTGGAGGGACAGTACAAGAGAGAAAGACCCTGGATGAGATGGACTGACTCAATGACTGGGGTATTGGGAATAGGTAGTCAGAGACAATGAAGTTGGCTCAGGATAGAGCAGGGTTTAGAACTGTTGTACAGAGGGTCACTATGAGTTGCAAGCTACTCAATGGCACATAAAAACAACAATGATTTTCATGTGTTTTTTTTTACTATTTGAACGTCACCATTACTGAAATGTCTTTTCATGTTTCTGCCCATTTCCTAACAGAGTTGTTTGTCTTTTCTTTATTGGAATTCACTATAAATTTTAGAGACGAATGCCTTGTTGGAGATAAAATTGCCTAATATTTTTTTCCAAGTCTGTAGGTTCTTCTTTTACTCTTTTGAAGAATTCTTTCCCCATTTTAACAGTTTCATCTTTTTATCAGTGATCAGCTGTTTATAGGTGAATGGATTTACTTCTGGGTTCTCTGTTCCATTCCATTGATGAATATATCTGTTTCTGTCCTAGTACCAAGGTATTTTCATTACTGTGGCTGTGTAGTATATTTTAAGATCAGAAATTCTCAGACTTCCTACATTTTCTTCTTGAATGGTGTTTTGCCTCTCTGATGTCTCTTTCCTTTCTGTATAAAGTTGGTGATTACTTTTTCTGTGTCTTTGAAGAATGTTGATGGGATCTGAACTGGGATTGTATTATATTTACAGATCATATAATGATATTGTTGATGATTTCACAATGTCAAACCTTCCAATCTGAGATCATGATATGTTTTTCCATTTACATAGGTCTCTAGGTTTCTTATATGGATCTTGGGTGGCCTCATGGCAAGAAACTGCTCTACATCTCCCAAAACATGCAGTTCAAATTCACTAGCTGCTCTGAGGAAGAAGAATTGGCAATCTCCTCCCAGGCGGTGCAGTTTACTGCCACTAAAAACCAACTGGATGGTCACCTATGGTGATACTGGTTAGCATGGGGTCCGTTCTGATTCGACAGCACACAACAACAACTAGGTTTTTGCAGTAGTGTTTTGTTGCTCTCTTTGTATAGATCTTTTGTATCTCTGGCTAGAGCTACCTAAGATTTTATCTTATGAGTGGCTATTGCAAATAGGCTGTTTTCCTTATTGCCTCTGCAGAGTTCTCTTCGTTACTGTGGAGGAATCTGGCTGATTTTTGTATATTGATCTTGTACCCAGCCACTTTGCTGAACTGACTCACTTTCTTGCTGAACTGTTTGGGTTTTCAATCTGTATACTCCTGCCAGCTGCAAGTGGAGAGAGTTGTACTTCCTCTGTGCCAATTGTGAATGCCTTTTCTTTCCTTTTCTGGCCTTATTGCTCTGGCTAAGACCTATTACAGAATTGAGTAGGAATGGTGATAAAGGACAGCCTAGTCAGGTTCTCCTTTGAAAGAGGAATGCCTTTAATCTCTCTTCATTGAGAGTAATGTTGGATATTGATTTGGGCTTACTGTTTTAAGGAGTGTATACCTCCTTGCTTGTTATTGGTCATCTTTGAGGTGTATTTATCATGTTGCTGAAAATTGAGCTTTGGAGATTATTTCAATTTTAGACTTTAAAAGGGGTGTTTAAGGTCCCAAATTTTGAGGTTCCATTAGTTTCTGTGAGACCATTAAGCCCAGTGGATATTTTTGGGTTTGTTTTTTAGGCTTTTTGATTTTTTTTCTTCCATATTTTTCTCCCACTCCCTCTGGGAATCCTGTGTGATCTCTGTCAGAGCAGTTAGCAGTAATAGCCAGACACCATATAGTTCTGATTTTAATTCTTCTAGAATAATGTGTTTAATTAAATAAAAGGTGAAATGTTAAAGGAAGTTCATGATATTGGAATACAGCTCCTTTATTAGTGTGTTACTTAATAAAATGCAGCAGCAGATCTATTAACCACCATAACCACAAGCCAGTAATGAGCTTATGTGATAATTTGAAATAACTGTAGCAGTTATAATGTGATATTAAAATACCTGTGATTTCCAGGTGTGACAAGAGTTACAGATTCTATTATCCTACTGTGGTTTGTTGTTTACATTGATAACTGAAGAAAATATCACACCTCCTTTCAAGGTTAGTGAAAATACATATGTTAACAACTTTTCCATCTAAATTATTAGAAACCCAGATTTATCTATGCCCTAATAGGAGGTTCATCAACCCCAGAAGCTATGTATTAGAGAAATGACTGTACACCTTCTCTGAATGAGACTGACTGTCCTCCATTACCTCAGGTCCTACCAGACAGAGAGGAAGTGGGGAAGCCGTGGGTGACAGAATCTGTTCTATAAACTTCCCATCTGGCAGAGGACAGACAGAATGTACCCTCAGTCCCTCTGAAAAGAGAGAGTTCAGAAGAGTTTGAACCAAGCAAGATACCTACCTTCTTCCCAACTCAACAAATAGGTAAATCCTGTGGAGAGGAATGGATGGAGTGAGCAACCCAGACTAACTTCAGAGGAATAGAGAATTCACCCCGATGACATTCTTCTCTTTTGTCTATTTTTGTTTTCAGTGACGTTGTTTATAAATATGGCATTTAAATAATACTCTGCACCTCACAAAACATTCTTTATCCTGGTAAAATGCATTATCCGCTCATGTAGATTATTTTTAACATTTATGCCTTTTGTTTGTTGTTATGTGTCATCGAGTTACCTGTAACCCGTGTTGTTGTTGTTATGTGTCTATGAGTCGCTTGCGACTCATAGCGACCCTATGTACAACAGCCCTAAACCCTGCTCTATCCTGTGCCAATCACACTGCCTCCGACACACCCATCCCAATTACCCCAGTCACTGAATCAATCCACCTCGTAGAGGTTCTTCCCCTCCTGCGTTGTCCCTCTACTCTCCCAAGCATGATGTCCCTCTGCAAGGACTGATCCCTCCTTACAACCTGTCCAAAGTGTGTCAGATGAAGTCCCAGAATCCTTGCCTCCAAGGAGCAGCCTGGTTTAACCCTCTCCAGGATGAATCTGTTTTCTTAGCAGTCCGTGGTACACTCAGTACTCTTCTCCAGCACCACAGCTCAAAGGTATCAATGCTCCTTCTATCCTCCCTAGTCATTGTCCAGCTCTTTGATGCATAACAAGTGATATCCAAGACCATGGCCTGAAAAAAAAAAAGACCATGGCCTGTATCAGACACACCGTAGTCTCCAGAGGGACACCACTGCTCTTCAGTACTTTGGAGAGGTCGCTAACAGCAGACTTTCCCATCGCAATACGTCTTTTAATTTCCTGACTGCTGGTGCCAAGAGTGTTGACTGTGGAGCCAAGCCAACTCAAGTTGTTAACAATCTCAATCTCTTCATCATCCATCCTGATGCTATGACCTGTAGTGACCCTATATATATAGCAGCTCTGAAGCCTGCTCTGTCCTGAGCCATTTTCACTAATTGTTACCCACCAACCCCTATTGCCCAAGTTACTGTATCAATCCATCTCATCTGGGGTCTTCTTCTCCTGCACTGTCCCTCTGCCCTTCCAAGCATGATGTCCTTCTCCAAGGACCACTCTCTCCTGGCTTTGTGCCCAAAGTATGTGAGACAGAGCCTCAAAATCCTAGCTTCCAAGGAGAAACTTGGTTTCACTCTCTCAAAGACAGACCTATTTGTTTTCTTGGCAGTATGTTTAAGTATGTTTAAGACTCTTCTGCAGCACCACAACTTGAAGGCATCGTTTTTTCTTCTGTCATCCTTAGTCATCGTCCAGCTCTCCGATGAAAGCAAGTAATTGCAAAGACCATGGCCTGGATTAGCGAAACCTTTGTCTCTAGACTGACATCATTGCTTTTCAGTACTCTGGAGAGGTCCCTGACAGCAGATTTTCCCACTGTAATTCATCTTTTGATTTCCTGGCCACTGGTGTTAAGAGTGTTGATCATGGAACCGAACAAGCTGTAATTGTTAATAACTTCAGTCTCTTCTCCATCCATCATGGTGCTGCCAGGTGGCCCAGTGGTGAGGATCTTGATCTTGAGTTTCAACCTTTTAACAGCATATTCATTTTCATTTATACCTTTTGGCAATTGTGTTTTGTTTTTAAATTTTTATTGTGATATGAGTAAAAGTTTATTGACAAAGCTGGTTTTCCACTGAACAATTCATGCACATTTTATTTCCGGACACTGATTTACAGTCCCCACATTTTAACAGCACTCTTTCTACTCACCTTTGTATTTTACATTTCCTTTTGTCCTTCTTTCCTCTCCCTTCCTGCCTTCTGTCTTCTGAGCTTTGTCCTGAGGCAAATGCTGCCCTTGTGATCCTCTGTTGTTGATTGCTGGTCAAAGTGAGCACCTCTGTGGTGTTATTGTTCACCTTATATACTTGTTTCTCTGAGAGTAGAGTCTTGGATATGATTTCGGTTCTAAGCTTGAAGGACAACTAAGATCCATAGTGTTGGAACTTCCACCAATATCTATCAGACCAGTGTCTTTTAATGGACTTGAATTTTGCCCCACCTTTTTACACCAGTCTCTCAGGGGTCTTCTGTTGTGATCCCTTCTGAGAGACCAGCAGTAGTTGCCAAAAACGGTTTCGTTTTTCTTGCCTCATGGCCATGGTGACTGAAGTGCATGTGGACCATTGGTCATTTGAACTAATAGTCTTTGATTTTCTTCACTCTTATTTGCTGCAGTTGGGGAGAGTCCTGCAGTAAGCCCCTTACAAGCTTTTAAGATCCCAGTTGATACTAACTTAGAATGTAGAGCACTGTCAACTGTGTTATGCTATTTGACCTTGATGTTTCCTGAGACTACAGTCCTGAGCCCCGTTACCCAGTGGCATTCCTTCCAGGTGTTAAGGCTAAGAAGTTTGCGTAAGTGTGCCTCCTGTCTATTCTCTTTGGAGGACAGCTACCTGGCTGATTGACTGGAAGTGATCCATATTTGTCCCCAGTCCCAAGAAAGGCGATCCAACACAATGTGGAAACTGCCGAACAATATAATTAATATCTTATGCAAGCAAAATATTGTAAAAAGTCATTCAAAAGCAGGGAACTATCAGAAGTTCAAGCTGTTTTAGTCAAGACTGTGGCATCAGGTGTATTATTGCTGATAGCAGATGGATGCTGGCTGAAAGCAGATAATACCAGAAGAATGTATGTTTGTGTTTCATTGACTATGCAAAGGCATTTAACTTCATGTATCATAACAAATTATGGCTAAAATTGAGAAGCATGGGAATACCAGAACACTTAATTGGGCTCATATGGAATCTATACCTAGATTAAAATGCTGTTGTGCGATAGAGCAAGGGAACACTGCACGGTTTAAGATCAGGAAGGATGTGCATGAGGGTTGATTCCTTTCTCCATACTTGCCATTCACTGTGTATGCTGAGCAAATAATTCACAAAGCCATACTCTTTAAAGAGGTGTGTGGCATCAGGCTTGGAGGAAGACTCGTCAATATCCTGTGTTATGCTGATGATACTTCGCTTGTGAAAAGTGAGGAGGACATAAACACTTCTTGCAGAAGATCAAGGACTACAGCCTTTGGTTTAGGTTATTTCTCAACATCAAAAAGACAAAGATAAAAAAAAAAGAAGACAAGGATCCTCACCACAGGCCCAACAGTCAACATCGTGGTAGATGAAGATTGAAGCTGTTAATGATTTTCTCTTGCTTGATCAACAGTCAGCACCCTTGGAAGTAGCAGTCAGGAAATCAGGAGAGGTACTGCATTGGGCAAGTCTGCTCTCAGGGATTTCTCCAAAACACTGAAAAGCATTGATGTCAGTTTGAAGACTAAGATGTGCCTAATTCAGGCCATGGTTTTTCTCAGTCACCTGCTATACATCAGGGAGCTGGACAGTGAATAAGGATGACAGAAGAATTGATGCCTTTGAGTTGTGGTGCTGGAGAAGAGTACTGTACGTACGATGACTACCAAAAGAGGAAATAGAATATGTCCTGGAAAGGATGTGGCCAGAGTGTTTCTTGGAAGCAAGAATGAAAAAGCTTCGTCTTTTGCACTTTGGACATGTAGCTAGGTGAGGCTATTCCTTGGAAAGAGAAATCATGATTAGAAAGAGGGAGGGTCAGTGAAGCAGAGAAAGACCTTCAGCATGATGAATTGACACTGTTACTTCAGCAATGGGCTCTAGTGTGTCAGAGACGATGAGGATGGCACAAGACAGGACAAGTTTTTGGTTGGGTTGCTATGAGTTGTATTCAAATCAGTGACATCTAACACCACCACCACCACACATGAAGCTCTTTATAGCACATACAGATGTGTGTGTGAAAATATCACTTGCCTGACTTGTACGGTTTTTATGTAACACTATCATTTTCTGTTTAAATGACAAGTTCTTTTTTTACCCTCAATTTTTTTATTGTAATTCTTTATTATTATTATTTTCAATGAAAATTTACAGAGACTTTAGATTTCCATTCATTCATTGTTGCACTTTTCTCCCCTCCCAAACTCCCCCCACCCCAGAACACTACCCTCTTGGAAAAGTAAAAGAAAAATTCTTTCATTGTTTTACAGTTCCTTCCCCCAGGTCCACTCCACTATGCAGCCTTCACTCTAGACTCCTTTCATGACAAAAATACCTAATCATATATCCCTTTTAAAGAGTTTTCTCCCTCGTCTGTTTCAATGCAATATATATAATTTATCCCATCTTTCTCAGTCTTCCCCCAACCCCGATGTAAGTCATGTTTTACAACAGTGGCACCATGCAATATTTGTCCTTTTGTGATGACTGAGATACTTTACTCAGCATAATATCTTCCAGGGTCACGCATTTTGAATAGTATTGCATGAGTTCCTTGTTTTTCAATGTAGCGTAGTATTCCATTGTGTGACTATACCACAGCTTCTCTATCCATTCGTTTGTTGATGGGCACTTAGGTTGTTTCCAACTTCTTGCTATTGTGAACAAAGCCACAATAAACTTGAGTGTATATATACTGCTTGGGTGGCAGTTATGGTTTTCTTTGGGGTATATTCCCAGTAATGGAATTGCTGGGTCAAATGGTATCTCTATTTGCAACTTTTTTGAGAAAGTGCCACACCGCCTTCCACAGTGGTTGCATTTTACACTTCCACCAACAGTGAGTCAGGGTTCCAGTTTCTTCACAACCTCGCCAGCATTTGTTGCTTGCTGTTCTATTAAATTTTGTTATTCTTACTGGGGTGAGATGATAGTTCATAGTTGTTTTGACTTGCATCTCTCTTAGAGCTAAGGATTTTGAACATTTCTTCATGTGCTTGTTGGCCATCTGAATGTCTTCTTTGGTGAAGTGTCTATTCATATCCTGTGCCCATTTTTCAATTGGATTATTTACCTTTATATTGTTGTGGCGTAAATGACAAGTTATTATTGTTACTGTTTTTAGTTGCCATCAAGTCAGCCCCAATGTTTATTGACGCTGTGTATAACAGAATGAGATGTTTGCTCATGCTGCATCATGTTTGAGTCCAGTTGGACAGAGTCTGATTCTTAGTGTTTTCACTGGCTAATTGGTCATAGTAAGTCACCATTCCATTCTTTCTAGTCTGTCTTTGCCTGGAAGCCCCATTGAAACCTGCCCTCTAAGGGTGACCCTGCTGGTATTTGAAATACTAGTAGCAGAATTTACAGCAACATCTGAGTCACCACAGTGTGACAGACTGACAGGTTGTGAGTGGCACTGTACCAAAGAAGGGATATTTCCTTGTGTCCCAGTGAGAAGGTGCAGACATGTGTTTTGCTCTGGACTTGGGTGAATGTCATTCCATTTTGTATGCTTCTGCTGTTGTCAAAGAATCCATTAGTGAGAGGGCATTAGTTTACTCCCTGTGAATCAGAACCTGAGGTAAGCTGGGAATGCATCTGAGTTTCTTGTCAGTGCATTTGGTTCCCACTCCAGTAGGAACCTCATTAGCTTCTGAAGGAGAGAGGGACTGGATGGGACATTCGTAAAAATATTTAGGGTGCATAACTAGCTAACTGAAGAAATAGTTTTCTGAGATGTTGGTAAGACACAAAGTTCAAAGAACCAAAGGGTCCTTCTAGAGAGATAGGGGCTCTCTGGGCACAGAGAGTGACAGGAAGGAACACGGGTGATGAAAGGTTTGAGTTTGAAGGCACTTTGAGGTGAGCATTTCATTGATAACTTATCCTCCCTCATCATATAAATCTGAGACTCTGAGGGGTTAAGTAAACTTCAAGCTCTCAGCCTGACATGGCCCTCACATCCCAGGCAACTTGCCTCTAATTTATACAGGTAGAGAGATTTGCTTGTTAATTTTCCAAGTTTACTTTATTTACTTTCCTGCTTTTCACATAGAGAGCTCTGGTGGCATAGTCCATGGGGCACTGCACTGGAACTCCAAAGCCCTCACCTCTTTGTCAGTTCGAATCCACCAGCAGCTCTAAGGCAGGAACATGGGCATTCTCTTCCTGTGCCATTTACAGCCTTGGAACAGCTATGAGTCAGTTCTGGTTCTACAGTAATGAGGGAGATCTTTCAGGTAGTCTTTCCAGCATTCTCTTTTTTTACTCATTTTGACTGGTTTACAGTCCTCTCTAATCCTTGGAGGTTGAGGTTTTGGTAGCGAGAGCAAGGAGCTTGCTATGGAGCAGTTGCTTGCTCTGATTGGAGTGACAGTTCTTGTAGACAGAGAAGACCAACTGCTGTCAGGGTTTGGCCTGTGCTGTTGGGTCCCCTTTCAGAGCTACATGCGTATAACCAGCAACCAGTTGCCATCTAGCCAGTTTTGACTCTTGACGACCCCATTTGTGTCAGAATCGGGTCTTCGTCGTCAGGCCTTATGCTGAGTGCCTCTGGTTGGACTTGAACCTCGGGTATTTCAGTTAGGAAAGGAGCATGTTAACCATTCGTGCCACCCACTGATTTCCATGCACATGTATAAATCGAGGGGGAGGAATCTCAAATCACTTATGGTTGTGGTGTTATTGGTGTTACTGGGTCAGAACCAATTCCTTGCTGACACTTCCTTGTTTTCAGAGGCAATAAATTGCAGAAGAGGAGGTTGCCTGTCTCCAGCAGCTGATGGATTTCAAGTGTTTGCCTCTGGGATAGCAACACAACTCCTTACCACTAACTTACCAAGTCTGAAATTTACTAAAATCTGTTGTGGTAAATGAACTCATGCTGTAGTAGGCCTAGGGGAATCCCTTCTGTTCCTGGCCATATTTTATCTCATTTCATATATGCCAAACCAGAACCCCTGTATTCAGTTTAATTTGACTTCGTGATAGCTTTGGCACTGTGCTATGAACAGGCAAGATGGTGCAGGAGGATGACATTATTCTGTAATAATCACTTACCCACAGGAGAAAAAGGAATTCTTTATGAATGAGCAGGTGATTGGAGTTAGTACATGTTGGCTTTCTACAAGTTCAGGTGTTTGTTTTGAAGCACCAGTTTTCCCGTTAGGCATTCTGGGCAGCAGGGGCAGGCTCTGGGTGGGGAAGGGCAGGTGCTCAGTCCTGAAAGCACTTGTTACCAATCAGGTAAGACTCCCTCAGTGATGACCTAGTAGATCTAGGTGTGTCTGTTACTTGTTGTTCCCATCAAGTCAGTTTCAACTCATTATGACCCTGAGTGACAGAGCCGAATTGCCCCGCAGAGTTTTCTTGGCTGGAGAAAGATGGGCCATCCCCTCCTTTACAAAGATTTCCAGCCTCAGAAATGCAATGAAGGGTTGCCGTGCACTGGAACTGATTTGCCTGTGAAGTTCCTGGTGGATTCGAACCACCAGACGTGCTCAGCCATGGGGTTAGCAATGCAGCCTCCTATGGCCTATGCCAGCATGTTGCCATAAGGGAGCTCTGCTGGTCTAGTGGTGAGGACCCGTGCTACCAACCTGAAGGCACACTATTTGAATCCACCAGCTAATTTGACAGCAGTGGGGATATTTTTGGTTTGTTCGTTTGCTTGCTTTCCCCCTCCTTCCCCACATGTGTGGTGTACTAGGTTAAGAATTGGACTGCTTACTGAAAGGTTAGTAGTTCAAATCCACCAGCCACTCCTCAAGAGAGTGATTAGGCCATTTCCTCCCATTTAGTTTCATAGCCTCAGAAACTCAGCAGAGGGTTGCTGTGATTCAGAATCGACTTGGCAAACCCCCCCCCCCCCCGCTTTTACTGTTGGTGGCAGCAGTTCACTAGGTATTTCTCCTGTGGAGTGTTGGTTGTGTTGTATACTGTCGAGTCTGAACTGACCCATAGCTGACTCTCACAGTTTTCAGAGGCAGTTAATCGCATGGGAGGAGATTGTCCATCTTTTCCCCACAGAGCAACTGGTGGACTTGACCGCATGCCTTCAGGATTGCAGCACTGCTTCTTGGCCCTAGGCCACCAGAGCTCCCTAGCTTCATATATTGGATGTGTGTACAAAGTATGGGGTGATTGGATGGGTTCAGACTGCCAGCTTTTTCAGGTTAATAGCTGCGCTCTAAATCATTGCACCAAGGCTCCTTATTTAATGTAAGTGCCTTTCACTCAAATTCAGGAAGCCACCTGGCTTCGAGCAGCTCTGTCATGGTCTTATTTGTTTCTAAACTACAGTCACTCAATCCCAGTGACAAAAAACCTCTACTCTTACCATCCAAAACTAAAACCTCACCACTGTCTGACTCTTAATGGCCCTCTAGTGGAGCTTTTAAGGCTATAAATCTTCACAGGAGGAGATTGTTCATCTTTTTTCTGCAGAGTAGCTGGTAGATTCAAAGCATCAGAACTGTGTGTCCTTCTTGTTAGCAGTGGAACTGGCAACGGACTACACCACCAGAGCTGCTTAAGCTCTTACCACAGGATTGTATAATAGATGCTTTATGATCCAGTTATTCTGTTTCCCCCCCCTTGTCTGTTGTTATTATGTACCATCGAGTTGGAACTGACCCTTCAGCGGGTTTCAGAGGCAGTTTATCTCATGGGAGATTCCCATCCTCTCACAGAAGCAGCTGGTGGATTTAAACCATGTACTTTTAGGATTGCATCACAACTTCTTACCACGAGGCCACCGAAGCTCCCCTATGCACTGCCTAAGGACAGGAATAATGACTGGAGAAGAAGAGAGCTAGAAGGATAAGCAGAAGAGTTGAAAGCTTTCCCTTTAGTTAATTAAGAATCGATGGCAGAAGTTGGTGGTGGTTGCATATGATACAGACTCATTGTTAACAAATGGTCATATCTGATCAAGTTTGTTTCCTTCACAACTAGAGTTGGGCCTGTGAACAGAAGCCTTTCATCTCTAGCCCAGCCTGTCTGCATCTGAGATGGCAGGTGGTGTGGACATTGTGCACTATGTGTGTCCTGCATGCTGAAGCGAGATGCAGCTCGGGAGCCTCTTTTGTCTCAGCAGCCGGCAGTGGCCAGGCAGCATTCCTGGCAGTGACTGGAGCGTGAGGCAGCACTTTCTTTCCTAGGACCATGTTTGGAGCCCTTCATTAAGCTGACCCCTTTCTCTCCACCTCCCCGCCCCAACTCCATCCTGAACTTGATCTCTATAGACACAGGCAGTCCCTAGACTGTGGAGTCCTGTTCCTAAGTCTGTCTTTAAATGTCAATTGTATGTAAGTCAGCACAGTTAAGTAAGGGTCTTATATAAGTAAGATCAGTTAGTTAAATGTTTGTCTTAGTATATAGCATACCTTCCTATGCTTAAAACACTTTTAGATGCACTAAAACATCGTTAACTTAATATAGGAAGAATAATAATGATTTTAAATGCAGCTTGCAAAGTAGTACCTTTTTTTTTTATTATTATGAGCCATTAAGTCATTGTATATACTCCAAACGTTTTATAATAGGCTTTATAGGTTATCTCACAAGTCAGTCAGTCAAGTTTTCATAACCTCAGGACTTCCAGGCTTTAAACAATGACAAACATACAGAGGATTTTTAAAAACATCCTGCTTTACTGATTGTTTTTGATTTCAATGTTTTTCCATGTTATCTTACCTACTACAGAATTTTCACTTTTATGTATATAGAAGAAAAAAACAAGTGATTGAAAAAACTATGACCTATATTAGGGGCACCTTAGTTTTCAAACTGTTCTTTAGTACTTTAGAGAAGTCCCTTATAGTGCACTTTCCCCAGTTCAGTATGTTTCCTGATCTCCTGACTGCTAGTACCAAGAGTGTTGATTATGGGTCCAAGTAACATGATATTGTCGACAATTTCAGTCTTTTCTGTATCTATCATAATGTTCAATCCAGTGGTGAAGGTTTTTATCATCTTGATATTGAAATGTAATCCATATTGAAAGCTGTAGTCCCTGATTCTCTACAGCAAGCCTTTCAAATCTTCTTCACTTTCAGCAAGAAAGATTGTGTTATCTGCACAATGCAGGTTGTTTGTGAGCCTTCATTCTGTCCTGATGTCGCTTTCTTCTTCACAGAGTCCATCTTCTTGAATGATTTGTTCATCGTACAGATTGAATAGGTTTGGAGAAAGGATAACAGCCATGATACACAATTTTTATGATTTTAAGCCATGCATTGTTCCCTTGCTTGATTCAAACAACAGCTATTTAGTCTAGGTATAGATTTCATATGATTATAATTAAATATTCTGGAATTCCCTTTCTTCTCAATGTTAGCCATTGTTTGTTGTGATACACACAGTTGAGTTGTGATATTGGAGGAGAGTTCCAAATATCCCACGGACTGCCAAAAGAACAAACAGCTATGTCTTGGAAAAGGTGCAGTCAGAGTGCTCCTTGGAGGCAAGGGTGGTGAAGCTTCATGTCACATACATTAAGCATGTTGAGGATAGACTATTGTTGGAAAGGGACATCATACCAGGAAAGGTGGAGGGTCAGCAGAGAAGAGGGAGATGCTCAACAAGATGGATTGACAGTGACTGCAGCAGTGGGCTCAAGTGTGTCAGAAATGAGAGTGGTACTGAGTAGGACAGGATTCAGGTCTGTTTTTGCTAGGGTCACTATGAGTCGTATTTGACTTGATACCACCTAACACAGAAGAATTTAATGAAATAACATATGAGCAAGAGCCTATGATGATGAAGGAGGAAGTTCAAGTTGCTCTGAAGGAATTGGCAAAAAACAAGGCTCCAGGAGTTGACAGCATACCAATTGATTTATTTCAACAGACAGACACTGGCCTGGATGTGCTCACTAAGTTGTGCCAAGAAATCTGGAGGACAACCAGATGGCCAACTGACTGGAAGAGATCGATATTTGTTCCTATTCCAAAGAAAGGTGACCCAGCAGAGTGCGGAAATTATCGAAAAATATCATTAATATCACATGCAAGCAAGATTCTGCTGAAAATTATCCAAAAATGTTTGGAACAATATGTCAACAAAGAACTGCCAGATGTGCAGGCTGGATTTAGAAGAGATGGTGGTACTAGGGATATTATAGCTAATGTTAGATGGATCTTGGCAGAAAGCAGAGACTACCAGAAGAATGTCTATCTGTGCTTCATTGACTATGCAAAGGCTTTTGACTGTGTGGATCACAAGCTGTGGCTGACTCTGAGAAGAAAGGGAATCCCAGAACATTTGATTGTACTAATGTGAAACCTAGACATGGACCAAGAGGCAGTCATCAGAACAGAGCTAGGAGACACTACATGGTTCACAATCAAGAAGGAGGTCCATCAGGGATATATCTTGTCTCCATACCTTTTCAATCTGTATGCAGAACAGATCATCTGAGACGCTGGGCTGGTGAAAGAGTCATCAACAACCTACGTTTTGCAGATGACACAACCCTGCTTGCTGAAACTGAGGAGGACCTGAAGCGCTTCCTGCAGAAGGTCAAGGACTGCAGCCTCCTATATGGATTGAAGCTCAACATCAAGAAAACAAAGATTCTTACCCCTGGGCCAATTGGCAGCATCAGTATGGATGGTGGGGAGATTGGGATAGTTAACAGTTTTAGTTTACTTGGTTCCACAGTCAACACTCTTGATAACAGCAGCCAGGAAATCAAGAGACTAATTGCATAGGGAAAGTCAACTGTGAGGGACCTCTCGAGTACTGAAGAGCAACGACATCAGACTGGAGACTAAGGTGCGCCTGATCCAGGTTATCAGGGATCCAGCCCCAATATGTTGGGAGAATTCCGCCAAAAGGAGGCACCAGGTTGAAATGAAGATGCGGAGAGGCTAATTGCTGATGACAAATAGCAAGTTTAATATTCTGGCAAGGGTATATATACACGTTTTTAGGAACATGCCTGCAGGGGTAATTGCATTATCTCTTATCTGAGATGTTGACTGGTAGATCAAACATTCCCAGACATTCACACAAAACAAAGACATCTTCTGGGATATCCTGTGATATCTATTGGAAAACAAGAAAGTATCACATTCCTAGAAATCTGAGGCCTTTGGTCACTCCTTATTCATTAGCATACTGCCTCCTGGAGTTGTTTACTGTAGAACAGATGGTCAAGCCAAGATAGGTGGTCCTGCTGTTTTTACAAGGCTCCTGCTTTGCAGGTTAGCCAGCTCCTCCCTCTTAATATAATAAAATATGGGATGCTGCCTGTCTTAGGTGGATATGAGACCTCAAACTCAAGTTGCCCGTCCTTGGGATCATAGCAGTCAATGCTACTCCCTGTCTTAGGATCATGAGCGAGTCTCATTCCTTGCCTGTCTTTGGCTACACATCCTGCATTTGTCTGGGGAGGGCCTCAAGTTGACACTTGGCTATTATATGACCAACACGAGGGAGGACCCATAGTATACCTTTGATAACAATACAAAGAGCAACAATCGTGAAAAGAAGATTTCTAAATGAAGTTACTGAAGGAAACCAGTTTTTAGATTCTCAAATATTTGACCAGCTTGTTCAGCCGGGGAAATATTTATTACTGGGATATTCTGCATTTCTCTAATTCTTCAATGCAGATCATACAAATCAAGAAAATCATTATTAGACATCCAAATTTCTTTTGAATGTGATACTATTTCTGTCCGATCATTATCTGAGCCATTGTATTATAATTTTGTAACACAGGTAGAGTCATAGGCCACATAGCATCTTAACTTTCCTATCATTCTAATTTGTTGTACCCTGTTTTCTAATACATTTACTATATCATATAAAACATTTAATTTCGTTCCATAACTTCATCCACATTCTCTTGCTCTACCCAATTTTTTGTCACATCATGCATTAACTCATTTACAAACTTAGTCGTTTGGACTTCTTTTTTTTTAATTTTTATTGTATTATTTTTACGTGTACCATCAAATCAGATCTGACTGGTACAGGAAGAGATTGCCCCCTCCTTTTCCAGCAGAGCATCTGATGTGGACTTCTTGATTCAGAGCTACAGCAGAAGTAGAGACAGTAGCAATCATCGAGATAAGAGAAACAATTCCTACAGTAACCAGACCTACAGCTCTTTTGGTTCTTAATGACAACTTATATAACTCTATTAAAATTTGCAAGCATTTATCCTCATACCAGATATCATTTAACTTTACCGGTGTCATAACAAAAGGAGGATTCTTTAGAATAACAACTGAATCATCTTTGGTAACAGAGCTAACACAGTTAGAAATTTTATACCGAGAACAACTCACATTATATTTCAGATAATCACCATTGATAACATTATTACCAGTCAATAAGACATATGGTTCAGGTACACAGGACAGGACTTTGACATCTGTGACATTATCTCCTTTAGATTTATCTTTAGGTATACAGAAAATACTTATAAATCCTATACTAGCAACTAATTTTCATAATTCATTTTGAAAATTCTTCATATCAATAGTCCAAATTTCTTCTCCTGATCCTTAGCTTCGACTTTATTTGCTGGAGCTCAATCGTACAAATTCAAATCTGCAGTAACATTTTTCTCCTGCTGAGAGGGTGAAGTAAAGGTAGATCTGGAACATATGTCCTTTAAGATTCAGCTTGAATCCTCGTTGTCAGAGTCAGCAGTATCACCATCTTTATTTCTGTCAGGCAAGACATCTTCTGCAGAGCGTACCAACTTTTCAGGAAGGCACTTTGCACTTTCAGAGTTCTGTGGAAAAGCACAAACATAGCCTCGACCCCATATTAGCACAGAGTCGGGTCTTTTTCATTGCTTTGTTAATGCATTCTTCCATTTAATTTCAGCATACTTTTATTGTATGTTTCACCATTGTCTGTCTGCGGCAGACCTTTGACAGTTATCCAAAATTTAAAAATTTAAAATAAATTGTAAATGAGAAATATAATTATTTTAATTTAGGGGATATAGCATTCCAGTAATTCCCCCTTTCTTTATTTAAATAATTTTTGATAGTAGAAAGAGTATATTCTATAATACCTTGTTTTTGAGGATAGTAAGGAAACTTAGTTTTATGACAAATAGTAAAATATTTACAAAAATTTTGAAAACTCTTGCTGGTATAGCTAGCATTATTAGTCTAGGTTATTTTAGGAATTTCTAATATAGGAAAAGCTAATGAACAATGTTTTATAACGTATTTAGTTGCTTTTTCAGATAAGCAAGATATTACCACAAAACCAGAACTGATATTAATAATAACATGAACAAATGGCAATTTTTTTTTTCAATTTGGGAATGTGAGCCACATTCACTTGTCAAATATGATTTGGCAGTAATCCTCTAGGACTCACCTTAAAATGTGGAACAGGTAACAGAGACAAACATCTTACACATGATTTTACAATATACTTAGCAATTTCTTCCAGAATATGAAACAACCCATGTAAATATTTACTATTAGCATAATGACTATGATGAAATTGTTTTCCTTTGTTAACTTAAAATTTATTAAACATTTATTAGCCAGTTTATTTTCTTTTACTAAAGGTCCTGGTAAAAAGAATGAGACTTAATATGACTGATAAAAATATGATTATTTATTTGTCTTATTAATAATTGTATATGAAGAACTAATTATAAAACTATAGAATATTTGTTTTGATAATATTTACTGTATCAGTAATTGGAAATACATTAACTATATAAATTATATATGTTTATATATAAAACTATATATATACTTTCAGACTATAGACTGAGGGTAAATTATTAATATTTGCTTAATAGCTTTTAATTTGGCTAGTAGTGCTGGAAATGATGAGCATTCAACCTTTTTACAGATCTCTAATTGGTATAAAAACAGCCTTTTCTCAGGAAGATCCATCAGTAAATATTACAAGAGCATCAGAAATTGGTTGATAAACAAAATCTTTAGAAAATATAAATGAATTTTTACTTGCAAAATATAATAATTTGCCTTTTGGATAATGATGAGTAATTTGACCAGGATAATTGGCTAATGTAATTATCCATTTTGTACCATATTTATATAGCCAATTTAACTTGTAAAGTATAATAAGGGATAATAATTTCCTAAGGTCTTATATCAAAACATTGCAATGACTCTTACTTAATTGAGTCAAAACTCACTTAATTGAGACACAGTCTGTGGAAAAATCCATAAAACCTTTTTTGGAGTTAGACAAATATATAGAGCTGCACTTTTTACAAACTTTTGACATAAGGTGGCGCTGTTGATCATTTTTGGGGGAAATATGCGGAAAGGGCATCTTGTAAATTAACAAATGAAGCTAGGACTGTCCAATTATAAGTTATAAGACCTATATAAGTTCTAGGTCTTGTAGTTCTAAACATGGCTTAATTTAATTAACTTTTTTAGTGATTTTTTTGGAAATCATTCAGTGTTCCTTGATTACTAACACGAATTTGAAATTCTTGAGGTTAAGCACAATTTTTCTCCATTCTAGTTCCCAAATACATA
>NW_006399780.1:139107-141135 GCF_000299155.1 Elephantulus edwardii | reverse complement strand
ATTCCATTGTGCGAATATACCACAGCTTCTCTAGCCATTCGTTTGTTGATGGGCACTTAGGTTGTTTCCAACTCCTTGCTATTGTGAACAAAGCTGCAACAAACATGGGTGTGCATGATAACTGCAATTTTAAATACCACATAAGCGTGGGACGGTAAAATGTTTACACTAAACATTATATGAAAACCCCTGTTCAGAAATCGAAGGAACCACAGACATCTAAGTTAGGACTTTCCCTGTGTCAGATCCTAGAAAATAAGCTGCCCGTTCATAGCAGACAGGAGACAGCACGTCGCTTCCCGAGCCGGAGCTCACCCTGAGGCATCAAGGCAATTCCCAAGTACATACCAAATTCTTGCCCTGTGCTCCATCTCATTCCTGGCTGTTTGTCCCCTTATTAATAACTGTAAAATTATTCCATTCTTTGGGACCCTCTGTTTGCAACACATAATAACAATAATAGTAATATCAATATTGTCTTCAGATCTTCTTTAAAGCTAAAAAAAGAATAGCACATAATTTGCTTTCTAGTACTGATTTATACAGATATGATTCAATATTGAATTTGTTAATACTCCAATATTCTGTTTTTTCCATAATTAGAAACATCTGTAAAAACGTTAGGACCTTTATGATACATATAGGTAAAGGCAATAAGGTATGTTTCTGAAGAACTGAAAAGAGCCTCTTAGAAGGAAAGTGATCATCAAACCGTGTAGCTTTGACTTATACAACTAGGTTCAACACAGGCAAGCATTAATTTAAGGGGCTGTAGTGGAGAGTTTTTATTTTTACTCCTACAGGTCTTCATTTAAAGTAGAGTAACTAACACAGACACACACAACTCACATAGACTTGTAGTGCCAGCCACTGGCATGTGTTGTGTATTTTACAATACTGGCTAAAACATATGGAAATTTCTACCTGAGCATATAGATACCGGATAGAATGTATGGATATATGAAGGAGATAAGAGGATGCCAAGAGCTGATTTTTCAAAGATCTCTTAAGACAAAAAGTCTCTTTTGGTGCCGTAAGACATTTGAAACACCCTCTCTTAGCATTTCCTCACCTATGAGATTTTAAATTCATATAGATATTAACTTTATATTTGTCTCTACTAATTCTTCTTTACTGAAACCTTTAAACTGTATGAGCTCATCAGTATTATAACTTTGAACATAAGACAAAAAGACAACAAACGCGGCAGACAAAAGACAAAACAACACAAACATTGAGGCCTTTTATAACATCTTTCTCCTTATTATTTCCAGCTGTTCCTCATATTTCTTCATATTTTGTTCTCATTTTGTTCCTCATATTTCTGTGTTAACACATTTTTCTTCCTATTCTTACCCATATTTTAGATTCTTCTGAGTTTTAATACTTTTGCTATTAATAACAAAGGAGAATTCCAAAGGGAGTTGCAGGTTCTATATCATCTTTTCTACTAAAAGTGCAAGACTTGAGAATTCAGCATCTGACAAAGCAGGGATAGATATAAAAGCTCCATATTGTTTAATAAATTTCTTTCCCATAAATTAACACTAATGTATAGCACATAAAATTGCATTTGAGCCTTTTGGTCATTAGGTTCTGCACAATCATAAATATTCTTAGACTTTTAAACATTGAGAGAGGTTCCTAATTTAGAAAGAGTTAATGTTAATTTTTTGCAAAGGCTAATTAAGAGGCTAATTATTTTTTACTAATAACAGACCTGTAAAATTTGATTAACAGAAAAAGAGAGGACTTTTGATCATTAATGATGGTTTTTCAAAACAAATATTTTCCGGTACCTCCAAATCCTCTTACTTTTGATCTATTAATAGTAGAAAATGCATGATAAGGAAGAAGCAAAAGTTGAGCAATTATTTAATAGTTTGTAGGTAAGGGAATAATAATTACATCAATAAACTTTACACTTCTAATATGAATCTGGAAACCTTTACTGCTAAGACTTACATTTAAAAAGTATTCCCTAAATGCCCATCAACAAACGAATGGGTAGAGAAGCTGTGGTATATT
>NW_006399780.1:109352-138772 GCF_000299155.1 Elephantulus edwardii | reverse complement strand
GAGAAGGGTGCAACAATGAATGAATGGAATCCCAAAATCTCTGTAGATGTTCATTGAAATGAAAAATAAACAACCTAAATTTAAAAAAATAAAATTTAAAAAAAAAAGTGTTCCCATAGTTCCTTAACCAAAAGACATCAGTTCCTAATTCATACACTTTTCCTGAGGAGAATAAGGTATAAGGGTTGAGTGATTAATCAGCCGCAGCACTGCCTTTGAATCTGACACTTAGTTTTGCTTGGGACTCTCCCCTTGACGCTGCAAGTTAGTAGCTACACAGAGTGCCTGGGAGAGGGGAGGGAGAGAGAAAGAAAGAGGCAGTGCCAGCAGTACAGTTCCATTCTTAGGAAACCAGACACAGACTTTCTTAGCAAAATCTAAAAATTTAGATGACTGCTGATATTCTAACTTTTTGTAATTTGGATTGAAAGGAGGAGGTGCATTTCGAGCTTATCCAATTTTTCTAAGACTTTCCCTAACAGATCCTCAGCTTTCGAGCTAAAAAACACTTCAGAGGTTGGGGGTGCAGGCCAATTTTGAGCAAGTCCTTCCTTAAGATCTGTTTGATTTAGTTCTGTAACTCCTCACCTCCCATGCCTATCTCCAGGGAGGGATATATATCGGGGGAATCTCATCCTTTTTTCTCCATCTCCAATTCAGCTTCTAATGCATGATTACTTTCAGCTTCTTCTTTCAACTTATCTAACTCATTCCTAATGTCTAAGGTATCTCTAACAAATCTCCACAAGCTGAAAGTATAAAGTTGGTTGGGGATTTAATTTTACACCGCGGGTTTTTAACATATTCTGAAAAGTGCACATACAATGTTTTTACCTGATTAATTCCCATCTCTGCCCTTCTTCTCTGATCTTTACCTTCACCGAAGGCAAATTCAGTAAGTTCCTGTCTTACGACTTTCACGGATCCTTTAGTGTTTTCCCTCTGTGTCGGCATTCCTGCCCGGGCGCCAATTCTTGGGGATTCAGCCCTGATATGTCGGGAGAATTCCGCCAAAAGGAGGCACCAGGTTGAAATGAAGATGCGGAGAGGCTAATTGCTGATGACAAATAGCAAGTTTAATATTCTGGCAAGGGTATATATACACGTTTTTAGGAACATGCCTGCAGGGGTAATTGCATTATCTCTTATCTGAGATGTTGACTGGTAGATCAAACATTCCCAGACATTCACACAAAACAAAGACATCTTCTGGGATATCCTGTGATATCTATTGGAAAACAAGAAAGTATCACATTCCTAGAAATCTGAGGCCTTTGGTCACTCCTTATTCATTAGCATACTGCCTCCTGGAGTTGTTTACTGTAGAACAGATGGTCAAGCCAAGATAGGTGGTCCTGCTGTTTTTGTGTTTGTTTGTTGTTTTTTTTTGGTCCTGCTGTTTTTTACAAGGCATTGCTGCTCCTGCTTTGCAGGTTAGCCAGCTCCTGACACAGGTTATAGTCTTCACAATTACATGCTATGCATTGGAGAGTTGGACAGTGAATAGGGATGATAGAAAGAGAATTGATGCCTTTGAGTTGTGGTGCTGGAGAAAAGTGTTGAATATACCATGGACTGCTATGAGAACAAACAGGTTTGTCCTGGAGAGGGTGAAGCTGGAATGCTCTTGGAGTCAAGGATTCTGAAGCTTTGTCTGACATACTTTGGGCATGTTGCAAGAAGGGACTGGTCCTTGGAGAAGGACATCATGGGAGAGTGGAGAGACAGCACAAGAGAGGAAGACCCTTGATGAGATGGATCAGTTCAATGATTGGAGTGGTGGAAATGAGTGTGTTTGAGACGGCAAGGTTGGCACAGGATAGAACGGCATTTAGGGCTTTTGTACATAGGGTCGCTATGAATTGCAAGCAACTTGAGGTCATATAACAACAAAACAACAACAACCACCTAACACCAACATAGACAGAAATTTTATGGTCTATAGAGTGATGCCAGTTGGGTTACAGGAGAAAAAATTATTTTTACTGTTGTTTCTTAGTTTTACTTACCATTAAATGTCAGAAGCAAGATTATTACCGTTTTTTATTCTTTAAGGAATACATGTGGTGTGTACCTCAACCTTTCTGAGAGCGGTGTCATCACATAAAGGGAGTCTTTTACTCCTTGGTCTGACCATAAACTTGGACCATTATCCCTGCCAACTTTTTCCTGGAAGTTTTCATCTCTGTTCCAGGGCCCTCCTTCATTCTCATTCAGTCAGGAGATAAGGTGTTTTAAGTCACTAACCACCTAATCTTCTGTCCTTCCCACTCATACAGAATCGTTCTGGCATCTGACAGTGGTGTGACATCTGGCTCTGTCCTTCCTGGTCTTCTAAGTTGAGGCATACAACTATGTCAGGGATAAAAGAGCTCCTAAGATTAACAACAGAGAAGATCTCTTCTTGGACCTGATTAGGGCAAAGTTTTTCAAGGGCAAATGGGCTTTCCCCTCTCTGCCATTCCCACCAAGTTGAAGACTAAGCACTAAAAATTCAGTCAGGAGTATTGCCTAGCTACCATTGCTGATCATGTAGATCAAGGATTCTGTAGAAGAATACTGGTCAAATAGGGGGAAATTAGAAACAAAATTCATATTCTCCAGAACAGATACTCATATTCTCGTAAATAGAATTTCATTTTCTCAAAAACAGAATTTCATATTTCAATACAATACAGAATTTCTGTAGTCATGCAGGCTGTTTGACAACCCCCTCAAAACCAAATCACAACAAAAAAATGTATTCCTTGAGAAAATCTTTAAACCTCAGACTGAAGCTATCCCATGAAGTAATTTTTAAATAAAATAACAGTTTAGTTTAAAAAGAAGTCTGCATTAAATGTTATATATATGTTTATTTTTTAAAGTATTATCTATATGTCAGAGAGGTCAGGGTTATTCCACAGCTTGGTATATACCCAGAGAAAATGAGAGCTGAGGCACAAATGGAGACTTGTACACCAATGTTTGTAGAAGCATTATTCGCTATCGTAAAAACAAGGAAACAGCCCAAATGTCCAACCACAATTGAATGGATTGAGACATTGTAGTACATTCACATGATGGATACTAGGCAGCATGCACGAATAATGATTTTGTAAATCACTGCCTAACTTGGGAGAAACTGGAGAGCATTAAGCTAAGTGAGCTACCTCAGTCCCATAAGGACAAATATAGTATAAGACCATTATTGTATAACATGTATGAGGCAATTTGATGGGTCAGGAGAGGGTGGGTAAAGGAAAGGGGAAAAATCCAGTGTGAAAAACAATGTATATGAATTTAGTAAGTAAGCCAGCACGAAATAAAAAAATTTTTTTTAAAGTATTATCTATATGTAATCAAGTTAACAGCAGCAACTCTAAAGAAAAGATAAGGAGCTTAGCGGGACAGTGAGCTTGCATTGGTTGTCGTGTACTGTTGAGTCGGAACCAACTCATAGCTGACTCTGCAGTGGGTTCAGAGGCAGTAAATTACTCAGGAGTAAATGACCCGGCCCATCTTTCTCTGGCAGAGCACCTGGTAGATTGAAACGGAGTGCCTTTGGTTTAGCAGTTCAACTGCTTATTGCTAAGCCACCAGATGTCCCTCTGTGGTAATGACGGTGAAATGGTTTGGATGAAGTTGAGAAAGGCGGCGCAGTTTGAAGACTATAACCAGTGTCTCTGAACTGTATAGGTATAAATTGGAGAAGTGGTGTATATTTTTTTATGTCACATACATAAAATTGAGTGGGGCAGGAGCACTCTACCAGGAAAAGTGGTTATAAGAATTTGGAAACACAACAAAGCTTTTCATGAAAATTTCTGATTTTTTACATGTATGTTTCAATTTACATAATTATAGTATACAATATAAGTATAATCTGTTAGTAATGCAAAATTTAAGAGAAAAACTTGATAAATATGCTTTATGTCTTACTTTATTAGGACTTTCTAAAGGCATGTTCACCTGATGTCTTCCGCCTTTTCTGTCTGCGAAGCAATTACAGGTCAGGTAAGGAAACCCCCAATAACTGTGGTCTTCCAGAGTCTGAGTACTACACTATTGTATATTGACTCATGTATAAAATTAAAACGAAGCAAACTCTTGTTAATTGCTTCAGACGTATAGTTACCCTACAGGATAGAGTAGAAGCGTCTCATAGGATTTCCAAGGCTTTAATCTTTATGGAAGCAGACTGCCTCCTCCTTCCCTCACAGGGTGACTGGTGGGCTCAGTTGATCTTTGTTTAGCAGCTCACCACTTTAAACAGTGCAACAGTTAGACTCCTTTACTCATGTATAACTCAAAGCAATGTGTAAGGATATTTAAGTATAGCAAAATACAGGCTAAAATAAATCCAGGTTTATAGTTTAGTGTTGTATGTTTTTATACCTTAACATGTGGGCTCTAAAGGCAAAACAAAGGAGCCCATTGTTGCAGTCATTGTCAGTCCATCTTGTTGAAGGCCTTTCTCTTTTTTGATGACCTTCACTTTGCCAAACATGATGTCTTTTTCCAGGGGTAGCCCTTTTTGGTAACATAGCCAAAGTGCATGGCATGCCGTCCTGCCATCCTTGCTCCAGGGAGCATTCTCGCTCTGCTTCCTCCAAGACAAATGTCTTCAGTCTTCTGACAATTCATGGCACTCAGTATTCTTCGCCACCACCACAACTCAAAAGTATCCATTTGTGCTTATCCCCTGCCTGGCTTTTGCACGCATGTGAAGCAGTGGAAAATAGCATAGCTTGCATCAAGCACACCTAATCGTAAAGTGACATCTATGCTTTTAACACTTTAAAGAAGTCTTTTGCTGCAGATTTGCCCAATGTAATTTGTAATTTGATTTCTTGAATGCTGCTTTCAGGGACGTTAATTGCGGTTCTAAGTACAACAGAATCCCTGATGTCAGTATTTTCTTTTTCTCATGATGTTACTGTTGGTCCTTTTGTGAGGATTTTTCTTTTCTTTACGCTAAGGTGTAATCCATACTGAAGTCTTTATAGTCAGGGTTTCCCAGAGTGAATAGGCTTACTTAGTGTAATTAAGTAATAAGTGAATAGGTTTATTACTTGGTGCAAAAACCTTTGTGCAATCTAGAGGAGAAGAATTTTTATGTTAATCCTCGATTTTTATTTAAGTGGTTATTTTAACAAAAATATGTTGTTGCTTTTGACAGGTGCCCATCAAGTCGCATACAACTTGCAGTTAACTCTATAAACAGCAAATCTGAACCCTGTCCTATCCTGCTTCATCTTTATCATCCCCGACACACTTGAGCCCCTTGTTGCAGTCACTATATCGTTCTGTCTCACTGAGGGTCTCCATCCCCTTTTTTTTAAAATTTTTTTTTTCCATCCACCTTTCCAAGCATGATGTCCCTTTCCACAGAATAGCCTCCTAGCAACATGGCCAAAGTGTATGAGACAAAGTTTCACCATCTTTGCCTCCAAGGAGCACTCTGATAGTACTTTCTCCAAGACCTATCTGTTTGTTCTTTTGGCTGTCCATGGGATGTTCAGTGCTCTTCTCCAACACCCCACAGCTCAAAAACTACAGTTGTTCTTCTCTCATCCTTATTCATTGTTAGTTCTCAGATGCCTAGCAGGTGATTGGAAAAACAATGACTTGAATCAGGCAAACTTTAGTCTAACTTTAATTTATACTAGTAATTCAGTTTCCTTTGAAAATGTCTTTTTTAATTTTCAAAATGTATAAAAATTGGGTTGATCAAAACAGAAAAAGTTAAACATTTAACAGTACTTGAATTTGGCAGAATTCTAGGAGGTTAGAGGTGTGGTGACACTAAAACGGGAAGCCCTGGATTAGAAGGACTGGTCTACCCCCATCAGCTGCATTCCCTTCAGCTTCTTGAGCATTTACCCTCAAGATGCCACAGGAACCCTGGCCCCACCAGACCTTTCCTCTATGATTTCTATTTCTTCACCCATGACTTCTTTCTGGTGTAGTGATAAGCTTTCTAACTCTGACCTAAAACTGACCTTGACATTTTCTTTCTGCAATTCTTCCATCTTAATTTTCAGAATCACTTTTGTTGAGTCTTCCTTTCTCATATCTTTAATTCCTGGACTACCAGCACATTAAGGTGCCATACCGATTTCTTTACTTGCAGACTTTTGCAGGTTCCATTCTATACTTTATTCTATTGATACTGAAATTATTCTGAAGTGTTGGCTTTTTAGAGAGCATAAGGCCATCCCTCCCCAGTGGTTCAGATCTAACAGTGTCTCTTCTCATGTAATTTGTAGCCTCCAAAATAGAGGGTCTGCTTTGAATTGGTTCCCACTTGATGGCAGTGAATTGGAGTTGTTTTTATTTTAGGTTAACTTTTTTCAATTATCTCCTTTTATTTCTCTTGTCTCTCATTTTGTGTCCTTGTTTTCTTGTTCTAATTTATTTTACTTTTTTAAATGAAGACAATGAAAGAAGGGCAACTGAACCATATTTGGTTCCCAACTCATCAACTAAGTAACTCTTACTCAACAGTATATGTTAGAGGCATAGCATTTCACTAGACAGTTTGATGAAATGACTTTGGTTTTACCTGTCACACTGTCTTTTCTCTTTGAGTCCCCTTTCTGTATGTAGTGATGTTGTCTGCCCTTTTCCAGCTACAGGAACAGAGACACTTGTTGAGATGGTCTGACACTGACTCAGTTTGATTACATGTAAGCTCACATATCTGGATACACATCCATATAAACACAAACTCCATGGTATACAATAGAAACAGATACATGTGCAACTTTTATCCCCTCAATTTCTTTAACCTTTAGTCATTTGGAATTTTCTGCCTTATAGTGGTAGTATATTTTTAGAATAAGTGGAAAGTTACTTTTTTTTGAGGATGGGATCAGCCTCTTGTTATTGTTGTCTGCTGGGGAGTCAGAGCCGACCCACAGCTGACCCTCCAGCAGGTTTTCAGAGGCAGTATATCGCACAGGAGACGACTGCCCATCCTGTCCCGTGGAACAGCTGGTGGATCTGAACCTTTGGGATTGCAGCACAGCTTCTTAGTGTGCAACCAGCATACGAGGCAACCGGCTCTCTTTACATATTTAGTCATCAATTGATATTTATTTATTATCGGTTATATACTTAATAAGTACATTCAGGGTGTGGTGTCTTATGGCTTGATTCTGGGAAGAGATGCAGATATCCTGCCTTGAAGTTTGTCCTGTTTGGCATTGAGGGAGCTCTGGGTTCATAGTCTGCAGAGGGTTGCACTGCTAACCCAAAGGCCGAGCTCCTCTGGTGGTATGAATCCATTAGTTACTATACGAGAGAAGGATGAGCAGTCTCCTTCCGTGTGATGTGCTGCCTTTAAACTCCCCTGGATGTTCAGCTGTGAGTCACAACTGACTTGACAGCAGTAAATTTTTAAGATATTCAGAACTGAGTTAGAAGATAGAAAGTGGTCTCAAGATGAGGCAAACAAATACAAACTCAACAGCTGATGGAAAGGTTGGAAATCTGAATATACACAGGCACACTTTGAGGTGTCGTAGCCTAGTGGAAAGGAACTATGCTCTCATCCCAAAGGCACATAGTTCAGCCACCAGCTGTAAAAAAAAGATGTGCGGTCTCTTCCTGTGCAGTTTACTGCCTCTGAAAGGTCAGTTCTGACTCACCAGTACACAATGACAAGGGTACTTCAGAAGAAAGGCTTATCTTACAAAAATATCAACTGAATAAACAGTGCTACCAGCATTGGAAAGACATGTCCAATCTTTACTAACTCCACAAGAAGGAAGAGTTCCCATCAGTGACATTAATAACCCCAAACCTGTTCCTGTAAAGTTAAAATTGCCACCATGTCCTACACTTATGTCAGTGAATTCTAACACTAGCCTAGCCCTCCCAAAGCTTGCTGCTCTGCTACTGTGTTTGCTAATCCATTGCAATGGCCACACAGAACTCATAGATCATACTCAAGATTATGGGCTCCATTAGGGGTGTACCAGATTAAAGTTTGGGTTACAGACAATCAGAATCCTTCAGTCAGGACAGTTTCTAGAGCATGTTTGTTGGCTTTTTAACTTTTAGCGTTAAAGTTTTGGGCCAAAGTTACATAGCTTTTCCAACTATGTCATCTCCCCCAAGCCCTCAGTTCTGACTTCTTGGGGCAAAAGCTCTGGTCTTTCTTTGTCTCCTGCCATTCTCTGGCTCTCACACCTCTGCTGCTGCTCCTCTCAGTTTGTCTCCCACAGGGTTACACTTTCTCCTTCTCAAATGAAAGTGAGATTTTCCTTTTCTCTCTGAACCTACACAGTTCAAACCTGGCAGGATGGCAAAAGTAACTAATATGCAAATAAGGTTTATAAACCTTATTTGCATGTTTTTTCCCACTCAGAATGAGCTGTTTACTTTATTTGCATCAGTAGCATAGCACAAGGTTCAAATCCACCCATTGCTCACGGGAGAAGGATGGACAATCTCCTCCAATGCACTTTCTGCCTCTGAAAACCCACTAAGAGGGTCATCTACAGGTCGGTTTTGACTTGATGGTACACAACAACAACAACAACCCAACTATGTGGTGAAAGCCAGAACAAAATGGCTAGAAAAGGCATCTTGAACAATCTGCACTACATCAGCCTCTAAAACTTTATGGAGTGCAATTCTGCTCAGACACGCATGGGGTTGCCCAGAGTCCGAGTTTACTTAACTCATTGGCAGCTAGATTGGTTGTGTTTGGGGTTTTGTTTGTTTTTTTTTTTTCAAATAAGATGGGATCAAGAAATTAAAAGGCCCTTGATGTAGCCAGTCCCTCAGCATCCACCTGATGCTTGTTCAAAAACAGCTCTGCTGCACAGGATGTGTGCCGAGCACTGATAACTACAAGCTGGATATAGCCAACAGTGCACAGAAGAAAAACTGATTGCACACTTTCAAACAGTGCAGAATAGCATGCTTAGAAAGCAAGCCAGGGGCACTCCAAGGCAAGGCTTGTCCTTTGGAACAAAGATGAGGAAAATCTGAAGAGGCACAGCCAGAAACAGTGATGAGCTTTGCAAATAATGCCGTCTTTAAATCAAAGCCCTTCTGGGATGTATATTTGTTTACTGCTTCTGCCCAAATCTTTATCCTAGCTTTGATGTATGCACAGCAATGTTGTTGGCTTTATTTTGCTAAACTCACATTTTCTGCACCGTAGATTATTTTAGCCTATCTTTCTGTTGCATCGAACTGCAGAGAATCATGCAGGGAGAGCTGAATTCACTGTAGCCACGAGAAGCACCATTCTCAAGAATTGGGATCTGGCTCTTACTCGACTACTTGGTTTAGCATTATTTTCACTTATCAACTGTTAGGCAAATAACAGGCAGAAATCACTGTTTTGTCTGATGGAACAGCTGAAGAGAGGATATAGGGTTTTTTGTTTGATTTGTACACAGACTATAGCATAGCCTCACCAAATATGTGATAGGAAAAACTCAGGTAAATAAACTTGAGAGATTTGTTGTTTCTATTTTACTCTGTGTGAGGATGAAGGGAAGAGATTTGTCATTCAGAGAGAAATGGCACGGTCAGTCTCATGTACACAACTGCCCATTGGACATACAAAGTCCAGAGTAACATGTGCTTCTGCCTCCTTGTGTGTACCCCTTGGCATAATGAAAGAGGAGCAGCTTGCTAAGAGGAGTTATATTTTCTTGTAGAGGATGGTAGTTTTGCCTTCCATTCACAGATGAAGGAAGGAGGGGTGGGAGTATGTGATTGCCCAGGTCCTAGGATCTGGGCCATGCTGGACAGCAGGGCTTCTGGAGTGAATCCTGGTTAGCAGTGTTCGGACTTTTTTTCTTTTCTAAAGATGTGTTCCTTCCCACAAGGTGTTTACCATTGGAGGTCTCTGTTCCCGCCTCTTTTTCATAGCCTGCAAAGGAGGTGGTAGCAGGAGCCTATTATTAGTATTAATCTCTACTTGTGTGTTAATTCCTTTTGAACTTTGGATGCAAAGTTTGGTCTGAAAAGAGGCTTTCTCAAGGATTGGCAGCTGTTTCAGAAACTCATTACTGGTGTAAATTTTTCAGTGGGAGATAGGGGGCACTTATGTGGCCATGAGAGATTTCTGGAAATACTGGTGCATCTCTGAATAGCCTGGATGTGGACTCCTGTGATGGAAGCTTTGAAGATCTGAATAATAAAAAGTCTGATCCTCGTGCCCCTCACAGATGAGCACAAGGACAGCAGAGCCTTGAGTGTGTTCACTTGCTATATCAACTTGCCTACAAAACCACAGTCTGTTAATCTCTGGTGGCATAAAAGTTCACTTTGTTCTTTTTGTTAGCTGCTTCCTTAGCACCTTCAGAGAGCCAGCCACCAAGACGTTGCTGAGTAGAAGGAACTCGACAGTTGGCAGCAAGAGACACTAATCTTTATTCAACAAGTGTTGCTTTAAAACTGGAAAAGCCAGTTTGTTTCCTTGCCTAATTCCCCCCATCTGTAAATTAGGGTCCTTATATCGACAGTGCTTTTCCTGTTAACATGAATAGGCAGAATGCTCTCTTTGGGCAGGCACTCTGCCTCTGCCCTCTCCCTGTCTGAGCAGATGGTTCTTTGCTGTGTTTTTAGTGGTACTTTTACTTCTGAAGGCCTTCCAGTTATTGACTGGACTCTCTCAATTTTCACTTGATCTTTGTTTTCAACCTGTCAGATTTTTGTGGTGGCTTTCTGATGTTTTGTTTTTTCTTCAGGATCAAGGCTTTCTTTTTTTTTTTTTATTTTTTAATACTAAAACAATAAAGATTGTTATTAAGCATTGTAAATTGCATTCAATAGCCTTCAAATACACCACACCACAATCCATCTACAGTCAATCAAACCCAACAGCAGTTCATTCTTGCACAATCCATGACTCAGGGCAAAACTCCCCATCAATTTACAGTAAGTTCCTATTTAGATCTTGCGGACAGGGATTGGGGAATTACCCTCATTTCTGATCACTAATGTGTGATGAAGAGCATCAGGAGAATTATATGAGAATGAATAAGAAGTGATTTTTATTTCAAAGTACATTGTATGGAAACATTAACAAAAACATCAAAATGATATAAGTATACCTGCTTCTACTAAATTCTTGATGGGAAAGTTCTCAAGAACAAGCAATTTGTTTCTTTCTACAGAAGAGGGGAATAGTTTTTTTTTGTTTTGTGGGGTTTTGAACTTTGAATCAGACATAGACCATTAGTACTACTTGAGTTAAACTTCTGCATGGTTCATAATTTTTAAAGTGTATAGTTAATATTATGCATGTTACTGTCCTTTCTTCCATTCTTACAAATATGTGCTCGTTTGCAAAACAAAAGCTAATAATCAATCAGTATAAAATCACTATAAAAGATGTTAACTATGTTTAGTCATTGCCTGATCTTGCTCTAACTTTAAAATTTTGTGATTATTGACCTTTGTTGAATTTATTCTAAAACCCCTCCAAAACTATCTGGCTGTTTTAAATATTAACATTACCCTGGTGTATTCATTGCTGTATGCATTATTGTTCTCTGTTACTGTTTTATGCCTTTATATTAGTGAAATAGGAAATTCTGTGAAGAAGAAGAAAACCTTTGATCTTAAAAAACAAAACAGTAACAACAACAAAAACCACAACAGGATCCAAGCTTCCTAAAAGCAAGACATAGTGAGTTTTTGAAAAGGGTAAAGAAATTTATGAAAGGCACTGGAAAACTGAAAGTAGATATTTTTTTTTCTCCTCAATATGTTTTTTTGTTATTTTATTTATTTTCTACAAATTTATTTACAAACTTGGAACACATTGTTTTTAAGAACATCAAATTGTACAACCTCGTGATTAACATCCCCCACCTTTGTTCATCCTCACCCCTCTGCTTTCACCCTCTCCCACCCCTCTTGGATCAATATTTATCCTTGTGGGATTGAGTTAGTTCACTCCACATAGTGCTCTCCAATCTCTCCCAAATTAGGTAATAATTTAAAAAATCATTGTTCCTGCATTCTGTGTAGTATTCCATTGTGTGAAAGTACCATAATTTCTCAATCCATTTGTTTGTGGTTGGATATTTTGGCAGTTTCCATGTTCTTGCGATGGTAAATAATGCTACTATTAACACTGGTGTGCAAATCTCAGTTTGTGCCTCAGTTCTCATTTTCTCAGGGGAATATACTGAGTCATTGTATAGAAAGGAATTGGCAGATACAGAAGAATTTAAATGAAAGAGCATTTGAGCAAGAGCCTATGGTGATGAAGAAGTTCAAGCTGCTTTGAAGGAAATAGCAAAAAATAAGGCCCCCGGAATAGATGGTATATCAGTTGACATATTTCAGCTAACAGATGCTGCCCTGGATGTGCTCACCAAGTTGTGCCAAGAAATCTGGAGAAAAACCACTTGGCCAACTGACTGGAAGAGGTCTATATTTGTTCCCATCCCAAAGAAGGGCGACCAAACTGAGTGTGGAAACTACAGAACAATATCATTGATTTCACATGCAAGCAAGATTCTACGAAGATTATCCAAAAACGACTGGAACAGCACATCAGCAGAGAACTGCCAGAAGTCCAGGCTGGGTTTAGAAGGGGTCGTGGTACTAGGGATATTGTAGCTGATGTTGGATGGATCTTAGCTGAAAGCAGAGAATACCAGAAGAATGTCTATCTGTGTTTCATTGATTATGCAAAGGCATTTGACTGCGTGGATCGTAACAAACTGTGGCTGACTCTGAGAAGAATGGGAATCCCAGAACATTTAATCATGCTAATGCGAAACCTACACTTGGACCAAGAGGCAGTCGTCAGAACAGAGCAGGGCAACACTGCATGGTTCAAAATTGGGAAGGGTGTACGCCAGGGATGTGTCCTATCTCCATACCTTTTCAACTTGTATGCAGAGCAGATTATCCGAGAGGCTGGGCTCTATGAGGAGAAGCGTGGCGTTAGGATTGGTGGACGATCTATTAACAATCTGCGTTATGCAGATGACACAACCTTGCTCGCTGAAACTGAGGAGGACCTCATGCACTTACTGCAGAGGGTCAAGGACTGCAACCTTCAATATGGGCTGAGACTCCATGTCAAGAAGACAAAAATTCTCACCACTGGACCAATCGGTAGCATCAGGATGGATGGGGAAGAGATTGAGATTGTTCACAGCTTCAGTTTGCTTGGCTCCACAGTCAGCACTTTGGCACCAGTAGCCAGGAAATCAAAAAACGTATTGCGATGGGAAAGTCTGCGGTTAGGGACCTCTCTAAAGTAATCAAGAGCAGCAGTGTCTCTCTGGAGACTAAGGTGTGCCTGATACAGGGCATGGTTTTTGCAATCACTTGTTATGCATCAGAGAGTTGGACAATGACTAGGGAGGATAGAAGGAGAATTGACGCCTTTGAGCTGTGGTGCTGGAGAAGAGTATTGAATGTACCATGGACTGCCAAGAAAACAGATTCATCCTAGAGAGGGTTAAACCAGGCTGCTCCTTGGAGGCAAGGATTCTGGGGCTTCGTCTGACATACTTTGGAAATGTAAGGAGAGACAGGTCTTTAGAGAGGGACATCATATTGGGTGGAGTAGAGGGACAGCGCAGGAGGGGAAGACCCTCTATGAGGTGGATTGATTCAGTGACTGGGGTAATTGGGATGGGTGTGTCAGAGGCAATGAGATTGGCACAGGATCGAGCACCATTTAGGGCTGTTGTACATAGGGTCGCTTTGAGTCGCAAACGACTCGAGGGCACATAACAACAACAATAGTCCAGATAGTGGAATAGCTGGATCATATGGAATTTCTATGTTCAGCTTTTTGAGGAAGAGCCAAACGGCCTTCAAGAATGGTTGTACCATTTTACAATCCCACCAACAATGTATAAGAGTTCGTTTCTTTCTTATCACGTCTTCTCCAGCATTTATTACTTGCTTCCCTGTTAAACTTTGCCACTGTTACTGGAGTGAGATGGTACCTCATTGTGGTTTTGATTTGCATCTCCCTTATTTTCAGTGATTTGGAGCATTTCTTCATGTGTCTGTTAGCCATTCAAATATCTTCCTCTGTGAAAATTCTTTCCATATCTTTTGCCCATTTTGTAATTGGGTTATCAGTCTTTTTCTTGTGGAGGCCCAGGAGTATTCTGCAAACTTTTATTATAAGGCTCTTGTCTGAGATGATATTACCAAATGTTTGTTCCCAGTCTGTAGGTTTTCTTTTCACCGTGTTGGGAAAACTTTTTGATACACACATGGATTTCATCTTTAGACTGTCCCATGCATCAATTTTATTTATCCTCTTCAGATTTTTGCATTTCTGATTGTATTTGGCAGTCTCTTTATACCTTGGAGTAGCACTTCTAAGCTTGATCCCAGTTTGTCCCTTATGAACGTTAATGGTTTGGGGCTTTACTCCCAGGTCTCTGATCCACCTTGAGTTGATTTTTGTGTATGGTGTGAGATTTGGATCCTGTTTAAGCTTTCTACAGGTAGCAGTTCGGTTTTGCCAGCACCATTTGTTGAAGAGGTTATCATTTCCCCATTTGATAGCTTTGGTTTCCTTGTCGAATATCAGTTGACCACAGATAGGTGGATCTACTTCTGAGTTCTCAATTCTCTTCCATTGGTCTGTGTGCCTGTCATTGTACCAGCACCATGTTGTTTTGGTTACTACTGCTGTGTAGTCTGTTTTGAGGTCAGGGAGTGCTATGTCTGCATTGTTCCAGCTTGAATCTATGTCTAATTTGAGGAATTTTATCTTGAAAATGATGCTTTTAGGCATAACAGCATAGCATCTTTGGCATTTGTGTAGGATGTTGTTGTGTACCATCAAGTTGGAACCAATTGATAGCTGACCCTCCAGTGGATTTTCAGAGGCAGTAAATTGTATGGGAGGAGACTGCCCATATTTCTTCTTCTGAAGAAGAATCAGCTGGTGGATTTGAACCATGTGCCTTTGGATTTACAGTTCAATTTCTTAGCACTAAGCCACATAAGCTCTGTTTATTTCTGTGAGATTCAAAAGATTGACTAAAGCAGGGTCTGTGGGCTCAAGCTAGTCTTAGTGCTCCTTGTTACAAAACAAAAACCACTAAAATTAGGAGTAATGTTTAGCAATTTTATAACAATTGGATATTGCTGAAACGAAGTAGGGGCACTCATTTTAAAATAAGTCATTCTGATTGTATTTTACATACATGTCAAGCTACAGTGAATTGGATTTGCAAACAAAAAACAAACAAAAAATCCCAAAACAACCCCACACCAAAACTGATTCTTCATTACAGATAGTTTCAGAAAATACTAACGTACTCATCAAAAATTACTGCGTGGCTTAGAATATTAAATGAAAACTGTTCTTTTCAGGAGGCCAAGGAAGCTATGAGAAACATAAAGCATATCAGAAGGAGGGGGAACCCCTTTTTATATTGGCTTATTTTTGTTTCATTGTATGTTAATAACAGGCTAAGCATGGTGGTGGGGTCAGATCTTCATGACCCACCCTGGCCTTGCCCATCCTCATTTCACAGACCTTGAGTGAACACAGCACAAAGGCCTTTCATCCTGTTCTGAGGCACCACGTTAGCCAGGCACATGTGGGAACCCTCCTTGTGGGGACCTGCTCCTGCTCCATTGACTGGCATTTGTGTTCATTTCATTGGCTGCAGGAACTGGATTTGAAAAGAGAGGTATTTTGCAACCAAAATCTAAGAGACTAACCTTCTTTTCTTCTCCTTGTCTCCTGCGCAAATCTTTAAGCTCCTGCTAAGTACCAGGCTAGTGTGTGTTTCTTATCGGTGGTGGGTGACCAGCAGCCGCCTCCTCTGAGGTCATCTGAATATATCGACCAACTACTTATGTTGCTAATGGCCTTGGTGCAGCTACAGTACAGTGAGATTTCAAGTGTTCAGCACCAAAGTTAATGAAATGACAGATGATACAGAAAATTAAACTATACTTCAGGGACCATTTCATTTAATTTATAGGTTCTTTATGGTGTTTTAAAAAATAGAAATAATTTGCAACATATATCTGTATTGACTTTTTTTGTTGTTGTCATTGCTGAAACTATCCACAGCTGAACAAATGCTTCAGTTTCATCAATATTTTTTTTAAGTTTTTAGGTTTCATTTATTTGGGTGGAAATATTTATTTTGCATTCGAACGATACATTTTACACCTCTGGGATTTCAAAGAAGTTTCATCAATTTTTACACGTCCAACTCGGGGACATCAGTGACATGATTTTAGTTGTGCAGTCACTCTCGTCCTCTTTGACCCAAATGTCCACCCCCCCTTTAACATAAACTCACTGCCCCATAAGTTTCCTTTCTAATCATTCACATTGCTCTTGCCAGCTTGCTCCTGTATAGATGGTTCTTAAAAGAACACTGGGCTCAGGGTGCAATTTATTACTATTTGGTGGTAAGACTTCTCGAAATAGTTTTGGTTTAAGTTTTTGAGATTATCTCAAGGCAATAATTAAAAACTTCCTCTAGCCTTCAGAGATTCAGACAGACTAGAATCTATTAGGCTTTAAAATTCTGGTCTGTATTTTCCTTCTTTGCTCAGGATTCTTCTACAGAATCTTTGCTCAGAATAATGTTCAGTAGTAGCTGGGCACCGTCCACTTCTGATCTCACAGCACACCAAATCAGACCTACATCTGTGGAGTTGAGTGTGGTTCATAGCAACCCTCCTTTGGGTCTCCAAAGCCATAAATCTTAATAGACAGAGACTGCCAGTCTTTCTCCCACAGAGCTGCAGCCACCAGAGATGCAAGGCCTTTGGGTTAGCAAAAGGACTGTGCCCCAGGGCTCCTTTATTTTATGGTGTGTTGTTGTTGTTAGATGCTGCCGAGTCAAGTGTGACTCATAGCAACTCTATGAACAACTGATCTGAACACTGGTCTATCCCATGCCATCTTCAACAATCTCTCACACACTCAAGCCCATTGCTGCAGTCACTGTGTCAGTCCACCTGGTTGAAGATATTCCTCTCCTTCTCCATCCTTCCACTGTCCCAAGCACGATGTCCCTCTTCAAGGAATCACCTTTCCTAGCAACATATCCAAAGTGCATGAGATGAAACCTCATCATCCTTGCCTCCAAGTGACTGCACCTTCTCCCAGAAATATCTGTCTGTTCTTTCGACACACCATGGGATCTTCAGCACTCTTTTCCAACACCATGGAGTCCTTCTCTGTCATCCTCAGCTGTTGTCCAGCTTTCAGATGCATAGCAAGTAACTATTTCATGGCTTAGATAGCATTAATTCATGGAGACAATTAGTCTTATGTTTCATTTATTCCTGTCTCTATTCCTGCTCCTGTCTCTCCTCCTTTTCTGTTGCTCCAAAATAGAAATTAATTGTTATATCATCAGGGATGGAGTTTGTAAGCTTCTAAGACCTCAGACACTATAGAGTGAACTAGGGGTAGCAGATTCAATATTAGACCACTTAAGTGGGGTGTCTCATGAAATTATGACTCTACACCTCCAAACCAAGGACTTGAATCCCATGAGTTGGTTATACGGAGTAGCCCAAACAGCTGTTCTTTATTGTAAGTATAGCATTATGTGTTGTTGTTGTTGTAAATATATCTATTACGTAGCATTCCCCAGTTTAACTTTTTACAGGTATACAACTTACTGCTGTCGATTGCCTTAATTCGAAGGGCATCCCTGATGCTATTTCCATCACTGTATCCTAAAACTCAGTCTTCCATAAATAGTAATCTGCTCCCTCATCCCCCATCTCTGGCAAACACTAATAAACTCTGGGCTCTATACATTTGCCTGGTTTTGTCTTTATATTTAAATGAGATAATTCAATATTCTACTTAACTCAGCATGTCTTCAAATTTCATCTATATTGTAGCATATATCAAGATTATTCTCTTTCTGGCTGGGTGGTATTCCTTTGGGTATATCTATCACATTTTGGGTTTTCATTCATCTGTTGATAAACACTTAGGCTTTCCATGTTTTTTATTACCAAAAGTTTGTTTCTACCTTTTGGCTTTTGTGAACAATTTTATTTTGTTCTACTGATGATGTTGAGCATCTTTTCAGGCCCTTTGTCCATTTTTTAAAAATTATTATTTGTCCTTTTGTTGTTAACATATTTGTATTCTAAAAAACACATACTAATGTTATGCAAGGATTAGATATCACTTAAAAGACTTTTTTCTTTAATGGATTGAGATAGATGATGTAAGCATGCAAAAAAGAACAAGGGCAGTGTGGGGATAGCCAAGTCTGGTCTCTATTAACTCCACTAAGGGGAAACTGTCCTCATCAACAACATCCCCAATACACCCTATTCATTATTCATAGGTTCTTACATATCCATGTGGCAAAGTAAATGATTAGGAAAGCCATTTTTAATACTAAACATTGGTGCACAGATCACTTCATTATCTTTATTTCTTTTTATTTCTACATATTCAGATCTTTGATGGAGAAGCACTACTTCCAGAAGGCTTGTAGTGTATATATTCTTGTACAGCATTTCTGAGATAATCTTCAGTTCATGAAGCCTAAATTTCGCTCATTAATTCTTAGTTTTTTGTCTTGTTATGATTCATCTGGACTCTAGCAAACACTGAACTTTAGTTTATGATTTCACATCAGTTCTTACACATAATATCAAAACCACTCTGCCAGTGCTCAGAAAATGATCATCAAATGTTGAGCTTTGGTCTTTATGTTGTTCTGATGTGGGAGCGAGTCAATCTGGTCATCTTTGAATCGTTGGTAGCAATGCCCTCTTCTGGTAGATCACTGTCTTTGGCATGTCTTGTTCTAAAACACTGGAAAAATGTTTATTAATGAAATTCTTATATAGATAAAAGGGACACTTTATACTTACCAGTTAGCCTTAAAATGTTTTGTTTGTTTTCAGCTTGGGGACTAGTGTTTGGAAATTTCTTATTCTGCTTCTAAGCAAGGGCAGGGTTCCAATCTGTTGATTATAGGATTGCTATGAGTCCTAGTCAGTGTCCTGAAAAGAGGTTTTTGGTGGATGAATTACTTTGGTGGATGAATGAATTTATTGAGGTTTTTCCCCATTCCTATAACTCTTGGGATTATAGTAATTTATACCTTAGGATTCTTTGAGGCCATATGTGGCCATTTTACTTTGTTTTCTCTTTAAAACGGAGACTTGGGCCCTAATCCTTAAGGACTCACACTGCTAGCCAAAGACCATTCCTCTCCGATGATTTGACTCTCCCTGAAGCTCCAAGGAAGAAACCTGGGTTATCTCCACCCCTGTGATTTTACAGCGGTGAAAAACTGCTGAATCATCAGCCATGAGTTGGTTCCATCTCAACAGCAGAGAGTTTGAATTTTGAGTTAATAGTGCTGTATCTTTTATAAAATCCTTTCTGAGCAATAATAATGATCACAACTAACATGTATTGAGTGCTGCTCTCGTACTTTAGATCTATTTACTCCATTAATTTCACTAATCGATGGGTTGTTGTTTGCCATTCTCTTAATTCTGAATCATAACAACTCTGTGACAGACCAGAGCTGCCCCACAGGGCTTCCTAAACCGACATCTTGATAGGAGCAGATAGCCAGGTCTTTTCTGTAGGCTAGTGGGTTGGAAATAGCAACTTTTCATTTAGTACCTAAAACATTAGGACACCAGGGCTTTTACTGTCTCGAAGCAGTGTACTGTTACTCATTTTATGCAGTTGGGGAAATGAAGATATAAAAAGATTTAGTGATTTCCTCATGGTCACAATTTAAAAAGGTGAGGCTGAGATTCAAGCTGAGCCTATGTGGATGCAGAGCCCACATTGTCAGTCACTGCCTTTATGCTACACTCTCAAGACTGCCCAGGTCCTACTGCTTGCCCTTCATTTACAAGATGCCTTTTGGTTAAAACTTCTATCCCTAACTGGACTGTGGTAGTAACCACGTTTATATTCCTTCAAAGGATCAACTGAATAACTCTTTTTCTTCCTGATATTCAAGAAATTCTGCTTCTTCTGTCCCTTTCACAATATTCTCTTCAGAATGCCAGAGCTCACTCATCTTCATTCACCTAATGGAACAGACGACCCATGAAAAGCAATTCTCTTCTGGGAAGATGATTACACAAGTGATTGAAGCAGAGAGATTTCGTTATTTCAGAGAATGACACAGGTGATTTTGAAAGACTGCTATCAGAGAGACCTACAGTTTCAGCTCTGAAATCTCAGGATGACCTTAGCTGGCTTATCTATTGCACGGAGCCGGAGCTCAGCTGCTGACCCAGTTGTGTTACTGAGTTGCTGTGGTCTGGTCAGAGAGAAGCGTCAATGGATTTGCTCATCAGCTCACTGCATGGTCCCACTATCCTTCATCACAGCCTCTGGAGGGCTGCTTTCTTCTCCCTCCAGTTGTCTGCCCAGCACTCTTCTCCCAGGAGGCATTGATGGTTTAGTGTTACAGATCTCACCTTCCATGCAGAGGGCCTGGGTTTAAGTCACAGCCAGAACCTTGGTGCAGAGCCACCCCCTCAACTATCCTTGGAGGCCACTTGGCTTCTATGATGCAGAACAGGTTCCGGTATCATATCCAAACTAAGAGAAAGAGGAAGAAAGGCTTGGATCCTGCTTTCAACAATACGCTAGTGAAAACTCTGTGGACCTGAGTGATTTAATCTGCCCTAACCCTGGGATTGGTGCAGGACTGGGCAGCATTTTACTCCTCTGTGCAGGAGGTCGCCATGGGTCAGGCTGAATGATAGCAGCTAAAAACAGTAGTAATCATGATAATCCCTCAGCCCCACTCTCCAGCTGACCAAGGCTTTTCTGTGCTCTCAATTAGGCAGAATCAGGAAGCTCATTTTATTTCATAGAATGTTGTTGCTGTGTACCATCAAGTTGGAACTGACACATCGCTGGCCCTCCAGGGGGTTTTCAGAGGCAGTTAATCGCATGAGAGGAGATTGCCCTTCCTTCTCCTGATGGAGCGGCTGGTGGATCTGAACTGTGTACTTTTGCACTGGCAGTGCACTTCCTTACCACTGAGCCACCAGAGCGGCTTTTTTTTTTAATTGTCAGCTTCAATTTTATTCATCGCTAAAAGGATGATAGTTAAGAGTTCCAGGGATGCCCCATGCACTGGCGTGAAATAACAAGGTTTTCTTCTCGATAGCTTCACTGCCCCACTTTGGTACAGCTGCCAAAAACCATGTGATGGTAAGAATTACCCACCAAACACTGCCAGCCATAGTAAAGAAATAGAGTACCATGAAAAGCATGGTGCAGGCTTTATTATGAGATCCTTGTGTCACTGTGGAAGCTTTATACTGTGCAGGGCTAGAGGCATTGCAGGCTACTCGGTCTTCAAGCAAAAATCCAATGAAGAAAATTAACGATACCATCATGTAGCAGACTGCATAAAATATAATAGGCCTTTCAGGATAGTGGAATCATGTAACATCAATCAAAAAAGTTAAAAAAGTAAACAATGTGGCAGAGAGGCAAATGATTGGAATCAATCCTATGAAATATCGAGCAAATGAAAGTTCTTCTCTCCTAAAGTACATATTTGGACAAGGAGGTGAACAATCACGCACACGTAAAAAAGAATAGCCAAGATCGGGATCGATTTTCAACTCTCGGGGACACCAAAAACCATATTCCCTCTGCACTGCCACTGGGGCTCCTTCTGTGGGCTCTCCAGCTAAATTCAGGCCCACAAGTCGAGGATATGGCTCATCACAATCTGGAAACCTACTACATTCCATGTCTTCAGGCCAAGGAACACCAAACATTTCCATGAGCTTCGAACACTCGCTGTAGGCTCGCTGACACAGCCTACGACAGGGAAGTGTGACACGTCCATATTCCATACAAATAGGAGCATAGAGTGCACAAAGAAACGGCCGGAAATCCCAAGAGCAATCCAGATTCACCATAGGGTGGAAGGGCTCCATTGCTAATGCTGCTGTCTGTTGGTCATAATGATTCAAAAGATTAGGCATGAAGGTAGTATTATAAGGCAAATCTTGGCACATTCTCAATGTAATAGGTTCACAGGAAAACAAACTGTGACCCACTATGTGCTCCATAAATATAGTCAAAGGCCAAAGATAAAAGACAATCCAAGTCATAGCCATTCTTCCAGGATCTGAATGAGATCCAAAAGATGACGCTTCTCAATATCTTTAGATCTTTATGCACCTGCAGGTCTCAACTTGAATGTATTTCTTATACAGCTTACTGTTGAGTTCTTCAAACAGTTAAATACTTCACACATCATCAGAGCTTTGTTAGCTTGGTCTCACAAAGGGCATTTATTTTTGGTTTCACAATGAGGGAAAATGACATCATCTTGCCTCTTCATTTTATTACATTGGGCACATCTGGCCAGCATATCAAGTTGATTAACCACATTCCCAAACAACAGATTCCATCTTAGATCAACAGCTATTTCTTACTTTGATTAAAATACCTCGGACCTCGGAGGCCGGATTCGCTGATGGGTGCAGCGCCAGGCGGGGGCGACCAGCCGTCCCTCAGGTAAATGGAGCAGTCGCGGAGTGCCAGTAGGTGCCTTAGAGCCAGCCCGAGCTTTCGCGAGCGCCGGGGCGTGTGGCCCCGTGAGCACGCGGGCGCCCGCACGCATGACCCAGAGCTTCTTAAGAATAAATATTCTTAAATCTATTTTTCTGTATCATGAAACTCTATTTCTTTTATCACTTCCCTGACATACAACACTGAGATCCTAATTGCAGCCAGCACATTTCATTATGGTGCTTCTGATCTTTCTGTTAACATTGAGGACACAGTCTCACCAGGCTGTTGTCATCTTGTCTTTCAGTGAGAACCCCCCACCTCCAGCCAGCTGGTATTTGGAGTAGTTTTTCCATAGTGGCATAGCAGTTTAATCAGGGCATGGTGTAGTCTCTGGTATGACTTGGGAAATACGGATACAGGAGAGCTTTGGTTTCTGTTGGATTATAGTTTGAAGGCAGGTGACAAACAGCAAGGCCACTCTGGAGAAACACTACAGAAAGTTTTAGTGTAATTGAGTGTACTTATAGAACGTGTTAAATGTCTGCTTAACCTCAAATAACACTCTCTTCTTCCTCAGCCATAGACTATAGCGACAGCACCATGCAGGAAGCCCAGCAGCTCCTCCTTGGGATCACCTCCTTTATTGGGGATGCACGGGCCTATATGAAAGGACAGCTGGTGTGTGCCTCCATCAGGGAAGACAAGCTGTGGAAAAGGTGAGCGGCCCAGCCCAGAGTTCCACTCCTCATGCTCAGACATGAGACTTGCTCTGGTACCACGTGTAGGCAACTTCAAGGGCAGACGTGCTTCCTAGAAACTGAGGCTCTCTTACAAGAAAGTGGTGTAGCAGTGGGCTTTGGAACCAGAGAGCCTTGGCTTTAAATCCTTGCTACTTATTGCTCAGCTTTGTGGCTTGAGGAGGTGAGGAGGGAAGAGCCTCTGCCCTCGTGGAATAGTTGTAAAGGTTATTGTTGATAATGCATAGCTGGACCATGTTTCCTCCATGCTGGATAAAATGGTTTGCTACTTCCTAGTGTTCAATAAGTACTTCTCGGGGGTTTGTTTTGACAAGGACTGTGAACAACAGATGTGAACCTTTCCCTGTCTCACACTACCCTCACCCTCTCTGCCATGCTCAAGCCCAGTGTGACAGTCCATCTTGCTGAAGTCTGTGACAGCCCCACAGCCGTCGAATCCATCCAGACTCATGTGACCCTCCCTGGGACTTCCAAGGCTGTAAGTCTTTATGAGAGGAGATTGCTTATCTTTTTGCCTTAGAGCCGGTGGTGGGTTCAAACCATAGACCTTTTGGTTAGCAGTGCAACATATAACAAACTGTGCCACCAGATCTCCTTAATGATAAACTTGGGGGGTTTTTGTATACTATTGAGTTGGAGTCAGAAACGACCCCTAGCTGACCCTCCTGTGTGATTGGCTGCCTCTGAACACCCCCTGGAGGGCCAGCTATGGGGCAGTTCCAGTTCCAACTCAACCGTACACAACAACAGTTTGACCTTTAAGGAGCCTTGGTGGCATAATGTGTTGTTATCTGTTGCATTGCTAACGAAAGGTCCTTGGTTTTAATCCCAAGGAAGAAAGATGAGTAGTCTCCTCTCAGGAAGACATACAGCCTTGACAATCCAGTGGAGGGTCCCATGAATTCAGGTGGATTCAGTGGCAGTGGAGTGGTAGTGACCTTCATGCAAAAAGGAAGGTTTGCAGGTAACTATACGAGTTTGACCTTCAACGAGATGGATTGACACAGTGACTTCCATTGTGGGTCAGCATGACAGAGACTGTGAGGACAGCACAGAATAGGGCAGTTCCAATCTGTTGTTCATACGGCTGCCTTGACTCGTAGTTGACTCGACAGTACCTAACAACAACAAACATCAGTTGGAACTTTGAATAAACCATGGAATATCCGAATGGGTGGGGAGACACAGATCTCAGTAACTAAAGCCAAGCTTACATCAGGGGACAAACACACTTGGGTTTGTGTACAAAGTTGCTTGGTTGTACTGTGTAGATTCAGAACTATAAAGAAAAATGTAAAAGAAGAGAAGTCACATCTTTGAATTATAAGTGAATTAAAAGTTGAACAACAAATAGAGGGGGAAAAGTAAACTCTTATCATTTAAATCTAGAGATAATGATGTTTCATTTCCATTGCTTCATTGAACGGCTAAACATATTAGACATACTTTTAGATATTTTTCAACTAAAAGTTTGAAAGCTTTGACAATGATATCAAAACAGCTTTCTGACAGAGGATGAGAAAGAAAACTAATTCCTGGAAACAAAAGAAACTGCTATTTGGAAATTATGAAGAAAAATGTGTTTAGCTTATTGATGCTTATTGGGTATTTGCTAATATGCTAGGAACTATGCTTGGAGCAAGAAAAGATGACATGTATTAACATGTCTTCCCCTCTCCCTTGAGGAATTTCTAGAATCCTAAATTCATCTGTGGATCATATGGGAAAGGGTAGGTGTCCAGAGAAGATAGGTGGTAGCTGAATTGTGCATGGTGAAGTGACATTAAAGTAGTGGGTAGCTAGGGGACAAAGGTCAGAGGGCAAGGTGAGCTTCCCTGAGGTCCGAGAATGTCACTGCGGTGTTGCTAGGTCTTGTCTCTGCATCACTTAACAACATTGACATAGCAGAAGGATGGGTGGTGGGAAGGAGGAAGGGAGGTGGGTTAGTGCTCTATTTTTGTTTTAGATGAATGGTAGTGCTGCTCAGCAAGGCAGCAAATACAGGCAAGAAAGATGTGGGTGCAGGGGAAGATGAACAGGGCAAGGTCCAGATTTGTTGTTTAGAGGGTCACTGTGAGTCATGTCAACTCTGTGGCACTCAGCAACAACATGGGATTGAGAGGACGAGGAAGGATCAGGCAGTGTTTCTGTCTAGTTTAGATGGGATGGCTGTGAATTGGAGGTGACCTGATTTCAACAGCATTGGGTTTCTGGTCACAAGGCATCACCCAAGGCAGCACAATCCTACTGTGTGCCCAGTTAGGGGGAAGGGAAGAAATATTCGGATAACCATAACTAACACTTATTCTAGATAGCAACTAGATTTCTGGTGGGAAGTTATTGCTGGGAGCTTACTCTGAGGGGACATTTAGGCCAAAGAAAAAGATTTGGGAATTGTCAGTGATTGAAATCACAGGTGTGCAGGAGAAAATGCACAGAGAAAAAAAGAGCAGAACATGACCCCAGATTATGCCCACATTGTGAAGACCACCAGAAGAAACAAGGGAATGGGAGTGGAGGAGTGGTGGGAGGCCGCAAGAAGAACTTTTCAGGGAGCTGTGGTGAGCTGTGTATTCAGAGGAAGACCAAAAAAGAGAGGAGACAGGTGATCTTAATTAAGGAAGAACAGGTTCATTGCTGTAAGTTATAAATAAAAAGAAGCAAAGCCAGTTGAGCCCTTCACTTGAAGACTACTCTTTGAGGAAGCGTGAAAGCAAAGAAAACAGCACTGTAACTCACAGGCAACAAAAATGAGAAGCTTGTGCTTGCTTATAAGCTGAGAGGAAAGAGACAGCTGAGGGACAAGAAACAGCGTGACTGAAGGGCTGTGGTTCCTGAGTTGGGGTTTAGGCATGAATTAGAGCACAGTCCAGAGCTCCTTATGGGGTGGGACAGGAAAGGCAGGCATTTGTGTGAAGAAGTCAGTGGTGGGAATGGGGGAGGGAAGTTGAGTGTTCCCATCTGTTGGTGACCCTTAGAAGGAAAAGTTTACCACACCCCAGGGTCAGACAGAAAGGAGTAGTTTGAGTCCTGACAAGGCAACTTGGACTCATATGAACCATGGGCCACTGAGCCCTACTGTTTAGACTCCACATGATTGAAAATGTCAGTCCTCTCTGAAGGATTCTTATGTTTTAAGAGTCATTACTAGCGTCCCCTCATAGACATGGAAATTAAATGAGAAAGCACGCACGAAAGTCCTTTAACACAGTCGGGCCCATCAGATGACAGTTTCCTCATTACCCTTACCTTCTGAGGTTCTAGCCCCGAATTATCTTGAGCTCTCAGACGGGTCATTTATGCCCCCTGTTCCTCAGCCCCTCGTGCAAAGGCCGGTGCTTTTCTTTTCTTTCCTATGTTGTTGAGAATATGTATAGCAAAAGACACCAGTGAGCCATTTTGCGTGCATTATTTCAGTGACATTGATACCTTGAGTTATACAACCATTCTCATCCTCCTTTACTGAGTTGCTGCTCCCCATTAACATAAATCCACTGCCCAAGTGGGTTCCTGTCTAATCTTCTGGGTTCCTGTTGTCACTTTGATTCTAGTACGTAGTTCCTTGAAGAGCATAATGTTCAAAGCAGTTATATCTAACTAAGGTAAACTAGCTATTTTTTGTAAGTTAAACCAAATTATTGTTTAGCTTAAAGAAGACTCCAGGGGATATTTTTGGCTTAGGTTTAAAAAGGACAGTAGTTTTGGGGGCTTACCCAGCCCCAAGCTACTCTGTGATGCTTTTGAAACAAGAGCGTGTCATATTTAGTTAATGCTCTGTATGTTTTTGTGTTTTTTAGATTCTTTCAAGTACATTGTCTTAGTTATCTCATGTTGCTGTAACAGAGACACTACAAGTGAATGGCTTTAACAGGAATTTGTTCTCTTATAGCTTCTGTGAGAAGTGCCAGGTTTAAGGGAAGGCCTGCTCTGTGTCAGTGGTAGAGGATAGCCCTTGTTGCCTTCAGCATCTAGAGGCCCAGCATTCCTGCACATCTCCATGTGTCTTAGCGTCCTGGGTGTAAAGGAACTTCCTATCACAGAAGTCTGGGTGCAAAAGAATAACCTCTCCTTCCATCAGTTATTTCTTGTTCATACTGAGATCCCCCTGGCCCAGCTCTTTTCCTCTCCTGTTACCTCTTTTGTGTGATAAAAGGTATTATAGGCCACGTCCTAGGGAAACTTGCCTTACCTGGAATCAGGGCTGTGAAGACATTAAGGGGTGCTGCATTCCACCCTTAATTTTTTTTCTCCCCCTTAATTCTTTTAGTATTATTTAGCTTATCAAATCATGGGGCATTATGATACAGTCTCCACAAGATATTATTACATAACAAGTATTTAGAGGGGACACAATTCAATCTATGACATCCATCATCTCAGAAACTCCCTAGTGTCTTCTCACACAGGCAATGACTGGGCACTTGGCCCAAGGTTGGAAATCTAGTGATGATTAAGGGCCAAGATCCAGGAGGAGTCCTGCCCAGGACTCTTCACCTACCTGAGGGAGTGTGCTGCCCATCACTCATTGATGAGTGATGGAAACATGACGCCATCATTTCTTCCACCATAGTCTTTACTTGATACCACTTTTGCATAATGCATGTGAGTCAAGTTTATGGCATCAATTTTATACCAGCTCCACTTAATCACTCATTTCTGATTTTTATGCAAAAGCATTTGACTGTGTGGAGCATAACAAACCATGTTAACATTGAGAAGAATGGGAATCCCAGAACACTTAAGTGTGCTCATATGAAACCTGTACCTCGACCAAGAAATGGTTGTCCAGATGAAGCAAGGGAACACTGCATAATTTAAAATCAGGAAGGGTGTGTTTCAGAGAGGTATTCTTTTTCCATCTCTGTTCAGACTGTATGCTGAGCATTCCAGAAGCTATTTAAGAACAACATGGCATCAGGATCGGAGGAAGATTTGTAAACAACCTGCATTATGCAGATGACATGACCTTACTTGCTGAAATTGAGGACTTGAAATGATTAGTGCAAATATAAAAATATAGCCTTCAATATGGATTGCATATCTACATCAAGAAGACAAAAATATTCACCATTGGACCAATTAAGGAGCATCATAATAGATTGAGAAACATTGAAACTGTCAATTATTTAATCTTATTTGTATCCATAGTCAACACCCTTAGTATTAGTAGTCAGGAGACGTATTGCATTGGGCAAGTCTGCTGTCAAGGTCCTCTCCAAAATTCTGAAGAGCAATGTTGTCAGTCTGAAGACCAAGGTGCACCTGATTCAGGCCATGGTCTGTTCAGTCACTTGCTATGCATCTGAGAGCAGGAAAGAAGAAAAATTGATACCTTTGAACTGTGATATTGGAGAAGAGTATTGAACATCCCATGGACAGGCAAAAGAACAAGCAGACATGTATTGGGAAAAGTGCAGCCAGAGTGCTGTTTGGAAGCTTGGATGGTGAAACTTCATCTCATACATACTTTAGGCATGTTTCTAGGAGAGGCTGTTTCCAAGCATGAAAGGGAATCATGCTTGGAACGGTGGAGGTCAGTGAAAGACAAGAAGATTCTCAGCGAGCGGGATTGATACAGTGACTGCAGGAATGGACTACAGTGTGTCAGAGATGATGAGGATGGTGCAGGATAGGACAGGGTTCAGGTCTACTGTTCACAGGGTAGCTGTGAATCTTACTCCACGGGATGGAACCTAACAACTAATTGTTAAAACCTTATGAAAATGTCCACTTGTGTATTGTGTCTTTAAACCCACGTCTTATGGGTTGCTTCCTTTCTAGAATTTTTAATTTGAGTACTATGACAATTTTTAGTTGATCTTACATAGTTAAAATTTCGTGGTGAACTAGCTTCAAATTCCAGAGCACAGCTTTGGGAAAGAAGAAAGGGCAAAACTTTGACAAATCTTTGTGAATGTGACCTTAAAAAGTCTCCAGTGTTAAAAAACCACTAAGTCTTCTTGGAAAAAGGTTTTGCTCCTGTTGCATTGGCATGGTTCTTTGAGACTGGTGAACTGATACTTTCAATGTCGAGTGTCCGTGATTGATGGCATGCGGATTGGTTTTGCTTCGTACTAAAATTTCCTTGTCGCTACAACCAGGAGAAGATAACATAGATGAATGGGACCTTCTAAGACTCAAATCCCTATGCACATCCAAAAACTTCTCTAGTAGGGTAAAAA
>NW_006399780.1:78505-108067 GCF_000299155.1 Elephantulus edwardii | reverse complement strand
TGGGAGGAGGGTAGAGAGAATAGTGCAACAATGAATGAATGGAAACCCAAAATCTCTGTAAATGTTTATGAAAATTAATAAAATATAATTATAGGAAAAAAATTTCCTTGTCGTCTAACTGAACAGTGTCTCTCTCTCTTTTATTTTCCACACAGCCTAAGCAGCACAAAGGTGGCCGTGAAGGCTGCTTTTGCAGATGACTTTGACACGCCCAGAGCTTTGGATGCCATTATGGACCTCATTCACCATGGGAACAGACAGCTTAAGGCAGTTACTAAGGTAACTCATTAGGATATGACAGCTCCCTTGGTCCTGCTGTTAGTGCTGACAGATTAGTTGTTTTGTTTTGTTTTTCTTCCCAGTAAAGAAAGAACAGAAGCAGAGTATGCTAACTCTCTGGACTGATTTCATTTTCCACAGCTGGTGGTTTCCCAAGAATCTCCTAAATAACCCTTTCTTCTTTAAGAGTTCCTGGAGCCTTTGTATTTTGCATTTATAGTCTGTTTCTGCAGGCACCTGGAGAGGAGGCTGAACACCTTAATGGAATATTAATAGTCCCAAGCACACAAGATTGTGAGAACTAAATATGGTTTAAGTGTAGAACAGGTCCCTGAGTGTGCACATGTAAAGACTAGACTATAGACACTCTCCCCCCATCCCCCCCAGAAAAGGGAGCTCTGGTGGCTAAGTGGTAAGGAGCCGTACTACCAACTCAAAGGTAAGTGGTTCAAATCCATCAGTTGCTCCATGGGAGAAAGATGGGCAGTCTCCTCCCATGTGACTTACTTCCTCTGAAAACCAACTGGAGGGTCAGCTATGAGTTGGTTCCAACATAACAGAACATAACCACAAAGTTGGCAGTTCAAACCCACCCAGAGGTGTCTTCCACAACAGCCTGGTTTTACCAATAAAAAGATAAAAGCAGACTTTAATTAGCTAGTATAAAACCAGTCAACAAATAGCACTATTAACAAATCTTAAGAGCTGAGTCTCATAAAAATAAAAAAACAAAAAACAAACAATAAAAATAATTATACCTCTGACAACACTAATCATGAAACTGGAAACAAACCAGGGGCCCATTTATAATGAATGAATAAATAACTCATGTTCTATTTATACAATCAAATGCTAAACAGTAATAAGAATGCAAAAAATCTACAATTAATTGCATCAACAGTTTTGAATCTCCCAAATACAATGTGAAGTAAAAGATTCCCAACCAAAAAAGAAAAAAAAGACAGATGTGATTTGTTTTCAAAAGGTCACAGTTTTGAAAACTAAGAAGCTGCTTTCCTCTGTGAACATGGGTTTGCCATAAATCACAGTCAACTTGATGGCATTTAACAACATTAAGTTAAACAGAACACTTGAAGCAGTTCCTGGCACGCTGACCAGTATACATGTCATGCTTGCTAATTGTTTGCTGTGTAAACCCATTTGCTCAGAGAAACTTTATGGCATCTGAGCTTACCAGATGGTAATCTTGGATCAGATGTATGATCCAGATGTGTATCAAGGCTTGGTTCTTGCCTCCAGAGGTGGTGGTGGTATATACCATCGAGTTGGAGCCAACCCATAGCTGCCTCTCTAGTGGGATTTCAGAGGCAGTAAATCACACCGGAAGAGATCGCCCATCTTTCTTCCATGGGGCATTTGTTGGATTCAAACCACATACCTTCGGCTTGGCAGCACAGTTCCTTAGCACTAAGCCACCAGAGCTCTCTGTCTCCAGAGGAGTGCCTATTTATTTAATCCTGAGGTCCTGAAAAGTGGAGGCATTCATGAAGGCGCTATTTAAGGTTATCCTGGGCGTTTCACTTTCTTCCGGTAATAACTGTAATATCCTTCTAGTCCAAATCCTTCATTTCATTAATTCAGCATCTTGGTCCTTGGCCTTCAGAACCACCTGCAGGTGAGGCATAGGGGTTGCTTCTTAAGTACACTTGCCAGTGGTCCTGAGGCAGCTAAGTTAGCAGTGGAGCTCCCAAAACAAGCATATTATCACGGTAGAAGTTAATATACTGTCTGCAGTCAGATTGAGATAGGTAGTTTGAGGAAGTAATAACATTTCAGTCAAAGCTTACTTAGCAGAGGGATACTCTGCCAAATATTCGGAGCAGTCAGACAGAGTAAGCCGGTCTAGTGCAATCATGTGCACCCCAACCCCAGGGAGGGGGTGCTACCCACTAATGGGCCATTCCTGCGAGCCTCAGCCATTCCAGTATCAGAACATTTCCCTTAAACCACTTGGCCAGTGGCTCTTCACTTACCACTTCATGTACCCAGCATGCTGCCACTGGTCACAGTTCCCACTATGTGCAGTGGTTTTCCTGCGCCGAGAGAGTGGGAGGAGAGTAGCTGAGGGAGGGCGATTCCCCCTTTCTAGTAAGCGTTACTAGCTGTTGCTGTTTTAAATAGTCCAAGTGGGTCTGTCCTGGTCTCTGTGTAATTCCAGTGGTCCAGAAACTAAGGCTAACTTCACATAAGGGTCTCTACCCTTAGCAATTTGGTGACTTGTAGCCAAGCATAAGAAATGGAACACATGAGGACAGTCTTGACCAGGAGGTGCATTGCAAAATATACTGGGGGCAGGGGGATGTGGGCAGGGGAGGAAAGTACCACAATGAATGAAAGAAAACCAACCTTTTGGTATACTTCTGTTTAAATCACAATTTAAAAAAAAAAAAAAGAAATGGAACACATTTCCTCATTGTTTATTCTGAATCAGAAATTCAGATTCTTTCTAACTCACTCTGTACTTACAACATGCTATGTAACGTACTGCACTCTCAAAACCAAGTATGTCTTCACTACATGTGAAGAATTGCTACAGGTAGATGTGACCCATCAAAGTCTTAGTTCTTTTGCAAATTAAGAACTGAGGTCAAAGCTGATTTTAAAGAGGCTTCCTTGGATAATCTGTTTCAGGAAACGGCTGGTCCTAGAAGTCCTGCTGTGTTTGGCGCCATGGTCTCCTACATTGAACAGTTTTTAGAGACTGTTGGAATTTCTCTGGCAAATCAACAGGTACATCTTTCTCTTACAAAAGATTAATTGCAGGATTATTTGCAGGAACGACAGTACAACAGGTTTGGGGTTTTTTTTAACCATTTTTTCTTCCCTTTAAAATGTTCCTTTTTAATGGGCAATTGTGCCAGACTAGTTCGTTTATATGCATAAAAAGATAATTATTTTTTAAAAATCCACTCAGATCTAGCTTTCACTTAATATCATTGAAACAGCCAGCTTTTATTAGCCGAAAATAGGAATCAGTCCATTTTAGCTACACAAGCAGGCTATACACATTCTTTTTCATGGTTTTTGGAGTTTTTTAAAATGTTGTCCTTCTTGAAAGATGTTCCAGGCCCTTCTTTTACACTCTCTCTGCTCCAGCCATGGAGTTATCCATTTCTTGAAGGGTCTCTGGTTGTGGTTGCTTTTAATAGAGAAGGGCATTTAGATGTGAAGGTTTGTGTGCTAGATCTGCTTTTTGCTCTTGGATTGTAGCTGCTTCTTGACCTTATCAATGGACAGAACAAAGAACCACACACATACAGACAGTCATAGCAATATCTACTTTTATTCATTCTAAGAGTTACCATATTGTTGTGGTGCTGGTCGTTTATTATTGAGTCAGAACTGACACATAGCTGACCCTCGAGTGGGTTTCCAGAGGCAGTTAATTGCACCAGAGGAGATTGCCTATCCTTCATGAAGCCCCACTTGGCCACCAGAGACCCCCAGGAGTTACCATAGCTATCTCAATTATAATCCAAAAACAAAGGGTACATTCTAGCTTTCTTCACAAGTAACTCCCTTCTCTGAGTGTGAGAAATCTGGCACCCATTTGCTGTTGTTAAGTGCTGTTGAGTCATTTGTGACTCATAGTGACCCTATGTACAACAACTCTGAAGGCTGCCCTGTCCTGAACCAGTTTCACTGACTCTGACACATGTCAATCCATCTCATTTGAGGTCTTCCTCTCCTATGCTGTCCCTCCATCCTTCGATGCATGATGTCCTTCTCCAAGGACTGGTCCCTCCTGGCCACACGCCCAAGTATATGAGACAGAGCTTCAGAATCTTTACCTCCAAGAAGAAACTTGTTTTCACCATCTCCAAGACAGACCTATTTGTTCTCTTGGCCGCCCATGATATGTTTAGTACTCTCCTCCAGCAACTCAAAGGCATCAGTTCTTCTATCAGCTTTGTCCAGCTTTCTGATGCATAGCTAATAATTGGGAAGACCATGGCCTGGTCTAGACTGACAACAGTAGCCTAAGTAAATTTACTTCTTTTATTCATCTTCCTGTATGTAGTTGATTTTTCCCTCCACCACCACCATACCCTCTCTCATGTGGATGCCATCTTTTCTCTATAGGAGCTTTGCCTCTCGGGACCAGGCCACCCCCAGCCCCATTTGTCACCCTTCTTTAAAAGACGTCCCTTTGCACAGATACTCTTATAGGCCTCTGATGCCCCACACCTGCCCCCCTTCCTCACTCTGCTTGGAGTCTTGACAGCTCAAGCCATAATAAGACCCTTCCGCAGCTCCCATCAGGCTACCCTTCCATGCAGCCCCCTGCCTTATTGGCTTTACCAACTTCATTGCTCTCAAGAGGAAAGAAAAGGGCTACCAAAAATTACATACAACAGATTTCCTTCTCATCATGGTCAAATGGAGCCATTTCTCAAGAACTGTCATCACAGGTTGGGAGGGATGCTCATTCTTCTCTGGCCGCTGAGCAACTGCTCACCTGTGTTGACTCCTTTATGGCCCCATCAGGCACTTCTTCGAGTCTGCTGCTTGGAAAAGCACACTACCATTTGAGCTCGGCTGCCCGCAGCCAGGAGCACCTCTCTCCTTTGACTCAGGCTGAAACAGGAGTCACGTAGGCTTGGGCTAGGCCTCCATGACTCCCCCACTGCACAGGGAGTGGGCTCCTGGTCCCTGAGGACCTCTGTTACTGGGAATTTCTCTGACTCTTAAGAAGAAACTATAGTATCTTCATGGTAATTTTGGAGTTTTTTTAATTGCTCCTTTTCTCTTTTTGTATTTTTTTAAATTTTTCTTCTTTTTGGAATTTGTTTGTATAAATATCTTTTACCCAGTAGTTTTGCTTGCCTTTTTTTTTGAAGCCTTGGGTCTGTTTTTCCATGCATATGAAAATCTTTCACTTCTGGCCCAAGACGACCAAGCTCTTGCAATGTCTTTGCCCATTTTTAGATGACTCTTTCCAGAGACCACTATTGAGTAAGAAAAGGGACTTAATTTGGCCAAGTTTACCTGGCTCCTGTCAAAAGCAGTTAATTCACCTTCTCTCAAGCAGATGTTGGCATCTGGCCCCAACCTAAACCAGCTGTAATATTGTAACAACAAATTGTCTTTGATTTTTGAAGCAATAACGGAACAACAAAGATCATATGATTTTCCATTTTAAAAGGTTTGACTAGAAATTTCAAAATATCTGGGGCTCTGTTTTGTATTTTACATGTATTGACCCTAATAGCAATAGCTTCTCAGTAGCAATTTTCTGAACAATCACTAGGATCGATTCTTTATTGTAGAAGGAAATATTGGAGGGAGATGGTGAACTGTCAGCTCCAGTGTAAACCATATCTGAAATGGGATGCACTGCTCTTGTTGATCAATTTATCTAACTGATCACTTTTATTATTGATAGTATTGATTAGTAATAGAAATGTTTCTTGGTTCACATTGTGAACCGTACTGTTGTTGTTGTTAGGTACTAGCAAGCTGACTCTGACCCATGACAACCCTATGAACAGCAAATCTGAACCTTGCCTCACCCTGTGCCATTCTCACCATTTCTGATATACTCGTGCCCACTGCTGTAGTCACTGTCAATCTGTCCTGTTATGACCCTCCACCTTTCCCAGCATGATGTCTTTTTTCAAGGACTGACCCCTCCTGACAGCATGCATTCTCCAAAGTATGTGAGATGAAGTTTCACCATCCTTGCCCCAGAGAGCACCCCAGTTACACTACTTTTTGTTTGTTCTTCTGGCAGTCCACAGGATATTCAGTACTCTTCTCCATCACAACTTAAAGGCATTGATTCTTCTTCTTTCATCCTTAGATAGTGTCCAACTTTCACATGTATAGGAAGTAATTGAAAAGATTTTTTATTTATCTACTTGGTGACAGGAAATATGTTTGATGATCTAATGTCTTTGGGCCATATGGCCTTAGACTTCTAGACTCTTCTTGGTAAAAAGATGATAAACATCTTTTCACCCTGTAGAGAAGTGATGCTTAAAATGTTAATGAGTTAAGAATTCCAGGAGAGTGTATTGGTGTAAGTTCTCTGGCCTCAACCTTCAGTCTGTGGTGGGAGCGTGCGAACCTGCTTTTCTGAGACATGAATAAGGGCCTTTGGGGCCACACATAGAGAGACCCTGAAGCAGAGGAAGGGAAGGGGGCTGTGCATATTCCACCAGAGCCCTTTCCTTCTAGACTGGGACAGCTTTTGTGTACTGTTGCTGGAGTGCTGAGAAGGCCAAGGAAATGAGGGGAACTGGAGATTAGGGGCTTCCTCTCAGCAGGCTCAACAGTTGTAAACAACCCAGCAACCATTTCACTCCACCTCCCTAATGAAAACAGCCAGCTTTCAAGTTCTTTATAAAGAGACCCAGTGTTAGGGACTCAAAAGAAAAGACTGGTGCTGGCTTGGCCTTTGCATAGACTTCCCTCTGCACACATCAGCAGAGCATGGTATCCAGGTTCTGGTGTGATGTGGATGTAACTCTGCTGCATACAACCTTGCTGAGCAAACCCCCTCCCTGGCCTGTATTTAGCTTATTTCAGGAGACAGCAGCTCAGCCACTTTGCACAGTGTGGTGGACGAGCTGGTCCGCTTCCGTCAGATAGTGCGTCAGTATGCCCTGGCCACACAGGAGCCCTCCCGCGAAGCCCGGCGGCAGCAGGTCCTGGAGAGGCTGCCACTGCTTCAGGCGTGTGACTCCCTGCGCAAGGACCTCGCCATGCACAGCATCAACATCAAGGTGAGAGGCTGCCGGGCGGCTGTGCTTCTCCATCTAATAGGCGGATAATCACCCTGAGGCCACATGACAGGTAGTGTGTGCAGGTGTTTTGTAAATTAACAAGCTTCACACAACAAGGCTTGGGGGAATTGTTCCACATCTTCAGCACCATCACTGTGGTGATGCTTCTGAGTGAGTATAAAGCCCCTCCCGTCTGGAAGATGTCCAGAGGGAGAGGGAGTAGCACAGATTTTTAGTTACTGCCTAATTTAAAATGGTCTCCTAAACAAAAGATTTACAATAATCCTGGACTCAGAGCTGGCAGGGATACTGAGGCTCAGATGCCTATGTGAGCCCAAGGGATCAAAGGCAAGGATAAGTCTGCTATCTGAATTCCCACTCAGTCCTAAAGAATAAGGGAAATACTACACTACAGAGATGAATCCAGGGAAAAAAAACTCTGTTGAGTGACCTGTCAGTCACAAAAGGACAATGTTAATATAAGGCCACTAATGTAAAAAGCAAGGAAAGGTTCACACATACAACCAGTCTTGGAGGATTAACAGAGATAAGAAGGGAGTAAAAATTAATAGATACATTGGCTGCACTAAAAAAATGAAACAGAGAAAAACTGTCATTGCCTTGGAGTTGGGACCAGCGCCTAGCCAACCCTCCACTGGGTTTTCTGAGGCTGTAAATCGCAGGAGAAGAGACTGCTCATCTTTCTCTCTTGGAGCACCTGGTGGATTTCACACTGCCTGCCTTTGGGTTGGCAGGGCAACTTCTTACCCACGAGGCTACAAGAGCTCCCCTAAACTGAGTAAAGAAGAAGGCAATAAGGATTTGATTAGACATTATAATCAATTAATTACATAAACTGGAATTGTAGAACACAATGTCTATGAATGATTAAATGAAAAGCCAAGATGATCTGTAAACTTTTACTTGGATAATTTTTAAAAAGACACTTAGAGTAATCCTGTAAGTAATTACTAATCCTTAGAGTAATTAAGTCAGAGCTAGCAGGTTACCAAGGCTCAGAAGTATATGTGAGCACAGGGGACCAGAGGTAGGGATAGGACTGCACAGTCAATTTCTGCTCCTGCCCACCATTTCTATCAACTGCCTCATCTTATTGACCTCTGCATTAGACCAGGTGGGTGTCAGAACAGGTGAGCTGCACCAGGCCCTTTGGAAGAAGGTAGCAGAGTTCCTCCCTACTCCCCACTCACACTCCCTTCTTTTTAAAAGGCACACAGCTGCTTCCTTTAGCATAGAAAGAGTCTACGTACTAAGGGTGGGTAGCATGCTCTAGTTTGTTCTTTTGTTTTTCGGATCTTGTCCATTAACCTTCCCAGCCAGTGACGTATCTATTCAGATAACCTGGATCTTATTTGCCTTTTTACAGGACAGAAGCAATACAACATCTACATGGGAACTACTGGATCAAAGAACAAAATAAGCAAAACCAGGGAACTGAAAGTAAGCAGAGCCATGTGGAATCGCACTTTGACCACACGGCTTCTATGCCTTCTAAAAACTTTACATTAAAGGTTTCTACTATGGCTATTAAGTCAACATTAAAATTAACTAAACGGAGGCTGTCTCATTGGTGACTGTTAACAGCGATGCCTGAAAAGTTAATTTTATCATACTAGTAACCACAGACACAAAATTCAAGTTTATATAAATGACAGCAAATAGACATTAGCTGCCGTCAAGTTGACTCTGACTTACGGTGATAACAGAGTAAGGGGCTTTTTTTGCCCAGCTCTGCACTGTCCTCGGGATTATAGGGGCGCGTCAGTCCACCACTGTGGCCAGTAGGCCAGTTCATCTCACCATGGCCCATATGTCTTCATGGGCTTTCTTCACCAAACGTGATGTCTTTCCTTCCTAATGATCTTTCCAAAGTAGACAAGTTGGGTAGTAGTCTGTGGTTTTCACTGGCTGATGTTTAGAAGTCCCCAAGCCTCTCTTCTTAATTCATTTTAGTCCGAAAGCTCTGCTGAAAGCTATCCACGATGGAGGCCCCTGCCGGTATTTTAAATATTAGTGGTACAGCTTCCAGCACCACAGCACCATACAAGCCACGGAGAATGATAAACTGATAGGCAGGTGGTAGGTCACATATTTAGTGGAAGACAATTCAGTTAAATTTGCCATGCATAATAAAGCACAGCTGCTTCCTATGCCCAGGGATCTCATGATGCAGGAGGGCAATGCAGCCATGAACCTAAAGCAGCATGATGGGAGAAAGCCCAGACCCAGCCCTGAAATACAAGGCCTGGGCATAGAAGAGGCCCCTGGGCCAGCCAGGAATGGCACAGAGCCAGTTTGTGAAGGGCAAGGAGGCTTCTGAAGCAAGAAAGGGTACCAGCAGCCGCACCAGTGAGGTCCCTTCTCCCTGGGATTCGCGTCGGATATATGGCTGCTGCCCAATCCTCATCTAAAGCAGAGGGAAATCTGGAAAGGGAGAAAGCCAGGCATATGAGAAACGATCCAGTGCCAAACATGGTAGGCTTTTCCCTCCACAAAAAACTCAATGCTGTCGAGTGGTACTGACTCATAGCTGACCCTCTGTGGTTTCTGAGGCTATGAATCACAAGAGGAGATGGCCTGTCTTTATTCCTCGGAACCACTGGTGGATTTGAACTGGCAGAGAGGCCCCACCTTTGAATTAGCAGCACAACTCCCTATAGAGTCCCTACAGACTGTGCCACCAGGGCTCCCCTTCCCCCTCTAACTCAATTCACTCGAGTTAGAACCGACTCATAACTAATCCCCATCCCTGACCCCAAGCAGGTCTTCAGAGGCTATAAATCACACAGGAGACTGCCCATCTTTATCCCATGGAGCAGCTAGTGGATTTGAACCAGCTGCCTTGGGGTTGGGAGAGCAATGACCATTAGGCCACCAGAACTCTCTTCCCCCTTGAGGAGATAAATAACTTTTTACCTTTTCTATCAGAGTAATGTGTCAAACATTGGGAAAAGGTAGCAAAGAAGAATCACCTGCAATTACTACTGCAGTTACATTTTTTACAGCTGTTATTCTGTGTCTCTTCTTGGAAAAATTTAAAAAGCAATTGGTTTTCATGGTGTGTGATATTTTACCGCCCATAAACATTAAGCCTGAAGCTTTGTGAGCAGAGAAATGAAGAACTGAGCGTTGTGGTCTAGAAAGGTTTACTCCATGGAAGTCTGGATCAGAAGCTTGGGAACAAAACCAGTGAGACTGTGAGCGTCCAAGGATGAAAGGTGACAGAGGCAGCGTTTAGATGAGATGTCACAGAGGACTCATGGGAGACTGCGAGAATGGTGACAACCAGCAACAGAAAAAAAACAGCTCTCTGAAAGAGCAGTGAGAAAACTGACCTCAAGGTGTTGGCAGAAAGCAAAAGAGAAAACACGGAACTGCTCTGGAGCTACTTATTTGTAATTTCCTCAGGACTTTTCCCTAATCAGTGAAATGTTTGTTGTTCAAGCCAATTTCAACTCCTAGGGATTGTGTGACACCAAACTCCCCCACAGGGTTTTGCATAAACATGCCCATTACTAAGAAAGGTGATTTAATGGATTGAAGAAATAAAAATAGCATTAATATACATGAGTGAGTTTCCTGAAGAAAAGCAGATGCAATGGTACATTGCCAGGAAACTGCCAGAAATGCAAGCTAGTATTCAGAAGAGGGTAAGAAACAAGAACGATCACGCTGATGTCAGATGGATCTTTAGCTGAAAGCAGAGAATCCCAGAATGATGTTTACCTGCATTTTATTGACTGTGCATTCTACTGTGGATCATGGCAAAGAACAGCATTTCAGAACACTTAATTGCGTTCATGCAGAAATGTACATAGACCAAGAGGCAGTCATTCAAACAGAAGAGGGCTAGTATGCAGTTTTAAAATCAGGAAGAGTGTGTGTCAAGGCTGTATTCTTTCCCTATACTTATCTCAAAGAGGCTGGATTATGTGAAGAACGTAGCATCAAAATTGTAGGATGACTCATAAACAGCTCCTGACATGCAGAAGACACAACGTTGCTTACTGAAAGCAAAGATGACTTGAAGCATTTATTGCTCAAGGTCAAAAATTATATATTTCAGTATGGATTACATCTCCACATAAAACAAAAACGTTCACGGCTGGACCAATAAGCAACATCATAATAAATACTGAAGTTGTTAATGATTTCCTTTAACGTGGATCTACAATCAACACCTATAGATGCAGCAGTCCTAAAACTCAAATGGTACAGCATTAGGCAAGTACCCAAACATTTCTCTGAAATGATAGAAAGCAAAGATACCACTCTGAAGACAAAAGTGTGTTTGGTGCAAGATCTACAGTGATCCACCTGAATTACAGTGCTGACGAAGAATATCAAACATACTACAGACTGCAGGAAGAATGAAGGACTCTGCCTTGGTTAAAGTATAGCCAGAAAGCTGGAGGCAGGGGTGGCAAGATTTCATCTCACTTTGGATGAGAAGTGGCCAATTTCTTTTTCTTTTAATTAATTTTTATTTTTTTACTGGTTTGTGTACAAAGTCCGTATACATTGTTTTTCACACCAGATCTTTCCTGTTTCCTTCACCCACCCCTCCCTCTGCTCATCAAATTGTGTGACCCTATGATTATCCCCTGCCCATCCTCACCCCGCTGCTCCGTACTCCCCTCCTTGGATCCTCATACATTTTTTTTATTAGTTATCTTTTTATTTCTACAATAATGGTCTTATACAATATTTGTCCTTATGGGACTGAGTTAGTTCACTGAGCATGATGCTCTCCAGACCTTCTCAAGTTATGCAGTAATTTTCTAAATCATTGCTCCTGCACGCTGTGTAGTATCCCATTCCCCATTGAAAAATGTATCATAATTTCTCAAGTCACTTGATTGTGGTTGGACATTTGGGCTGTTTCATGTTCTTGCAATGGTGAATAATGCTGATATGAACATTAGTGTACAATTCTCAATTTGTGTCTCATTTCATTTTTTTTTCAGGGTATATTCCAAGCAGTGGAATAGCTGGGTCATATGGAATTTCTAGGTTCAGCTTTTTTAGGAAATATTAAACTACCTTACAGAGTGGTTGTACCATTTTGTAATTTCACCAGCAATGTATAAGAGTTCCTATCTCTTCACATCCATTTCAACATTACTTGCTACCTTGTTAAACTGTGCCACTGCTACTGGGGTGAGATGGTACCTCATTGTGGTTTTGATTTGCATCTCTCTTATTGCCAGTGATTTTGAGCATTTCTTTAGGTGTCTGTTGGCCATCCGAACATCTTCCTCTAAGAAGTCTTTCCATATTTTTTGCTCATTTTGTAATTGGATTATCAACCTTTTTCATGTGTAGGCCTTGTAGTATCCTGTAAACTTGTTATGAGACCCTGGTCTGAGATGGTGAAGTGGCCAATTTCTTGAGAAAGACCATCAGGACTAGTAAAAGAAGGTCAGTAAAAAAGACCATAAACGAGATGAGTTATACAGTGGCTGCAATAGGCTAAAACAAACCAGTGACTGTCAGGATGGCTCAGGCAATGTCAGGTTCTCATGTATATTGAGTTGCTATGAGTTCAAATGGCTGGGACAGCACCTAATGACAGCAGATCTTTATAGAAGCAAATTGCCAGACCTTTCTCCTAAGAAGCCACTGTAAAGGCTTGAACCTCCAACTTTTTGGTTAGCAGCAGAGTTCTTAAACTTTCTACCAGCAGGACTATTTCTCCAGGAGAGTTGTTAAATAAATAACCAAAACTGGTGACACTCTCCACCCCCTATTCTCCATCTAGCTCTTAAATCCCGAGTGGAAAATACTATTTTCTCTGATCCTGTTGATAGGGTCACTGTAAAGGGAACATTTATTAAATCCTGTGGATAAAGCAGGAACCCTGGTAGTGTAGTGAGGTATGTGACAGGCTGCTAACCAGAAGGCTAGCAGCTTGAGTCCACCAGCTGCTCCTCAGGAGAAAGAGGAGGTGATCTGCTCTTGTCGAGATTTATAGCCTTGGAAACCTGATTGGGCAGCTCCACTCCGTCCCATAGAGGGCTGCCAACACTTGAAATCGACTTGATTGCAGTGGGTTTGGGTTTGGAGGCTGGAGCTGGAGGCAACAGATCAAAAAGTGGCTAGCAATTAGCTTCCATCTACTGGCAGTTTCACTTCAGTTGCTTTGTACACATTATCATTTAATCTTTCATAACCCTGAAAAGTCCTTGGTATTCAGAAGTTGACTTGCAAAAAGTTACCCAGCTAGTCAGTGGCAGAGCTAGGATTCCCAGATGGCTGGCGAGCACTACACAACAAAATATCCAAATGGTCAATTCTGAGGAAGCAGAATGTCTAATGTGGCAGCAGGTTCACCACTTTGACCATCCAAATGATAGGCATACTCTTCTTATTATCCTCGTCTCAGGGAAACTAAGAACAAGGCCTTCAGCTGCTCTAGCTGAGATGAGGTACATGTATGGGTTGGATGGTAAAGAACAGTGAAGCAACTTCCTATATTAAGAAAATCACCTGACTTGGGTGGATTCTTAAACTCCCATTTAAGCAAAAATGTTAACACCATCACTAATGAGAACCTCCAACAATAACTGCTATACTTTTCTATGAAAAGAAATGGCTTGTTTTTTTACTTAATTGAGGCAATACTGGTATGCATTAGTGAGAAGCATGCAATTTACATATGTGTGTATAGAGAGATACATAATGGGTGTGTATGTGTGCATGCTTAAACATTTTTTTATTTATTGTTGCACTTATTCTTCACTATATATAGATTTTTAACATATTTTTCCTTCCCTATATATTTTTTAACATAAGTACCAGGCAGTGCCCCTACTTAGAAAAGATGAAAGGTTGTTTTGAACATTTCAATTTAGGAGAGGGAAAAAAAACCAAAACTCCACATTTAAATAAAGTAGCTCTTTTTTCTTTTAATAGTTACCAGTGTTCAGATATAATGACCCGAAGGAGAAAAAAAATTGTCCATTGCCAGTTTATCCAGAGACCACATATAGACAGTAAAGATTATAAAGGAGATGTGACATAACTGTAGCAAATGTCTTTTTTTTAAAAACCATCACGACAGGTGATTGACCATTTGAAAGAAAATGAAATCAGTTTGGGGTGAGGTAGTTTGAATCACAGAGTATCAACTGAAGATTGATTAGCAAGGGCAATAAAGGAACGAGATTGAGTATGCATTTGCTGTAGAAAAGCATTATTAAAAGTATAAAAGTCTACTCAGCTGCACCAAATCTCACTGTGAAATGACACTAGGAAATGGAAAACATCTTGGCCCATCTGAAAGAGCAGATGCCACTCTAAGAAAACAATGCATACAAAGCGACTGTCTGAGCTCACAAGAGGTTAATGACACCATACAGCAAAACATCTCATTTACTAAAATTTCAGAGATACCCATTTCCTTAATGGACTGTAACTATTTCTGAGGACATGCATGTTTTCAAACCAGATGGCACAGCTGTCCTGTTCCGTGAGAAAGCAGAATGATGCCAGCCAGCACTTCCTCCCGGGAACCCTTCCTACCATCATGCCAGACCAAACACACTTGCTGGTTGTCAAACAAGCAAGGACAACATGGCCAAGCTTAACTTCCTGTGTGTTTCTCCCTCAAGATACTACTGCCATTGGTACATCAGAACAGCAACTATCTCATCAGTGTCCTTCCAGTTCATGTTTATTTTATGGATGCTTGCTGGCCATCATGATACATATATGTGGACAGAAAGGGAAAACTGAGAAAGTATGATCTGCAGAATTTCAGAAGCCCTGTCTGATTCCTGATCTGGAAGTACCAGACTGTTCTCTTCTGATTTTCCCACATTGCTCCCTTAGTGATTGCTGTCGCCGGTTGTCACCTTTTCAAATACTTAAGTGAGTAAACCCGAAGAGCCAGTGCTTAAGTGTTTCAGCCCAGTGATTTTTTTTTCCAACCCAATTTTATTTTCAACACACAAAAATGAGCCCAAGCAAGGAAAGCCATCTCCCTCAGTGGTTATCAATTAAAAAAAGGAAAGAAGAAAAACAATTCACTAAATAGATACTTGATAGCAAAAGATTGGGTCCTTCTGATAGGAATATTGAATAAAGAGAACAACTTAAGTTAAAAACAAAATTAAGTGCATCGGTAGAGAATGAGAAAGGAAAGCATAGAAAGCAGAAAACCAAATTCAGCTTATCTTGGAGAAAGCCAAGAAATTCAGTGGAGCTGTTGAAAGAATTTTTCATTCTCATGTGATTTCATTTCTTCCTCAGTTCTTGATGGGAAACTAAGGAATGTTCAGAAATCTTTTGTCTACTTACAACATCTCCAACTATACACTATTTTATCCCAACTCTTACATGCCACATCTATAAAATGCCACATTTATAAAAAGTTTCCCTGTTTATCCTGGCCTTTAGATATCTCTACTCAGAAATGTATGCTGTCATAGTATTCAAATGATCCGTCACATACATAAATGTGCCGGTTTTTCCCCACTGTAAAATGGAATTTCCTTCTCTTGGTGGTGGCCTTTTTTCTTCCTGTTCACACGTGCTCAGGTTTCGAAGAGCTTTCTGAATGCAGTTCCAACCTCCGCAATCATGTCTGTGGTGGTCATGGAGCGCCCATATTTCTGAAAGGCTTGGCTGTTGCACTGCCTTGTGAGTGAGCAGGCACCAATTGCAGCCACTAGGAAAGGGTTTAAACTGGAAAAGAGCAAGAATGGTGTCAGCAAGAAGCTAACCACAACAATCCCAGAGGTGCACAGTTTGAATCTACCAGATGCACTGCCAGTGAAGGAGGGACAATCTCCTCCTGTCCCAGTCAGATCTGATTTGACGGTACACTCACACAAAAATAAAAAAATTAAAAAAAAAAAAGAAGAAGCTAACCACAGTGGGAAGTAAAGAGCCTCAACAGCACTGACAACTGCCTTTTGAAGGTAAGTGGGCCTGAGGCTACTGCAATAGGTGATTTTAATTCTATTTTCTACCTCTGGTCCTCAAACTGGCAACATGTGTCTGATATGCCCAGGGGTGTCCAAGGAGGCCAGTCTTATTTCTGCTTTATCGACTAAACAGAAAGGGAAAGGAAGTCCTGAACCCATGCTACAACGTGGATGAAACATGGAAACTGCAACCCAGTATCTACTGCTGTCAGGTCGATTCCAACTCACAGTGACCCTTCATCTGGTTTCTGAGGCTGTGAATCTAACAAATAGGCAGAGACTGTTCATCTTTCCCCCTCGCTGTGACTGGTTGATCTGAACCACTGACCTTTTAGGTAGTAGCCTGATACCTTACATACTAGGCCAACAGACCTCCTTTGGAAATCTTGTGCCTCGTGAAAGAAATTAATCATGAGAAGACAAGTATGTTATGATGTCACTTATATGAAATAACAAGAGTAGGCCAATGTACAGAAACCAAAGTTTATCAGTGGTTACTAGGGTGGAAAGAGGGAGGAGGAAAGAGTGTATTAACGGTTATGGAGTTGGTGATGGTGATGGGGTCTGCCTAATATGATTAAGTTGTATCACTTACCTGTACAGATTAAAAAAATTGACTTGGAAATATGTTTATACATACATAGCTTTATAATTAAAAGATCATTAATCCTCTGATTTTCATGTCCCTGACAAAAGATATTGTTCATCCACTCAGAAAGTATGTTAGGACAGAGCCGTGGAAAGCAATTTTTGTTTTTTCACCATGAAGAAAAGCCAGACACATATTTACTGGTTTTAGGTATTTTCAAAAAAGTAGACTGCCACATATTCTTTCCACAGAGCAGCTGGTGGTTTGAACCACCTACCTTTTGGTTCGTAGTTGAATGTGTCTTAGTCCCAGTGTCCCCAGAGCTCCCTGATTCCAGGTATTTTAACAGTGCCCTGTCTTTATTGTTGTAGAACAGAAATATATTTTGTGTGATAGATAAACAATAAACTTTGCATCCTCTTAAAAAAAACACACAACAAAACAGTGCCCTGTCTTAACAGTGCTCTTTAATTTTCTTGTGATGTCAAGGAATAAAAGCCTAGTGGCCTTTGCTTCCAGACTCCTATCTCACGCTCACATCAAGGTGTGATAGGCTGTGCGAACACCAACACTGCAGAGCATCATAAGGTGTTAGGGGAGGCCCCCTGGACCTCACTTTTTAGAAGCCTGAGCATTTCATAGGTGGCCGCTATGGTTACTGTGAGCTTTTCACAAATGAAGAAACTGGGGATCACAGATGGGAGTGCAACCTGATCACAGAGCCTGGTTGTTCTAAACAACCTTATGATTCTGCTACCTCATAAAAGCAGCCCACCTCTTTAAGGTCAGAGGTCTATGTCACTCGATCTGTTTTCTATTTTAACATTTTGTTTCATAGGATGTGCACAACTGAAATCCCTAAAACAGTGGTCTTCAAGCTTGTCCATTCATTTGCATGAACTGGAAAGCTGTTTTACTGAATGAACAGACACCTCAGAATCCACACAGACACAGAATTAGGAGCCTGGCAGCCAGTGGTAGATACTAAAGGATTCTCACATGTTCTTACTATGCAGACATAACCTCGGCCCTGTAATCTCTTTTGACCTTTGTGAAGTGACTACTTAGTAAATGTTTTAGCTACTGAAATAGTTGAGAAAATGGAACAAGGTCAAAGTAGTACAGATAAAGATGTGCACGCACCCGTTTGTCTTCTCAGCCCCGGCCAGCAGGGCCCAGTGCACCAGGACACCCAGGGAGCCGGAGAGCAGGTCTCCTTGGCCTCCACACCTGCGGCTGCTTCCCTCCTGACTGCACACGAGCACTGCACGAGAGCAGACCAGAGTCGGGCGTTAGCTTCGGGGTAACCTTCCTGGGCACCACAATCAAGATGCTATAAAGGAAGTAAGCTTGCTGTGAGAACTCGACCTGCTGCCCCAGGCTCAGAGCTCATTTTAGATCATGGACTGTTTCTTCCCTGTTTCTCAAAAGGATCTGAGGCCACCTCTGTTTTATGGATGAGGACACGGAAGCACACAGAGGACAGGCCCAGATCACACAGCAATGAAGGAGGAAGTCAGAAGCACTGTCATGGGCAGGCCAGCGGAAACACCTGGAATGTGCCTAAGTACAAAAGGAAGAGCACAGGAGGGAAGAGAGACATGGATTTATCTGCTGAAACACAACATCCAAGAAGAACATTCTTACGTAAACACTAGCGGTGATTCTTGGTGGGCTTGTAATACAACCCCACCACAGAGGAGGCTGAACTTGTGTTTTTATCTCGCATCACAAAGTACATTCACCTTCAAAGAGGGCATTAGCCATTTGGCCACCTCGACGTCCTCCCCACTAACCATGTAGCTTTAATACTGGAGCGGTCAATTCACAGTGCCAGTAACTAGAAAGACTCACCTTATTTTGGAGGCTGTAAATTGCATGGGAGGAAGTAGTTCATTTTTCTTCCTCGGATTCCTGCCTCCAGAGAAGCACTACCTGGGTTAGAGATCCATCTCCCTCTGGGCTAGGTCACCAGAGCTCCCTAATGGCTGTATCAGAATTTTCTATTGCTTTGGTAAATGTTTTTAAAATACATTGGTCTATCTGACACAACATAGAATTCTGGCATTTGCTGTCCCTAACTTGCTCTCTCTGTATGTGCATGTATTATGTGCCTGTTATTGCTGGTATGTGTCGCTGAGTTGACTGAAATGCATAAGAACTCTATGCACCATAGTTCTGAACCCTGCTCTATCCAAAGCCAGTTTCTCTGTCTCCAACACACCTACTCCGTTATCTCAGTTACTGTGTCTATTCATCTCATCCTGGGTCTTCCTCTCTTGTGCTGTCCATCCTTCCAAGCATGATGTCCTTCTCCGAGGACTGGTTCCTCCTTGCAACATGCCCAAAGTATGTGAGACAGAGCTTTAAAATCCTTGCCTGCATGGAGCAGCTTGGTTTTACCCTCTCAAAGATGGACTTGATTATTTTCTTGACAGTCCATGCTATGTTCAATACTCTTCTCCAGTACCACAATTTAAAGGCACAATTTTTCTTCTGTGATCCTTATTCACTATCCAGCTTTCTGATGCATAGCAAGTAGTTGTGAAGACCATGGCCTGGAGTATGTGCCTACCTTTCCATTTTTGTTATTAGTTCAGAATCATTAAGTTGATTCTCATTCACAGAAACGCTCTAAAACAGAGCAAAATTGCCCCACTGGGTTTCCTAGGCTGAAATCTTTACAGACCACAAGGTCCCTCCCTTATGTAGTTTCTGGGTGGATTTGAGCCACAGTTGTTTCAGCTGTTGTTGTGTGCTGTCAAGTCAGAACCAACCTATATGTGACCCTCCAGCAAGCTTAAAGAAGCAGTAAATCCCATTGGGTCAGTTAGCAGGTTTAAATCTTACCCCATTAGGGCTCCTTAAGTGTTCCTTGAACCAGAAACCAAACCTGCTATGGCCAAGTTTTAGCCCATCACTTATACAGGAAAAGTGGGGACCACCTGCATCTGTTCAATCAGATAAAGGGGAGTGACTACGTTACACTATAAAACCAAAACACCAAACTATTGCCATCGAGTCCACTCTGACTCTTGATGACCCTCCAGGACACAGCAGAACTGCCCCACTGAATTTCTGAGGCTGTTAATCCTGACAGGAGCAGAATGCTTCGTTTACCCGAGGAGTGGATAGGGGATTCACACTCCCAACCTTTCAGTTTATGACTCAGTGCTTAATCCACCATACCACCAGACTTAAAATGTTTTACCTAAATAATTACTTAGTCCAAATATTTATAAATGTTATTTTTCATTTTCAGAGATAAAAGAATTGGCTCAAGATAAGGCAGAGTTCAGAGCTATTGTACAGAAGGAATCAATGATTTACAGGCGACTCAGTGGCACAGGACAATAATAACGACCACATCAGGGAAAGGAGATGTTTTTTTCCTTGGTCAAAATGTTAATGCAGAAGCAAAAGAACTTTTTAACCTTTCTGGAGAATAATCTCTCAGGAATATGAAAGAAAAAATGACAAATATATCTTAACCTTTAAAATGCTCTCAGCACTTTTGAAATAGTTTTCAGTCTAGATAATCTAACTTCTAAAACTGCCACACTAATTATAAAAAAGCTATGAAAACAGAGAGTCCATGAGCTGTCTCCTGAGAAGAACACTCCCATATCTGGTCCCAGTCAGCAGGGCTTTCCCATTCACCCTTCAGAAGATTTCCAGCAGAAATGGCAAATACGTGCCTACCTTGGCCACTCACCCCATACTCTGCCCTCAGAACTCTTTCCTGTGAGCTGCAATGGCTCCAAGAATTCTTTTGCTTTCTGTAATGTTCCAGGAAACCTACTTTCAATGCCTGCTTTAAAATGTAACACTGAGCTTTCATTGTCCAAAGGAATAGCCTTTCTAAACTATTCTCAAAAACAGTGGGGAAATAATCATGGCTTTTATTCTGAGTGACCACCAGGTCAAAGAGGCATAGAAACAAGTGAAAGCTGTGCTACAATCCTCCTCCCACTGGGCGGTTTGATACACATCATTTAGACATTCAGTTTGAGTATAAAGACTAAGACCATCTTTAAATACTTCATTTCATTGCTTTCACTTGCTTTATATTTCAAAATAAAATAGGGACCATGACTGAGTCATGGCTGATGGGCTCATGAGGCGTTGCCTCTCTCTGCTGACCATATGTGCATGTATGTGGACACGCGCAGGGCAGGAGCAGCCAGAAGAAGTGTGACACAGCCTGCGCCCCTGCACCTGCTCCTTCATTTTCATCACTGACCGTGACCAGCCAGCTGCCACAGTGCGGCTGACCCAGCGGGGGAGGCACACTCACCCTGTTCACCGTCGGAAATCACATCTCTCTCTCCTTTCTGAACAACAGTCAGGTTCCCCAGGGCCTGGCTGAGTCTCAGCACGGCGCCGTGATGATCATTGCTGTCTGCAGGATCTCGAAGCTGAGAGAGGGGAAGACCAGAGAAAAAGTCAAAGTTGTCATGACAAGATTATGAACGAGCTTCTCAATACACTGGGGAGGATGAAAGAGCTGCTGGCCTGTACATTAGTGATGCTAAACCTCATTGTTAAGGAATCACTCGGGCACTTGTCCAAATGCATACTTCTGTCCCCACACTTGGAAAGACTCCACTAGCATGGAGGAAGGCCCATACTGTCTGTATAACAAGCACTCCAGGTTGACATACTGTTGGAGGTACCTACCTTTCCTCTACGCTATCAGACCAAAGTCAAGACTGCACAAAGTTAGTGTGTAAAAGCTTTGCAGAATACCCAGTCCTCTAGTAGGAATGAGAGGGGACATTTACCAGGCATTTCCTATGTAAGGGCTCACCTCTTTACATATGTCATTTCATTCCTTCCTCACAACAGCCTTAAATGGGCTTGGGGACTCAGGACTCATGTCAGGGGACAGCTATACAACTGGCACAACACAACCCTCCAGGACAATGTTCTACATCCTACTTTGGTGAGTAGCACACTGGGTTTTGAAAGCTCGTGAGCGGTCATCTCCAATGCAACTATGTGTCTCTCTTTGTCTGGAGTAAAGAGGACTTGGGAAATATCAAAGCATCAAGTAAACAATGACAACATGTAGTCCAAAGACTGATGGATCACGTGGACCGCGGCCAACACTACCTTGCGACCAGACGACTACATGGGGCCCTGATGCCTGCTACTGCTCCCTACTGCTCTAGAGTCAGAATAAGGAAACTGAGGAGGAGGGGGAGAGAAAGGAAAACAAGCTCTATGAAATAGAAACGACAGTAATCCACATTTGGCAGGTGAGGCAATTCTGGAACAGAGATGACTGACTGCCCAGAGTTAGCAGTGAGACAAAGCTCTCTCACCACATTTCATGTGAAGATGGCGCTGACTGTGGACAGCACCACTGTCATACGAGCTACCGAGAAAGGAAAGGCGTTGGCTTCTAAACTAATGCACCGTCACTTGTAAAAAGCATCCTCATTGTACAGATGTGGAAAGTGCGCATCTCAGAAGTCCTGAAAAACATGTTCACTAGCCATTTGCAGACATGTGCTGAGAGGATAAGCTGGGGCCATTAGCCTTCGGGAACAGAACTCTTTCCCTGCTCCCCAAGACGAGAAGGACTTCCATCCTGTCTTTTAGTAACTTAAACTCACCATGGCTTCATAGAGCCTGCTGAACTCCATGTAGTTGGGAGTAAGAACAGCCTTCCGGTAACCTTGAATGAGTGACGGTTGCTGAGCAATCAGCCACAGTCCATCCTGCACAAAACAAGGACGGTGCCATTTACCCCACAGCTACTAGAGGGCACTAACACTGGGTAAGGGGGAGGGGCACTAACACTGGGTAAGGGGGAGGGCAGGGTGGCACTTACTGCATCGATGACGATAGGCAGACCTTTGGCCTTTGATTTTTCCAAAATGCCCTATGAGAAATGAAAAAAGCATTGAGAAACAGCCTGTGTTATCTCTCACAAGAATTAAAAGGGAGCAGTTTCAACATGAAGGAGTCGTGTAATGAATTTCAAAACCAGGCCATCAGCTATTGGGGGGGGAGGAACCCTAAATAAAGATAATATACAAGAAAGAATAAATGTGTCAAAAGAACTGACAATTGATCCATAATTTGGATCTCAGAAAACACACACCTACTGAAAAGAAAGAGCTATATAAAGTAGCTGCATTCCTACACTAGGCAAAAAAAAGTCCTACTCCAAACGCTCTCATTTATTATTGAAGCTGGAACTGACTCACAGCTGAACCTCCAGTAGGGTTTCAGAGGTTGAAAAATAGTATGGGAGAAGACTGTCTTTGTTTTCCCGCAGAGCCACTTGTTTGCCCAATTTCTAACAAATGTTAATGTCCAGGATTCACAGACAAGAACTCTTGGTAATTGCTAATATCATAAGTTATTTTGTATTTTTCATAATGCTTTGTTGTTTTTGTAAATTGCCACCAAGCTGATTCCAGCTCCCAGCAAGCCCTATTCTGTGTGCAGAGAACTGCTCCATAGTGTTTGCAAGGCAGTGAACCTCCGGGGGCAGAGCACCAGGACTTACTTCCAATGTTCTTCTGGTTGAATTCAACCAACCAATGTTCTGGCTAGTAGTTGAGCACTCAAGTGTGCCATCGAGAGCTCCTAACACATCAGTAATGTGTTTTAAAATAACGAGAGACCATGATAATAAATAGTAATTTCTTCTTCTCTGGATTTTACTAAGTTTCAGAGGCTATTCCGTTACCAAAAAAAAAACCACCAGGAAAAAAATACACATCAACAAATAACAATAATACCCAACAAAACTATGTATATAAAATCCACTGAGAATATATAATAAATATATGCTTGCTTGTTAATTGTTATTACTAACCAATATAAAATTATATGTTTGGACAATCTCCTTCATGCAATTTTCTGCCTCTGACAACCTGGCTATAAGTTGGCTCTGACACAAAGACAATGAGTGAGTAAGAAGTGACTTAAGTGATATTAACACAAAAGTATCAACTTGAAGACTGAATTCCCTACTTAACATCATCCAAAGGATGTGCATAAAGCTGTAACAATTAAGTGCTCGGGTTGCTAACCAAAAGACTGGTGGTTCAAACCACTCAGTGTCTTTGTGGAAGGAAAAAAAAAGTCTGACGATTTGCTCCCATAAAAATGACAGCCTTGGAAAGTTCACAAGGCAGTTCACTGTCCTGTAGTCTCTATGTGGGAATCAACTTGCCAGCACCTAGTAAAAATAACATACGATGTATTTCAACATATTAATGTTTATTTGGTTTTCAAGAGTTACATTAATTGTAGACAGGGCCAGAGAACACACAAAACAAGTGCACGGTTACACGTTTGATTGATTAGATCATTCACAATCGTTTCTCTCCTACAAACTCCTGTCCCAGGTCTAGTCTGGAGATGCCAGTATTAACCTTCAACACTACATACCAACATTTCCTGCTCTTGTTTTTGACTTGACACACAAGTAGATTTCTTCAAATCGTTTATATCTTTGTGTTGATTGTTAAACTTGAATTCTCACAGAAGAATTACAATACCTTTCTCATTTCCAATTCCTCTGTTTTAGGAAAACATCCAAATTAGGAAATTCCAAGAAGAAACTTACTCCCTAGATACACTACAATATACTTACATTTACAATGTAGAAACAAAATAATTTGTCATAAAAAAGAATCAGAAATAAAATGGCTAAGAAAAATTGATGCTGGCACTCTCAAGAAAACAGTTTTATTTAAAGAAAGATTAAGAGATTTTGGAAGAATGTCTAGGCCCTTTCAACTCCAAATGAGTAACGAAACACAATCCACCTTCCATAGGTCTTCGTATCTGTGCATTCTTCATCTGTGGATTCAACCAACCTCACAGATCATAAACATCTGGGGGGAAAGCAATGAGGTGGGCCAAGCATTCCCTCACAGGCTAAAAGGGAGCATGAAGTGCTATTTCCATAGCATTTGCACTGAACTAGGAATTCTAAGTAAACTGGAGGTGATTTAAAGTACAAGGGAAGATGTATAGATTATGTGCAAATACTCTGCCATTTTATGTAACAGACTTTTTGTCCTGGAGCCAATCCCCCATGGATTATGACAGTCCTTTAATCTACAGATAGGACAGAAATCACCAGTGGAGAAAGCATAAAATGAAGAACTGAAAAATCATGATCTAATTCTTGAGAGCACCTAATCAAATAAGACTAATCCGGCAAATCTGAGCCAGAAGAAAAGAAATGCAATTATACAATATTAGAAATAAGATTAGGACTGTGGTTCAGTGAACTAATGCAATGACCTGACGTGGTCCTTCCACCTGCAGCCTCCTCTTTTGTGATAAAGTATTTATTAAGGAGATTGGATTAGGCTGGGATGCAAGCCCTACCCTACTGTTGTTGTTGTATGCATAACTGACCCTCCAGTGGCTTTTGGAGCCTGTCCATCCTCCTTTGGAGCAGCTAGGGGATTCCAACAGTAGGCCACCAGAGCTCCTTATTAGAAGCCTCTCTAAGCTCATGGAAGCTGAATGCTCATTTGAGGATGCTCACTCTCTTGGGACACAGCATCCAGCTGTGCTGCAGCTGACAGTCTACAGGATCCTGGTCCATTGAGCAGTCTTCGCCTCACTGGCCTGCATCCCCCACAGTCAGGTGAGTCATTTCTCTGGTAGCTTTTGCGTTTCTGTGAAACCTTCTGGTGAGCCATAATACAAGGGGTCATGAACAGAGGAGGAACAGGTGATGTCAGAAATGAGAGTGGGACAGTGGGTCAAAGATTTGGGACACCGTTGACCTCCACCTGTTAGTGACTAGTCTGATATCGATCTTAGCAGAACAAACTGTACAGCAAGAATATCGCGACTTTATGGACTGTGTCTCACTAACATATGTACTGATGTACTAACTCCCTATACTTGTTAAGGTGATCTTGTTTGGAATAGGGTTTTCTCTTTTTATGATATGAAAGTCATACTGGGGTAGTTGTTATTAGGTGCTGTCTAGTCGAGAATGACTCACAGTGACCCTGTGAACAGCGGACCTGAACCCTGCCCTAACCTATGCCAGCTTCATCATCTCTGACAAATTAGAGCCTGTTGCTGAAGTCACTGTGTCAATCCATCTAGTTGGGAGTCTTCCTCTCCTTCACTGACCCTCCATCTTTCTAAACAACAGAATCACCAGGCTACATGTCCAAAGTGTGAGAGACAAAGCGTTGCCATTTTTGCCTCCAAGGAGCACTCAGGTAGAATGCGGACTAATTCTAAAACTCCCTTCTGAGTACAACAGACACTGTGACCCGAGGGGGAAGAGACCATATGAAGATCCATATACAAGAGCAGGAAAGAACTCATGCCAGGTGCCAGGACCCTGGGTTAGCCTTCAGAACTGTGAGAAAATAAGGCTCTGTGCTTCTGAGTAACCCTTTGATGGTATTTTTATTACAAGAACATCAAGCTCTAAGACCATCTCAAAAACTCAAATTCACCACTGTTAGATGGAGGTCCGACCCATCGCATCCCTTATGGGTTTTCTGAGACTGTCAACAAAATAGGAGGTGGCTGTTCTGTGTTTTCCCTTAGAACTGCTGGCAGATTCAAATGACAAGAGAAGTGTGTCCCTTGGATCAGCACTGCAACTCCCTACAGGCTATGCTACAAGAGCTCCAAACTAATGGATTATAAAAATAGAAATGTACATAATTTCATAGAACTAATTTTTAAAATCTGGAAATACTGGCACTTTAAAAACAAACAAAACCCAAAACTGATGCTGAGGTACAATACGTGAATTCAACAAGAGCAAAACAAACAACAAGACAAAAAAAAGTTGTTTAAGACTCCCTTCACCTTAAAAGGCATGAGACCCAGGGGGACAGGGAGAGTAATCAGGGGGTTGTACAATTTGAATCGTGGTGGGGTGAGGGAAATTCAAAGAATTTGTTCTGGAAAATAATGTATTTGAATTTTGTAAATAAACTAGTAGGGGGGGAAAAAGGGCATGAGACCCAAAAGTTTTCACATCCTAAGAAAGATAAACTTTCCAGGAAACATGAGAAATACTCCCCAGGGTGATCTATGGATTTAATGCAATCCCTATTAAAGTTTTCCTCTGTTATGATCCTATGGACATACAAAAACCTCTGAGAAAAAACACACATGTGTCTTATTTGAGCCACTGCAGTTGGGAACCTCTTATCCCAACAGCTTAACCTATACCAAATTAATCATCTAGTCTAATAGAAAAATGGGTAAAGGGTATAAATGAACCCCATACAGATTATAAAAGGCTGGCCAACAGATGAGAAGTCTACATGACTATTCTAGCAATAAGACAAAGGTAAAATAAAATAAAAACAAAATAAAATAAGGAAATATTTTCCACTTAATGGCAACTCCATGTTTATCAGAGTGAAACTGTGCTCTGTAAGGATTCGAATGGCAGATTTTTTTAGAAGGTGATTACCAGGTTTTCTTTCAAGATGCCTCTGATAAGCTTTGGTTAGCAGGCACCAGCAGTAGCTGTTACACTCTCCAAGGTCTCTCCAACTTAAGAGGTTGGTGAAAATGCAAAGGAATAACTGTGTGAAGTACAGCAATCCCAGTAATCGATTAGTGAGAGGGAGCATCCTATCAGGGAGCTGCCCTGCAGTCCCAAAGGTGTCGGTGGTTGTTACATGCTGTAGAGTTGCCTGTGACTAATAAGAGACCCTGGGTACAACAGCTCTGAAACCTACCCTATCCTGAGTCAGTCTCACTGACTCCGACACATCTATTCCTATCACCCCAATTATGTCAATCTATCTCATCTAGGGTCTTCCTCTCCTGTCCTGTCCCTCCACCCTTCCAAGCATGATGTCCTTCTCCAAGAACATGCCCGAAGTATGTGAGACAGAGTTTCAAAATCCTTGCCTCCAAGGAGAAACTTGGATTCACCCTCTCTAAAACCAAAAGGTACATAGTTGAATCCACCAGCTGCTCAACGGGAGAAGGACGGGCTATCTCTTCCCATGCAATCTGCTGCCTTTAAAAACTCACTGGAGGGTCAACTTTGGGTAGGTTCCAACTTGACAACACACAACAATAACATTAGTGAGAGAGAGCAATCTGTTGCAATATTTTAAAGAGGAATTTGGAAGCACCCCTCAAAATTTAAATGTACATAATTTGAGTAAGCAATAGAAATAGGAATTTATCCTAAAGAAAATTCCCCCTCAAAGCAGACAAAATATATATTCAGAAATATTCAAGCCATCACTGAAAGAGGGGGAAAAAACACCTCAAAATACTCTAAATAAACATAAACTAGGGCCTAATTAAATACATGACAGCATATCCATAAAAACATGATACAGCTATTAAAAAAATAAAAACATCTACACATCTTGACAGAAATTGCCAAGACATATTGTTAAATTAAACAAACTGGAAAAGGGTACAAATAATGTGAGGTCACTGTGTAGCTGCAAGTCATGTGTGTAAGTTCTGGATTCAGAAAACCTCCTGTTCAAAACCTAGCTTATGGATTGGAAGAAGTTTATACAGAAATACTCCTTAAATTGATGTATGGGTGCAATCTATATCAAAACGCCTCCCTTTTTGACAAACTCAGGCTGATCCCAAAATTGATACAGGAATGCAAAACTGCCACAAAGGGTCAAAATAATCTTGAAAAAGAATAAAGTTGGAGGACTCATTCATCCACTTTCAAAACTCCTTACAATGCTACAGTAATCAGCACAGTGTGGAACAGTCATAAAAACAGACATGGAGAGTGATGGAACATAACTCAGAGTCCAGACAGAAATCCTTACATTTATGGTCAATTGATTTTCAACAAAGGTGCCCAGCGAATTCAATGGGGTAAAGAAGAGTCTTTTTCCACAAATAGATTGCTACATAAAAAAGAATAAAATTAGTCTCCTTCCTTACATCGTAAACAAAATTTAACTCACAGCAGACTACAAAACTAAATAAACAAAAGGATAAGACTTGTAGAAGAACATATAAGAGTAAATCTTCCTGATTTGGGATTAAGAAAAGCCATCTTATATTTGACCCCCGAAAGGATAAGACAAAAAAGACAAAATAGATTGTACTTCACTGGAATTTTAAAAAATAATGCAACATATGATTTCAAGCAAGTAAAATAACCTCTAAAATGTGAGAAAATACTTGCAAATCACGTCTTTGAAAAGGGAGTAGTATCTAGAATAAATAAAGAAGAATCTGTGCTGCAATCCCAAAGGCACACAGTTCAATTCCACCAGCCGCTCCCTGGGAGAAGGATGAGCAATCTCCTTACATGACATCACTTTCTCTGAAAACACACCAGAGGGTCAGCAAGAGGTCGGTTCTGACTCAATGACACATAACAAACAAGACCTGAAATGACTCAAAGGAAAAGACAAATTACTCAACTTTTAAACAGTGCATGAGAAGATGCTCAACCTCATCTGGTATCAGGGAAATGGAAACCCAAGTGAAGGAGAAAAACAAGAGAAAGCACTTCACACCAACAAAGCAAGAGAAGAAAACAAACAAGAAACCTCAACTCATTGCCACTAAAGTCAATTCTGACTCGTCATGGCCCTCTATGTGACAGAACAGAACTGCTCCATAATTTCCTCGCCTGTAATCTGAACATGAAAATTGCCAAGTCTTCCTTACTCAAAAGCAGCTGGGTAGTTTCATCCTGCCAGTTTTTAAGTCTGTAACAGAGTCAAAAACTGTCTGCACTACCGAGGCCCCCTCTCACCCAACAGGGATGGTTAATAATCAAATGACTGACAATTAGCAAGGGTGGGTGAGAACATGGAGAAACTGCAGCTCCCATACACATTGCATGTTTTAACTATTAAAGGATGTCTGCAGCTATTTCTCCTCATTTTGGGCCATGATGAACAAATCTGTCTTAAAATAGATGACTGGGACCTTCTAAGAATCAAATCTCTATGCGCATCCAGAAACTTCTCTAACAGGGTAAAAAGGGAAGCCACAGACTGGGAAAAAGTGTTTG
>NW_006399780.1:75637-77584 GCF_000299155.1 Elephantulus edwardii | reverse complement strand
CATTGAAATGAAAAATAAAGAAATTAAATTAAAAAAACAAAAAAAAAACCTCTGAGAGTAATGGAAATATTTAATATCTTAACTGTGGTAGTAACTTTATAGTTGTATGTAACTCAAAATAAATATAATTTTATATCTTTAATGAAAAAAAAAAGTATGTGTAGGCTGTGGGTTAGAGGTGAGGAGGGTGAGATGTGTCTCACAGTTTAGGCATGTTCACAGGAGGGACCTGCTGCTGTTGTTGCCAGGTACCATCGACTGGAATATGACTCATAGTAACAGGTGAACCACAAATCTGAACCTTGCCCTGTGTCCCGTGCCACACTCATCATCTCTGACACACTTGAGCCCACCATTATAGTGTCAAACCCCGTCCTTAAAGGCTTTCCTCTTTCGCTGACCTGCCTTTCCAAGCATAATGTCCTTTTCCAAAGACTGGCCCCTCTGAACCACGTATCTAAAGTACGTGAGACAAAGCTTCATCATCCTCACCTCCAAGAAGCATGTTGATTTCACTTTCTCCATGGCATACTTGTTTGTTTCCTTGGCAATCCATGGGATATTCAGAATTGTTCTCCAGGACCACAACTCAAAGGCATCAACTTTCTACTGTCATCCTATTCATTATTTAACTTTCAGATGCCTGACAAGTAACTGAGAAGGCCATGGCCTGAATCAGGTGTACTTTTAGCCTTTAAACTAACATGATTGCTCCTTTGGAGCAATGTCACTTCGGAGATGTCCTTGACAAATTTTTCCAATGCAACATGTCTTCTCATTTCTTGACTGCTGGTACCGAGTGTGATTGTGAATCTAAGCAAGATAAAACTGGTGACAGCTTCCTTCTCTTGTCCAGCTAGCAGGATGCTCTCTATTGACCCAGTGGTGAGGATTTCTGTCTTCTTGTTGAGATGTAATCCATAATGAAGGCTGCAGTCCTTGACTTAATGAGTCTTCCTCCGATCCTGATGCCTGCATTATGCAGATGACACAATCTTGCTTGCTGAAACTGAGGAGGACCTGAGGCATTTGCTGAAGATGGTCAAGGACTGCAGCCTTTAATATGGATTGAAGCTCAAAATCAAGAAAACAAAGATTCTCACCACTGGGCCAATTGGCAGCATCATGACTGATGAAGAAGAGATTGAGAGCATTAATTTCAGCTTGCTTGGGAAAGCAAAAGATTAATTACAATGGGAAAATCTACTGTCAAAGACATCTCTAGAATACTGAAGAGCAACAATGCCAGTCTAGGGACTAAGTTGTGCCTGATCCAGGCCATGGTCTTCACAGTTACGTGTTATGCACCAGAGAGCTGGACAATGACTAAGGATGACGGAAGAAGAATTGATACCTTTGAGCTGTGGTACTGGAGAAGAGTGTTGAACTGCCAAGAGAACAAACAGGGCTATCCCAAGCTGCTCCTTAGAGGCAATGATTTTGAAGCTCTGTTTCACATACTTTGGGCATTGTGCCAGGAGGAACCAGTTCTTGGAGAAGGACACCATGCTTGAAAGGATGGAGGGACAGCACAAGAGAGGAAGATCCTGGATATAGACTAACTGACTAGGGTAAAAGGGGAGCAGGTGTGTTGGAGACAATGAAGTTGGCTCAAGATAGAGCAGGGTTCAGAGCTGTTCTACACAAGGTCTCTATGACTTGCTTGCAACTCAACAGCACGTAACAACAAGGATTCAATTTTCTCATCTGAAAAATGGAGGTAAAATGTGTATCTACCTAATAGCATTCTTTTCCAAATTACACATGAAAGTGTAATTCATCCATTGAAAAAACAGCTACAAGATGTCTGCTATGCAGCATGCACTGTGCTGAAATCTGATTAGAAAGAATGCATAATGCATTGCTTAGACCATAGGAAATGTTCAATAAGTGTTAGCAATTATCATTACCATGATTGCTAGTTTATATGCACAGAGGAAAAAAAAA
>NW_006399780.1:48412-72292 GCF_000299155.1 Elephantulus edwardii | reverse complement strand
GGACATGTTGCCAGGAGGGATGGGTCCTTGGAGAGGGACATCATGCTTGGGAGGGTGGAGGGACAGCGCAGGAGGGGAAGACCCTCTATGAAATGGATTGATTCGATGACTGGGGTAATTGGGATGGGTGTGTCAGAGGCAGTGCGGTTGGCGCAGGATAGATCAGGGTTAGGGCTGTTGTGCATCGGGTCTCTATGAGTCGCAAACGACTCGACGGCACATAACAACTACAACATTATAAAAAGTGTTTATTGTGAACTTAAACTCAGGGCAATGAGCCTTAAACAGCTCTACCCTTAAATTAACCTTTGATCCCTTATTAAGTACATCAATGTGTTTTTACATTGCTACAGTAATTTCTTTACATTTTTATCTAATATTGGTTTGCATACAAAATTCATATACAGCCTCTGAAAACCTGCTGGAAGGTCAGCTATGAGTAGATTCCATCTTGACAGCACATAACAACTTTTGACAGAACAGATCACCAGGTTCTTCCACAAAGCCACTGGTGGGTTTGAACCGCTGAGCACTGAACCACTCACTGGTTCACCAAGATATCTTTTAGTAAGCAACACAAGTGAGGAAATCCATGGTCAGAGAAGTTCCATGACCTGTCTTCAGCTAACAGTTGTTCCCGGGCCAATGGTCTCCGGGGCTTATCACACATACTTATCCCAAAAGAGAAAATTTGTTTATGAAGGAATTGTGCTAAAATCCAAGCAATTAATGTCCCCATTCTCTTAAAGAGTAATTGCAAACTAAGTTCTACATTTCTAATTAACTGCAATGGCTGACCTTGAATTTTCTCTGAATGGAATCTTTTGTTGAGGAATGAATCATCTATATTGCAAATCCTTAGAAATATCCAGGTCGTCTTTGATTAAAGCACAAGGACCAAATTCTTAACATAATAGAAGCTCTTCAGTTTAACAAACCCAGACACTACTTAAAAGTCAGCACCTTGCAGAAGCAGTACTTCTAGGACAGGTGACTTTTGGGATGGGCTGCCCAGTATCTGCCTGATAGTCTTAGTAAAGAGAGCAGTAGGCCAGGATCAAAGTTGGGGTCTGCCTTTGATCAACAGATGATAGCTGTAACCAAGAGGGTCCTATTTGCAATGTTGTGTTCAGAACACACTCTAATGAAGCAAGCTGTGGTCCATCTGCAATGCCTCCCTATCTTGGTTGCACCAGTGGGTGGCACAGTCAATAAGGAACTGCCTACTGGATTTCCATTGTGTGTTTCCACTGCAGAAGCACCAGCCTGGATTTGGAGTTGCTTTGTTGCTGGTGTTAAGTGCTTTCAAGTCAGAACTGACCCACAGATGGCCCTCCAGAACATTTTCACACAAGAGGAAGCTGGCTACCTTCTTCCCATCAGGCAGCTGGTGGACTTGAACTGCCTGCTTTTGAGCTGGCAGTGCAACTCCTTACGAGGCCACCAGAGTTCAAACTTAGCTACACTGATGGCATTTACAAATCTCCAAAATACTTAAGCAAGATGTGTCTGCCAAGATTCTAGGGTCAAGGTCAATCAGGGCATGAAGGGATGCAGATAGCAGGCTGGGCTCAGAGGATGTGTCCCTGTGCTCTAAAATGCAGATCATAAAAGGTCAAGAAACAGATCTTCATAAGGCTCCAAGGACTCTGTGCTCTGTTCTGGCAGGAAGCCCTCATTTGGCTCTATTTCCAAAGATAAACCATCTAGTGAAGTGGCATAATTACCACTGCTGCGATCTCCTGTGACCTGCACAAGCGCAGACCCTACTGTGCAGCGAACAACTAATGCATTCAAGCAACCTCAGGATGCAAAGTGCAGGACAGAACGGAGCAGCCACATGATCCAGACATGCTGTTTACAGATGGGGACGCCCCAGTGAGAAACACTCTCCCCCCTCGGATGAATCCAAGGATCCATCACTCCTAAACTATTATTAACTTCTACTTTACAGCAAGTGGTTAAAATTTCCAAAGATCTGAATGGCACCACCTGACAAACGACTTGCACTCACCAAGCTAATTTCACGTCCCTTCAAAACCAGTAGAATCCTAAATGCCTCTAATTTGCACGATGTGTCATCTAGAGTTACTTTCAAATTGTATTTGATTGCCTCTCAGATTATTTATCCTAAATGCACAACTGCTGGCTCATTAATCACTCACTATTCTCCCAGCTCTTTTTAAAAAGAATGAATAGCTAACCCCTTCTACCACCAGCTCTCCTATTATCACAGCTTCTCAGTGCAGAATTGGACTGTCAACTCCTCCTGAAACACACAGGCATTCTGCTCCTAACAGCTCTAATCTTCCAGCACTCCCCACATGCTAAAGTGGGGCTGACTTTCTTGTCACTGTCTGCCAGGCCCAGGCACTGAGCTCCTTTCTTTATCTTGAGAATTTTCAGTAGACAAAAATGTAAGACGTGGAAGACACACAGAAGGGAGGTTAATGCTTTAGCATCCACAGTAAATCATCCAAAGTTCCCTGAATGAGGATCCATGCTCTTGGGCACAACTCCATCCACCTTGCTGAAAGAGCACTCATAAATGGGTCCACTCTCAAGTTGAAAGTAAAAATACAGACTGTTCCATCGCAATTCATCCCAATCCCGATCACTTATCATGGCTACTGCTTCTTGCCAGTGGTAATTGTCAAGTAGATAGACATATAACCAAAATTAGCCTTAAAACCTAACTTTCACCAGAAGAGCCGAACCTGGAAGACAGAGAAAATACCCTTAAAATTAATTTCTTCATTAAATTCTGGTAAGACAAATACGTTTTAATCTTTTATCCCCATGTCTCACAATGTTCTTTACCAATGTTGTTGTATACCGTCGAGTTGAAACCAACCCATAGCTGGCCCTCCAGTGGGTTTTCAGAGGCAGTTAATGGCAGGGGAAAAGACTATCTATCCTTCTCCCACAGAGCAGCTTGTGGATTCTAACTGCATGCCTTCAGTGCTGCAGCACAGCTTTTTGCCATTAGGCCAGCAGGGCTCCCTTCTTTACCAATATGATGGCTAAGAAAGCCACACCTTATAAAAACAGCATTTGAATTTTTGTTCAATTTTACTCAAAAGGCAAGAGCTGAGCTGACAACAGCCATACTCACAGTTTGTTTCTCTCTCATAACTAGTCCATAGGGAATTGGGCTTCCCACCCAAAGGACACTCCTGTCAGGCAGTTGAAATCCACTGACAGCTACCAGGAGAAAAAAAAAAAACCATGAACTCTCCCCTCATGGGATTTACAACCTTGGAAACCCAATGGAGAGTCCACTATGACTGAGTTCCAACTTGACAGCAATGAGCTTGAGTTTTTTGAGTTGTGTTTTATTAAACTCAAGAGTGGAACTAAAAACAGCCATTCTTTGTTATAGTTCTTTCTCTTAACTGCAGTCCTTCTCCTTCCATTCTGGTTGTGACCTTTCCTCCAGGTTGTGTTCAGCCCTAGGGATATTTTTCACCTTCCAAACCTTAAGATTTGAGAGCATATTCAAGGACAACTATATCTTGGAAAGAGTGTTGCCAGGATGCTCCTTCGCAGAAAGGATGGTGAAATGTCAGCTTACATGCTGTGGCCGTGATGTTGGCAGGGGCCAGCCCTTGGAGAAAGACATGATGCTGGAAAAGTGGAGGGTCAGTGAAGGAAGATCCTCGACAAGATGGACTGACGCAGTGACCCTAACAGAGGGCTCTAGTGAGGCAGAGGTGATGAGAATGGCACAGGACAGGCAGGGTGCAGATCTGATGTTCACAGAGTCACTGTGAGTCGTACTCAACTCTACAACAACAACAAGCTAAGTCAACTAACAATTATGACAGAGGCGCAAGATGACAATCATGATAATGGTGATATTCAGTACGACTCTGAATCTCACAGAGCATGACACAGGCAGACACTGTCTTAGGAGTTCATGTGCATTCACTCAGTCATGCTCACCATCGCTTTTTGGCTTAAGTGGTGGTGTTTTTTGGCTGTCATGAAGTCAGGTTTCAATTCGTGGCAAACTCATATATCCTGTAGTGAAATGAGCACTTGGAGATCTAATTGTAACCCACAGGGTTTTCACTAGCTGATTTTCAGAAACAAGACTTTCTTCCTAGTCCACTGTTAGTCTGGAAAATCACCAAAGTTACACCTGCTCCCTGTCAAGTTAATTCTGACTTATAATACCCCTCTCTATAAGAGAACTGTTTGAGGTCTATCCCGATGGGGATGTGCCTATAGGCTCATGTCGTTGGAAATGCCTCATAGAGCCAACTGTGTGGTTTTGTTTTACTCACAGAAATATTTATTGTATCTGTGAGAAGAAACTACAATACAGATAATTTTTAGAAGTATCCATGATCTATCTAACAGTTAACTTTTATTTTTATTCCTTAGATGTTGGCATGTCCTAATTCCATAGATCTATACTTTGGAATTACTAGGATATCAACTCATTCATCATAAAGGGTCACTGAAATGAAGAAGCAGAAAGTACTGGCATCCTAAAATGACCCTGAAGTGAGTGACTAATAGGGAGAAATAGTAGGAGAGAACAAGCATATCAGCATGCAGCCTAATGGAAACAAAGTGTGACAGCTCTGTGTCCAGTGGCAGTATTGCACAGAAGCATGCGGTGACCTCCAGAAATCTATATTGAAGGAACAGTAGTGGAACAAGGGTTCTCTTGAAGAGTAATCTTGTATATTAGCTTTGGAAGAACTGTGTTGATATTGATGGACAATGGAATTGAAAGACAAAACAACATTCATTAAAAATTTATTAATATTAAAAAAAAAGATAAGAGAACTGGTCAGGGTCTCGGGGCTATAAAGTTTTAGAGAGGCACACTAGTTCATCTTTCTCTGAATGACTGACGGGTTCAAACTGTTGATCTTTGGCTTAGGGTATGAGTGCTTTACCTGCAATATCACAATTACTTTGTGAATCATCTTAAAACTCAACTCCTTGCCACCAAGTTGGAACTGACTCACAGCTGACCCTCCAGCAGATTTTCAGAGGCACCAAGTCACAATGAGGAGATGGTCCATCTTTATCTCACAGAGCAGCTGGTGGATTCGAATTGCCTGCCTTTGGGTTGGCAATGCAATTCCTTATCCATTAGGTCACTAGAGCTCCCTTAATTAATCCCCAGACAGATGTATTTGCCTGGCTTACAAGGGATGGAAGGGGGATCTGGAGGGGCTGCAGATCCAAAGGAAGCCTAGGAGTACATGGGAGATGAAGTTGAGCCTTTGACTCCAACTTCTGTCTACTGCTCAACTATGATCCCTGAACCTCTGATTGCATCAGATCCAAAGTGTATACACCAGCGACAGCCATTACAAAAGCTGAGAAATTCCACATTTACTTTCCAGAACTATTAAGTTTGAATAAGCTAGTGCTTCAAAAGTGAAAAGGATTCACTCATTCAGTATCATTTTTGTCTTTTACTTTGAAGTGCAGTTCTCTATTTTCATGCCTCGTTACCGCTCAATCCCCTAAACAGACTTTTAACTATTTTAATTAATCAATAAAGAGGCATGCAGAAGACTGAACAGAATGTCATTTATGCCTGGAAAATACAATAAAAAGATTTCTGCTCAGATTCAAGAGACCTCAGACTTGTGCATGAGACATACAAATTCTGTAATAACTATATTCATTACCTTGACATTGTCTAGAAGAATGTCATCTCTGCCTAAGCCAGGTCCAATGACAAGGGTGTGCAATCTGGGCAACCACGTTTCCACATCACGAACAGCATCGGGACTGTCCCTTAAAAAGGAAAAGACCAGGCAGATTTAGTTGACTTAAGTTTTTCATTTACTTGTTTGTTTTAAAAACGTCCTATTTTGAAAGTATTTTCAACTTTGCTCAGAAGTTGCAAAAACAGAACCTAAAGTTCATATAATATCTTGCTCTCAGCTTTTTCTAATAATGGCATCTTACATAACCACATCCCCACTGTCAAAACTACAACATTCACATTGGAACAATATCAGAAAATACAGACTTTATTCAGATTTCACTGGTCTTACTATTAATGTTCTTCTGCTATCCCAGGATCCGATCCTGCCATGTCTCCTTAGTCTTCAGAGATCAGAGTATCTTTTTAACGTTTCAGCTCTGATGTCTTGTTTTCAACATTTAAAACAAACTGGATTAAGAATCAGAGGTAATTTTAACCTATCTCTGCCCTCGAAAATCAACCCATTAGGTTCATGACAAACTCATGGTTTATGTGAATATATATAAGACACAAATTATACATGTATTAACGGCTTCCCACACTAAATGTAACAAAGAAATAACCCAAAAAACTAACTTGATTAATATTTTTTCATGTGTGAAAAGAAATGAAACAACTCAAACGCAGAAAGCTTCGCTGACTTTTCAAATCTACCAGCATCTCCTCAGAGAACGACAGGCAGTCTCCTCCTACACAATTTGTGGTTGAGTTGTTATGTGCTGACGAGTCACCTGAGGCTTATAGCAAACCTATATATAATAGCCCTAAACCCTGCTCTATCCTGTGCCAATCGCACTGTTTCTGACACAACTACCCCCATTACCCCAGTCACTGAATCAATCCATCTCATTGAGGGTCTTCCTCTCCTGTGCTGTCCCGCCACCCTCCCAAGCATGATGTCCTTCTCCAAGGACCTGTCCCTCCTTGCAACATGTCCAAAGTGTGTCAGACGAAGCTTCAGAATCCTGGCCTCCATGGAGCAGACTGGTTAAACCCTCTCCACATGATTTATAGCCCCAGCAACTCAAAGAATGCTCAACTATGAGTTGGTTCCAACTCCACAAGGATGAGCTGAGAAATTCGTTCCTAACAGCTTCCTATTTACCATCTCATTTCATGGGTCTCACAGTTATTAAAATAAAAAGATCCAGGTAGTGAACCTGATGACTCCCTCTACCCAAGAACATGAATGTAATTTTTTAAATTTCTTTTATTCTAGTCTTGTGAGACCTCTCACCTGTGATTAAATACTTAATACAAATAGCTGTCATTTATCTGTGTTTCTCTTGAGTCTGCCTTCACAACATATCTTCAGTCATTCAATTTTTAGTGCCTAAGGGTAGTCTGGTGACCAGGAAGTAAAGAGCTGTGGTATGTGGTTCGAAATCACCAGCTGCTCTGCAGGAGAAAATCTCCTCCCATGCAATTTACAGCCTTAGAAACCGACTGGATGGTCGACTATGAGTCGGTTTCAACTCATACTTAAAACTCAACTTAAAGCAGTAAGTTGAGGCAAACGTGTGAGACCATGTTAGACGCTAGGGTCCAAAATTAAAGAAGGCAGACTTCCCATTTCTCACGAGGTTCAAGGTCTAACACAAAAAACACAGAGAAGAATAATCATGAGACCTGTTATACTTCACTCATGTTATACAAACAGTGGACCAGAAAACAAGAGCCTTGTGTAGATAACCAACTCTATCTGAGAATATCAGAGAACATGATATCAAAGTCAGATTAACATAGATATGAAGTGACTACTGAGACAAAAATATTCTAAGCTGAAGGAACAATCTTCTGGGCTCTGAACTTGGGACACTCAACAACTCCCTTCCAAAGGACTCGAGATCACATATCTGAACACAGCTACCATGAAAAGGAATCCTGACTCTTAAGTCCCAAATCCGTTAAATAATGTATACTGCATTGAAACAGATGAGGGAGAAAACTGTTTAAAAGGGATATGTGATTAGGTATTTTTGTCATGACAGGAGTCCAGAGTGAAGGCTGCATAGTGGAGTGGACCTGGGGGGAGGGATTGTAAAACAATGAAAGAATTTTTCTTTTACTTTTCAAAGAGAGAGTGTACTGGGGGGGGGGGGAGGGAGAAAAGTGCAACAATGAATGGAGGGAAATCCAAAGTCTATACAAATTTTCATTGAAATTAGTAATAAATAAAAAAAAGTCCCAAATCCATCACCACCACGTCTATTCTGACTCCTAGCAACTCCACGTGATGGAGAAGAACTGCACACAGGTTTCCAAGGCTGGAACTTCACATAAGCAGCCTGTCTATTCCATCTCTCGTGACACAGTTAGTGGATTCGAACGCTTTTCAGTAGCAGCTGAGCATAAGTTCCATAAGTACTAAAGACACGTTTCAGTAAATCTGTTAAACAAGTATTACTTCAAAGCAAGGTAAACAGAAGATGAACTCACAGGATAAGGCTTTGAAGGGAAAAAGTCCCACAAAAGTCTTTAGAGGAGACCAAGCCTAGAGCTTGCAGAAACCTTCCCAAGAAATAATGAGCTGAGAAACCGCCAGAAGGCCAACTCTGATGTGTTTCCCTCTGTGCTCTGCAGTCACCGTTTAAGAGCTGATGGTGCATTCTGTTCAGAGCTGAAGACACAGAGAAAGCTGAACAAAGCATGAAGTGAGCAACACAGAGCCAAGGAGAAGCAAGTATCCTGGTTTTAGAAAGGTCAAGGACAGATGAATGTTAAATTCATAGCAATGCAGCAGAATTGATGAGTGAGTAGGGTTTGCTGGACCATTCAAAGGGTGACAGCCACTTGCTCATTACCCCAAGAGCCACACCTCCACTCTCCTTATCACTGTCCGTTAGTATGCTCAACTAGTTAACTCCAGGATGACACGCGCTTTAAGAATGCCGATCTCACTCCCTCACCTAACATGGTCATGTGCACATTAAAACTGATGGTTTGATGAAGTATCTGACACAAAGGGCTATGAATTTATCAGCACAAACAGGTGTTGTTCCAACATCTGCACATATTTTAAAAAGAAGACCTCTTATCTGCGGGAGTTGTCTGTCAATATCTTATCTATTCACTGACACTCTTGAGAAACTGCAGAACCACAAGGGGCCACTGAGCACAGGTCAGGTGCCCATGAGCCAGGGCAGAAGGCAGAACAGGTTTGTCTCTAAAGGACCAAAAAGTAAGTATTTAGACTTTACAAGCCACACAGTCTGTCACAAGTAGCAGCCAGAGATAATCCATAAACAAATGTGTATGGCTATGTTCCAATAACACTCATTTACAAAATGAGGCAGTGACAGATTTGGCCTGCAGGCCCTAGTCTGCTGACCGTGGGCTAGAACAACACTGTCCAATAGAAACAGGTGTTTCAAAAATGATTATAAATTTTCTAGTTGTTGTTGTTAGGTGTTGTCAAGTCAAGAACAACTCATAGCGACCCTATGAACAAAAGATCTGAACCCTATTCTATTCTGCGCCATCCTCACATTTCCTGACACACAACAGCCCAATGCAGCAGTCACAATGTCAATCTAGCTAGCTGAGGGTCTTCCTCTCCTTCACTGACCCTTCACCCTTCCCCGCATCATGTCCTTCTCCAAGGAATAGCCCTTCCTGGCAACATGCCCAAAGTATGTGAAGCGTAAGCACATTTTAAAGAAGGGAAAAGAAAGGTGAAATTAATTTTAAGGACATATTGTTATATCAGCCAGTCCACTCAAAACATTTTCATTTCAACATATAACTAATATTTTTTTAAAAAACTCATAAGTTCTTTTATTTCTTTTTCATATTTCAAACCCAAATTCTAACTCATTGTCATAAACTCAGATGAGACACGCAGCCAAGCTTCAGAGTTTTCAGAGGCTGTAAACTGCAGAAGTTATAGCCCATTTTTCTCCTATGGGGCAGCTGGTGGATTCAAACTGCCTGCCTTTGGGTTAGCAGCACTGCTCCCTACACTTTACATCACCAGACCTCTCTTTTTTCATACTTATTCCAAATTATGGAATTTATACCTACAAAACACCAAAAAAAATTTATTGCCCTCAAACAGACTGCAACCCCCCAGGTCAGAGAAGAACTATCTCATAGAGTTCCCAAAGCTGTAAATCTTTGCAGAAGTAGACTTTGATGTCTTTCTCCCATTTGACATCCATGACCCATTTCAATTTAGAGTAGGACTGTTTTAAATAGCCGACAAACACAAGATCTTTGAGGCTACTATCAAACTACACAGGGCAGTGTAGGCCTAAAGCTGGTGTCTGCCCACACAAAAGCAAATGGTTTAAATCCACCAGTTGCTCCACAGAAGACAGATGGGCAATCTCCTCCGTTGGATTTAATGCCTCTGAAAACCTGCTTGAGGACCAGCTATGGTTTAGTTCCAGCTCAATGACATACAACAGCAACTATTCTTTTACTAGTTAACCTCATGAAAGCCCTATGGGGCCACCTGTTGTTGCTGCTATATGCTGTCAAGTTGAAACTGGCCCATGGCTGACCCTCCAGAGGGTTTTCAGAGACAGTAAATCACATGGGAGGATACTGCTTATTCTTCTCCCACAGAGAAGCTGTTAGATGTGAACTAGGGGTGCCTTTGGGATTGCTGTGCAGCTTCTTACCACTAGGCTACCGAGGTTTCTCAGTTTAACTTTACTGCATTTTATGATATGAAAATCTAAGTCAAACCACTAATTTTGGTTTGAGAATACATAAAAATCTCAAGACTGGACTTTTCCAATGTCGACTTGTTGTTGAAATCACTCTACCTAGAGAATAAGAGTAATAAGTGGGATTTGGAAAAGCAGGACATCTGGCAAAGTCACCAACCAGTAATAGTAACAAAGGCATGAAGGGTCAGCAATTAAAAGAGTTTTAAACAGTCAGAATATGAGTCTCACTGTCCACTTCTCACCTGAGCTTCAGCCAACCACCACCTGTAAAATCTTGTCTGGGCATAAGCCAGGTTCGCTGAAATTTAACTGACTATCCATACGGACTGACTCAGCGACTAAGGTAATGAGGGTCTGTGTGTCAGGGACAGTTAAGTTGGCACAAGATAGAGCAGGTTTCAGGGCTATTGTACATAAGGCCAATATGAGTCACAAGCAACTCGATGGCACATAACAACAACAACAACATCCATACGGAACATCTAAATTCTACACAATGAACAAGATCTAAGGGGCTGCCCTGCACAAGTTTTCAGCGCAATGAAGAGAAGTAACTGAATGACAGTGATGCTGCAGTGGTCTTCTCAGTCCAGCCGATAAATCACAACAGCAGAAGCCCTCCCACCACTAAGGGCACACACGCCTATCTGCTAATCGTTACTGGCTGACATCAAATAATTAAGAACTTGTGTTGATTCCAAGTGTTTCAGAAGAGAACTGTGTTCCGTAGGGATGTCAGTGACGTTTTTTTAAGTTGATCAACAGGCTTTTCTTCCAAGGAGCCTCTGGGTGGACTTGAACCTACAGCCTTGCAGTTAGCATCTGGCCATTAGCCATGTGCATCACTCAGGGACTCAGCAGAGTCACTACCCTTCTCATCTGGGACAATCCAAGATGTCTTTGTTCTCTTTGTTGCTGCCATTGTTGTGTGTGGCTGAGATCCATTGCGGAACCTCCAGAGGGTTTTCAGAGGTGGTAAATCACACAGGAGATTGCTCACCCTTCCCCATGGAGCAGCTGGTGGATTCGAACCATGCGTGCCTTTGGAACTTTTAGGAGACTTTCTCTACTGTGTGAGTCTCCACTGGATGGCATCCTACAAGTATCCCCATCACAGCCTCTCCAGTCCTTACCACATTCAGTTGCAAGCATGTGTCGAGCCGTCTTTGAGATCAGGCCTGCACACACCTTGGCACAGAGCAGGTACTGAGATACCTGTCACAATGTGATGGGGTCAGACTTCTGTCTTTAGTAGAGCTTGAGGAAACAGTGGCTGTTCAAATGTTACTCTTTCAAAGAAGCAGCATTTACCTAAACGAACAATTAGCTTCCTCAATTTAAACTGTGAGATTATTCATGAAGCTAATTAATCCCTCCCTGCTGGGATGACATACACAGTCACCTCAAAGGTGAGCTTTCACCATTCAAAATGCCCGTGCTGATTAGCATCTTTAATTATCCACAGCAATTTTTACTCTAAAGCTGGTGCCTTCATCTCTTCACTCGCACAGCGAATGCAGATCAATTCTAATACAGGACAAAGCTAGTCTTAATTCAAATCCACATGACACATATTTGAGGGCCTATGGTTTTCAAGGCAGCAGGCAGGGAACAGCAAGCCTTGTCAAGTTGTGCAAAAGCTGCAAAACACTACTTCTCAAATCAGGTTGGAGAAAGAATTAAAATGAAATCAGAAGTGGCATTCTCTTTCTCATGTGGGATTACCTAATGATGATTTTGTTCTCTTTGCAAAGAGATCAGTATTTTAATACAGTGACTAAGGAACCACAGATCTCAGAAATGAAATCATCAAAGGACTTAACTTATTCATTGCTGCCAAGTCAGAACCACTTCATAACTGATTTCCAGCACATTTTCAAAGACTTTAAAACACACGGGTGGTGACTGCCCCTCTTTCTCTCATGGAGTAACTAGTGGATTTGAACTGTATACCTCTGGGTTGCCAAGGCAACTCCATACCGCTTGACCATCAGAGTTCCTATTACATACCTAATACTGGTTAAATAAGTAGATTAATTTTTTGCTACAGATAAAAACAGGATGAGGTATAAGCAAAGGCATATGCAGAAGACAAAAGAATCATCAATCACCATTATGAAAAGTCATATATTTTTCTTTGTTTAATTTCTGTTGTATTTATTAATTTAAAAACTCTCATTCAGCATTTGGTTTCCCACTAAGTGCCAGGCACTCCACTGTGTAACATTTCTATTACTGTTGTTATGTATCTGTTGTTATGTATCATCCATTCAGAACTGACCCCTCCAGTGGGTTTTCAGAGGCATGAGAGGAGACTGCTGATCTTTCTCATGCACAGCAACTGGTGGATTTGAACTGAGTGCCTTCAGGTTGGCAGCACAACTTACCATTAAGCCACCAGAGCTCCCATTAATACTTCTCAACAGAAAAACAATAATCTTGTATAAATGTATTACTGTAAACTACTGAATATTGGGGAATTCTAGTGCTTAGCTGTTAACTAAAAGGTTATTGGTCCAAATCTACCAGCCACTTAGCACAAGAAAGATGTGACAGTCTGGTCCTATAAGTATTACAGTCTCGGAAATGAGGCAGGTTCTACTCTGTCTTCTAGAATCACAAGAAGATGGAATCAACTCAGTGCCAATGGAACGGTTTCTGTACAAGGTGGAATCAAAAGCTCAAACTCCCTGCCACAAAGTTGGTTCTAACTCACAGTGACCCTCCATCAGGCTTCCAAAGGCTGCAAGGCACCATGAAAGAAGCCTGCCCACCGTCTCCCGGGAAGCAGCTAGTGGAACCCCTAGTGGACCTGAACCACTGGAGACTTGCAGCACAACATGCTGTGGCCTATACACTACCAGGGTTCCCCGAGTGGGATGAGCTGTTATTGTTGTTATGTGCTGTCAAGTCAGAATCAACTCATAGCTGACCCTCCAGCAGGTTTTCAGGGGCTGTAAACTGCACAGACACTTTCCAATTTTTTCCCAGTGAAATAGCTGGTGGATTAGAACAAACCACCTTTGGGCTGACAGCATAACTCCTTACCCTCTGTTGTTGTTGTTGTTGTTGTTATCATGTACCACTGAGTCAGAATTGACCCAGAGCTGACTCTCTGATTTTTAGAGGCAGTTTAATCACAGGAGAGATTACTCATCCTTCTCCTACAAAGCAGCTGGTAGATTTGAACCACGTGCCTTCAGGATTACAACACAGTTTCTCACCAGTAGGCCACCAGAATTGCTCGGTATAAGTTGAAGCTATAACCCAAAAATCCAAGTTAAGTCAGGAACATAGACTTTGACTTATCTAGAAAAAGAATATTTGCATTTATAATTAGTTAAGAATCTAAATTCAATGAATAATTGTTCAGCTTATAAAAAGAGAACATACAGGAGCACATATAGAAGGTTAATGTGAAGCTAAGAGGCAGAGACAGGGGTGGTGTTACCATAAGTCACAGATTGCCAGGAACCACCAGAATCTGGAAAGCAAAGGGAGGGGGTCTCCCCTCGCAACCGTGAAGGGAACCTGACCCTATGGAACTCGACTTTCAACTAGCTTCTAGAAAAACAAGAGTAGATATTTTTTGTTGTTTGAAACCACTTACACTGTGGTACATTGTTAAGGCAGGCTCAGAAAACTAAGCCACTTGTTTATTGTGACTAATGATCTCATAAGGAAAGAAGAGAGAACATGACCGACCTCACACCAGCGGAAAGAACGTAGAAATAACCTGGACAACACGGGCCCCTGTGTTTAAAGGACAGCATGCTCCCTACAGTGATGATGGCTACAAAGCATGACCACAAGTCCTGCCTTGTCTTCTCCATCTCACCAGCAACTGTTCTTCATCAGTTTCCCCAAATAACAAATACCAAAAAAACAATTTCATCTTGATTTGGGGGAGCTCTGGTGGTGTAGTGGTAAGAAGGTGTGCCACAATCCCAAAGGCAGGTGGTTTGAATCCACCAGCTCCTCTGTGGGAGATGGATGGTCAATCTCCTCCTGTGCAATTTACTGCCTCTGAAAGCTCGCTGGAGTGTCAGCTCTGGGTCGGTTCCTATTCGATGGTACTGAACAAGAGCAACAACCATCAAGCATGGCTTAAAAGTCTGGAGATTTAATACAGTCCAGAAATCAACAGCTGCGCATTCTACTCCCAATCTAAGGATAAAACGTTCTTGAGCAGACAGACTTAAAAAAATCTGACCAATTTAGGGATATGATGTCAGTGCATACACAGAACAGGCTGAGAGTACCACTTGGTCAACCGCTCTCTAAAAGTCTTCTGCACCTAATCATACTCAATCAGTACTGGGTAAATCAAAGAAGGTTGTTCTTTTCCCCCAGTGAAAGATGAAAATGGGGCTAGGTCTTATCTGCAAAGATACACACTTTGCTAGCAGCGGGCCAGTAATTTGACTTGCCAAAAGACGTGTGCTCTTTAGGTATTAAAACTCTCTGATTGAGCACAGAATCAGCATCAGCATCCAGCTTCCTGGGCCGTTCAACAGAACTGGCTAAGTACAAGATTTATTTCTGGCACATTTCTGTCACATAATTCTCCCACAAGATTAGTGACAACCTGTAATGCCCTGCTAATCATTAAGACAATCTGTTGTACAGCTGGCATGCTTTCCTGACAAGATCTGCCTTTCATACTTGGTTGATTTTAGGGTCCACTGAAATGAAAAGTCTCTTCTATGGACAGACTCATCAGCATGCAAAGCATACTTTGAATTTTTACAGCATCAGAAATGGCTGGAAAAGACTCTGAAAACAGCTGCTTTGATCTCTTAAGGAATGGCTGCTCAGAATGCTAGGGGGAAGCATGGAGATCCTGCAAATTCATAGTATTGAGATCCCTCCGATTCACTGCTATCAAGTCAGAACTGTCTCACAGCTGACCCTCCAGTGGGTTTCTAAGGATGTAAATTACACAGAATGAGGATGCCACCTTTCCTCCCTCAGATACACTAGTGGATTTGAACCACTTAGAGAGGCACAGCATTTGGGTAAGCAGCACAAATCCCTAAAGACTTCGCCACCAAAGCTCCCTAGATCAACTAGCAAGTAACTCCGCCTTTCAGCCCTTTTCTTAGTTTCCCAGGCCTGCCACTAACAAAAGATCAAAATCGGAAGGCTTTAAAGAAAAGCTATTTGTTCTCACAGTTCTGAAGACATGTGGATTCAGGGCGTCACCATCAGGTGATGTCCACCCATGGAAGGTTCCCTCATTTCTCTCTCAGTTCCTTCTGAGCTTCAGGCACTTCTTGGAGTTGCTCACCTGGTAGAAAGGCCCTGACATGTTTTCTTCCCCAAGTCTCTGCTTTTGCATCTGCGCTTTTCAGCAATACCACTCAGAAGAGATTAGAATCACCACCCTGATCTGGTGGAGCAGTGGCTAAGTGCTTGGCTGCAAAAAGAAAAGGAAGGAGCTTTTATGGTACACTCCATAGAGTGCAATGATGCTAACCTAAAAAGGTCATCAGTTCAAGCCCACCAGCCACACTGAAGGAGAAAGATTTGCTTTTGTAAAGATTTATAATTTGGGAAATCCTCTGGGGAAGTTCTACTCTGTCCTATAGGACTGGACAATAGTGGGTTTGGTTTGTATTTACTCAAAATGACTTTAATAATTTAGTTGACAACATATGAAAAAAAATGTCCATTTCTCTAAACAAGGCTAAATTACTATTTTAGGGGTTAGGATACATTCAACCATAATACCGCTGAAGCTGGAACCTTGAGGTTTTTTTCCTGCTCCTTTGACTTCTTCACACTCAAGCAAACTATACTGAGCATTTACTATGACCAGAAGGCTTATTTAAATAATGTCAGCTTAAAAGTAATGTGTAAAATTTCACCCCATCTCCAATTCCATTCCTCACTCTTTTTTCTTAATTGTGATCATAATAAAAAATTTACAGATAAGTTGGGGGTTTTGTTTTTTATCATATTAATTTACAAAATTTGAATACATTGTTTTCCAAAACAGATTCTTCCAATTTCCCTCGCCAGCCCCACCATCAAATTGTACAACCCATGATTAATCCTTCCCTCCCCCTACACATCCTCATCTCTCTGCTTCCACCCTCCCCCTCTTGGATCCTTATACTCATTCTACAATAATGGGTTTAAACAATATTTGTCCTTGTGGGACTAAGTTAGTTCATGCAACATAATGCTCTCCAGTCCCTCCATACAAAAATCAACAAGCTGGATCAGAGACCTAGGAGTAAAGGCCAAAACCATAAAGTTCATAAGAGACAAACTGGAATCAAGCTTAGAGGTGCTAGTCCAAGGTTTAAAGAGACTGCCAAATATAGCAAGAAATGCACAATCTGAAGAGGATGAAATTGATGCATGGGACCTTCTAAAGATTAAATCCTTGTATGCATCAAAAACTTTTTCCAACAGGGTAAAAAGAAAACCTACAGACTGGGAACAAACATTTGGTAATATCATCTCAGACAAGAGTCTCATAACGGAAGTCAAAAGAATACTCTTGGGCCTCCACAAGAAAAAGACTGATAACCCAATTACAAAATAGGCAAAAGACATGGAAAGAACTTGCACAGAGGAAGATATTCAAATGACAGACACATGAAGAAATGCTCAAAATCAATAAGAGAGATGCAAATCAAAACACAATGAAGTACCATCTCACTCCAGTAACAGTGGCAAAGTTTAACAGGGCAGCAAGAAAGGCTGGGTTTTCATTTATTCGTTGATGCAGTTTTCTCCCCTCCCCCTTCTTTTCCCTCCCTCAATTCACTTTGTAATGCACCTTCTTTTTCCAGATGGTTAACTGCCACCAGGCTTCTCTCCCTCATTTTCTTCATGGCTTTTTACATGAAGCTCCCCCTGGCCTTCCATGAATTTAAATTCATGATATACACACATAGATCATGTAGCACCCCCTAACCTCTTTCATGGATTACTTTTTATCCACGATTCTCACTGCCATTCAACACAGTATATACAGTCTGTTTTTCTCAAGCAGTGCTGTTAGAGTGAACGTTAATCACTGGTAGCTACTTAAATTGGATTAAAATTAAAAATTCTGTTCTTGACTCACACTACGCATCTTTCAAGCGCTCACTAGTCTCATATATTGGCAACAGAGAGTGTGTCATCCTCACAGGAAGTTCTCATGGACAGTGCGGCTCGAGGGCTAAGCTCCACAGATGCAGAGAATTTGCTTGGCTCAAGGATCTCCATGGGACCTAGCACAGTGACTGCACGTAAATAGCTGTTGAATGAATGAGTTAACTTATTATTTGCCTGATCACTCATTCACTGTCCAAATCATAGCCACTTCCACTTGGTTTTTGAAATAATAAATCTTAGCAGAGGAGACTTCCTATCTTTCTCCCACAGAGACACTTGGTGAATTCAAACAGCTGGAGATCTGTAGGTGTTTGGTTAGTATCACATACTACAGACCATGCCATCAGAGCTCCTTTTTTGCTTACAGATCCCTATTTTTCTATAATAAGCAAAACTATCCACCTATATGATGCTGTTGTATGTTGCTGCGTTAACTCCAACTCATAGTGATTTCATATGACAGAAGAGAACTGACTGAGAGGGTTTCTTAGACCATGATCTCCATAGGAGCTGATCCCAGATCTTTCCTCTCATGGAGCTGTTAGAGAATCCCACCAACCAAGCTCTTGGCTAATTGTTATATGCCATCTAGTTGGAGCTGGATTTTGGTTGACCCTCCGGTGGGTTTTCAGAGGCAGTAAATTGCACAGGAGACTACCCATCCTTCTTGCATGGAGCAGCTGATGGATTTGATCCTTGTACCTTTGGGCTGGCAGTGCAGCTTCTTACCCACTACAGCTCAGTTTGCCTAGTAAGCAGAGCCCTTGACCACTGTAACATCAGGGCCCTCTGACAAAGGCACCTAGGCTCTCCTGGTCCAAGGAATCCAGTCATGTCCAACAGGCCACAAGGGTACATTGTGGAAACAGCCACCAGCATGTAGACCAAGGAAGGAACAGTCCCTGACACAGAACCTTGGCGTTTCAAATCTATTCCCATGTTGTTTCATTCAAATATCTTTGTTTGGCACAGAACAAAGAGTTAACAGCAGCTTCCTTATTTCTTCTGATAGCACCTACCTACAAACTCTGCATCAAGACTTGGTTTATTAGTGTAAACTCTACATCCCTGAGAAGAACTGCGTCAGGTAAAGAACACACCACATGTGTTTACACTCACAGGATGGGGTGCACAATCAGCTCCGGGCTGTACGACTTAATCACAGGTGCGGCCTCCTTGGTACAGAACACGTGGGACAGATCCGCACCCTGAGAAAGGAGGCACAAGGGGCGAACATCAAACACTGAAACTGCCGGGTCAGACATAAGGCATTTCCCAGTAAGTAACATCCAATGATTAAAAAATTATTCCATATTCTAGATTTTGCTTGTGGATATAGATGCTCAAAATTTCCAAAATGAATAGAAGTTTCTACAGCAATAAAGAAGATGCTTGTTCCCTCAGAGTCTTGGTGTGATAAGGATGGGCAAATCAGAAATTGGCTATCTGAAATGGGGATATTAAGGAATGAGGCATGAAGTGGCTGCTTACACACTTTCACAAATGTAGTTACTAATGATTCTGGGGGGGAACCACAATATACATGAATAAAACACAACGTAAATGAAAGATTGTATAAACATAATATGTATGAAGGATCACATACAATTTAACAATATATATGAACAATTATATCAAAGTATATAATAAAAATTATTCCTTATTACCCATAAAATACAAAGTAAAACGCACCTTAACAAATTTTATTTAAAAGAAAAATGGATTTCAAGTTATTCTCATCCTAACCAGACAATAAGTCAGCATGGAGTTAAAGATTTTCTTTCTTTTTTTTGAGTTAAAGATTTTTCTAAGGTTACCCTAGGCTGTTATTTATATTTCTATCAGAAAAAATTTTAAAAGAAATTTTATTGCTTTTCATTCAATCATTCATATACTTTTTGTTTTATACCATTAATTAAAATGAACCAGTGACATTTATTACATCATCCCATCAAATCTTCCTATCAGAAAGTATTTGCATTAATCCTAGGTAAACTATCTAACCCTTTACTAGAAAAATCCTTACTGAGAAGTTTTAAATAGACATACCACTTTGAGAGCTGAGATTGCTGCAAAATATGGGGCTCCAGTGTACCTAAAAACAAGACGTTGAGAGTCTTAAGGTTTCTGTGAATAGGGCAAGTATCCCAGGTTTATCATAGACAAAACATGGGCATGACACAGACAGCACAGTATACAGCACTCTGCGGGTGCTCAAGAAATGCTCAGTAGCTGCAATGAACTTGAAGATTGTGAGGACAGTGCAGGATAGAAGACGGTTTTGAACTGTTGTTTAGAAGGTCACTAGTAGTCGGCCTCTGCTCCTTGGCATCTAACAACATATATATTCACCAAACATAAAAGAGTACCAGAAAAGAGAACCTTTTCTATAAAACCTTTCTGGTTTCATGTAACTGTACATTCCAACAAAAGAGCTGAAAAAGATAATGAGAATTTACCACGCTTGGAGGTGGTTTGAAGTTCAAAGAAATCAGAGGAATAGATACCATCTCAGATGAGACAGGAGACAGTTCTCAAAACTTAACAGTGAGCAGGAATCATCTTGTATTGGGGATCAGGGGGCTCCTTGGGACAAATGACAGGAGTCTATAAACATTCCCCCCCCCACTTCCAGAATTCCTGTAACTTAATTTTTAATGTCATTCAAATACAGAACACAGTTACTAAAACTAATTGAATGACTGTACTTCTTAATTCCAACCAGTAATACAATTAGTTAAGAAGACCTCTGAGCACAGTGAAGAAGGAAGCGAACACATACTTTACAGATGTGACCTCTCTGAGCTGCAAGAAAGAGTGTCAGGGTAGCAAAAGGAGGGTCAGGACATGCATCCATGCCAGACACACAGCCAGACACCACAATGTTAAGATCAAGGACAAGTGATAAAAGAAAGGCATTAAAATAATGAAAAATGGTTTCGTCTACTGGACTCCCAGTTTAATAATATTTTGAATTTTCAAGGCTTTAGAGGAACAGGTGTTCTTGAACATTGTTGGTGACAACAGAGTGTAATTTAAGGGGAGGGCAGTTGGCAGTGTTTATCAATATTTAAAATGTATTTTGATCCAGTAAGAATTCAGGAATTAATCTTTCAGAAATAATTGGATATGTACAAAATGCAATATATGGGCAGGTATATACACAGTTGTACTGGTAACAATACTAATAATAACAAAAAAGAAGTAACTTGATTGCCTATCAATAATTAGCTGAATACACTATTGCCTTTATTTACAGTAAATACTATACATTCATTTATAAAAAATAGATTTATTTGAATTAACATGGAAAAACTTCCACAATACAGCATTAAGTGAAAAAAACTTTACAAGCACAGAAAAGTCTGGGAGGCTATCAAAATGTCAATAATGTATCATTCTCATGAGGAATATTGTAGTGCTTTCACTGTATGTACTTCTTTTTTATTTTCACTTCATTAACAGTAAGCAAACATTTTCACTTCACTAATGAAAAAACTGAGTGTGAATTTCTTAAAATAAGCAGACTGAGGGGCCTAGTGGCAAGAAGCTGCACTGCAATCCCAGAGGCGAACTGTTCGAAACCACCAGATGCTCTGCCGAGGAAGGAGGGACAATCTCCTGTACCAGTCAGATCTGATTTGACAGTACACATACACAAAATAATAAAATAAAATAAAATAAAAAAGCAGATTGTTGTTGTTGTTGTGTACTGTTGTGCAAGAATCGACTCAATGCTGACCCTCCGTGGAGATTTTAGAGGCAGCCATCGCAGGGGAGGAGACCGCTCCTCTTTCTCCCAAAGCAGCTGGGAGATTCGAACCACGTGTGTCCTTTTGGGCTGGCAGCACAACTCTTCACCACTAAGCCACCAGATCTCCCTAAACAAGGAGACAGTACTTTTATAATCAGATTAAAGATATTTCTGGTTTTAGAGGTTAGTATCTAAAGCTAATAGGTATATCTTAAATCAGATAATTGCACTTTAAAGTACTATAGCCCTAAATCTTCCCAAAATACAAGAAAGGAGGGAGGGATTTGACAAATGACATCTTTGACTTCAACTCTTTCTTGGGGGAAGAGGACAACTCCATTGGACACATCTAGGCAGGGTCTGGGATTCCTGAACAAGAGATTAGGATGGGTCTTTGCTTCCCCTCAGCCCCAGGTGAAGACCCAATGAGAGTGAAACCAGGCCCAGGAGAGGGGCTCCACAGGCCTGTGAAGGAGAAGTCAGTAATCCTCCAGCAAAGACAGCCTCTGGTACCCAAGTGAAAACATTTTGAAAGATGTTGCTTCTACAAAAGTGGAAATGTTTGTCTTCCATTACCCAGACTGGAGAGGCCTTAACAGCTGGGCATGACAAAGTCAGGAGCAGTCAGAGAAGTACAACAGTATGCTTAAAAAGAATGGGGTGCAGAAATGGAGAACTGACTACAGAGTTAAGGGGGGGAATACAATAAAAGGTTTTAAGTAAAGATTTCCTGCAAATGCAAGAATAAAAGACTTTTAATAAAAAAGGAACTAAAACATGACTTTCAAGTTTCAAAGATGAAGCAGGAGAATATTAACTCACAGAGCGGGGAGAAACCCAAGGTGACAGAAATCACCACCATCTTTAGGTTGTCAGTGCAACTCCCCACGAATCACCTTGCCTCTGGCAAAACATAGCAATGACACATGCCAGTGTTATTCAATTATCCAGCAGTTATTCAATGCATCCTGGACTTTTAAATTAGAAGGGTGACTGCTGAAAAATATTGTCATAACATCAGACTATATATAGAAATGTAGCTCTGGTGGCCTAGTGGTAAGGAGCTCGAATCCACCAGCTGCTTCATGGGAGAAAGATGAGCAATCACTTCCTGTGTGATTTACAGCCCGTAAAAAAACCTGCTGGAGGGTCAGCTATGAGACGGTTCTGACTTGATGGCACATAACAATGACATGTTTAGAAATGAACACTGTGATCAGACTAGAGAAGTACATAGACGAGGGGTAGGTCCAGTCAGATAGACAGATAAATGCATAACACAGACACACATGTATATACACACAACAATAGATAGCAGGCAGGGACGTTAAGCACTAACATTACACACTGGTGACTTACTCTTGACAGCCGCCAACTATGCCTATTCTTCCATCTTGTCCTTTGTGCTTTTTGGTAGTTAGAGGAGGTATAATATTTTTCACCAACTGAAAAGTACTTTCCATATCCTTTACCGAATGTGTTTTATGTAGTGAAAATGCTCTTTCTAAAACTGAAAAACAAGAAAGGGAAATTAATTTAGAATGATATATTATCTACTGTTATACATAAAGTACAGAGACTTAAACAAATGTATTTGCTGCAATATTTTCCACAGCTGACTTACTATGAACGCTATAGCGTTTATCCAGCGGTTTCACCAATTCTGTAAGTAAATGACATTCAGAAATTACAACATAGCACTAACACACACTGTATATATTAAATTTAAGGAGTCCTAGTGATGAACGACCAGCAGCTCATACCTCCAAGGACAAAGATGTGACAATCTGCTTCAGTCAAGTTTACAGACCTGGAAACACCATGCGGCAGTTCTGCTCTGTCCTCTGTAGTCTCTATGAGTCAGTATCAGCCAGGTGGTATGCAACAACATACTACGTTTCTTTTTTAAATATACCTGATACTTAGGAGAATACCTCTGTCATTCAGAGAGTTCTTGGGGGTACCCAATAATATCACTTGATAACATCATATTTGTACATCAAACTTCAAGTCTATTAAGTCTCACCCTTCCCAAGTGGAAAGGAAAGTCCCCATTTGCTGCCTGCCAGTGTCACATTCTAAACCCTGACATATTTATCACATTGTTCCAATTCAATTTTTCATGTTGTATTTATTTTCAGCACACGTTTGGATAATAATTAGATAACAAAAACAAAATGGTGTTCTAAGCATAGACAACCTTTGGTAGATCTCAAACCCAATTCAAAAGAGTATTTTAAAATTCTCTTCTCTAAATAATTACATTTTTATTGGTCTTTCCTAGAATTTGGTTTTACCTTGTCGCCTTTTGCTTCAATATTTAATATAGCTTAGCTATGAGTCAAATGCTAATTGTTCTGTAGACTCCAGTACATGAGTCGATAAAATACATATTCTCTCAAGGATAAGATCTTTTAAAATAAAAACTTTTTTTTTTCCAAACAGGTAATTGTGTTGTTGTTATGTGCCGTCAAGTCGCCTGCGACTCATAGTGACCCTATGTACAACAGCCCTAAACTCCGCTCTGTCCTGTGCCAGTCGCACTGTCTCTGACACTCCCATCCCAATTATCCCAGTCACTGAATCAATCC
>NW_006399780.1:33931-46177 GCF_000299155.1 Elephantulus edwardii | reverse complement strand
TATTATCAGTGCATCTTGGTTGCATGCTCGATCAATCTCCGATTGTAAAAGTTGGTAAAAATCTTCTATCTCCTCTTCCTTGGCTCTGGTTATTGGTGCATATATTTGAATGATAGTGGTATTCACTGGACTTCCTTGTATGCGTATAGATATTATCCTGTCACTGACAATATTTTAAAAAAGTCATTGCTTGAAACAGGTAATAGATATTTTTAACCTTCCAATTATCTCATCAGCTAAGAAAAGTCAGAGATGGATGCAAAGTTCAAATGAAGATCAAGGCAGGTGAATGTTTCAGCTTTAATAAAACTTCAACTCACGGCTGTTAAGTAGATGTCAACTCACAACACTCAGAGACCCTCCACTGGGTTTCTGAGCCTGTAAACTGCTTGGGAGGAGACAGCCCACCTCCTGTGGAGGCGCTGGTGGATCGGAACCACTGGAGGCTCAAGGCATTGAATTAGCAGCATAACCCACTACAGATTATGCCACCAGAACCAGTGTTTTTAATGATGTTGCTGTGGTTATAGATCAGAGTCTGAAGAGACTTACAGCTGACCCCTCAGCAGGTTTTCAGGGACTGTAAATCTCACAGGAGGAGATTGTGTAGCCTCCTCCCAAGAGGAGCTGGTGGACCTGAACTGCCTGCCTTTGGGTTGGCAGCTAATTCCTTACCACTAATCCACCAGAGCTCCTTTTATCTTTAATAGAACTCTTTAAAATTTATCTTTTTTTTTTAAAAAGCCCTTCTTTTTATTCAAGGATTCCAATAACTTCCTTTAGTGAGTAGATGTAAATTAGCATATACAGCACATACTTAGCCCCCAGAAGGAAAATATATTCATTATGGTTAAGGCAAACACTTCGCCTCCTTCCAAAACAACCCAGAATTAAAACGCAAAACAGAATCACTCTGGTAAACCTTCGGCCAAGAAAAAGCTTGATGAGGCTTGCTCAGCGACAAATACAGCTGGCTAATCCCTCTGCTCCATGCTCTTTGATTATACCCGACATTCTGCTCCCAGTGAAATAAGTAAACAGCTTTCATCTGCAGAACTACTTCCCATCTGATCTGGAGCTGGACCACAGAGACAAGGCAGTGTGACACTGCATGAACAAAGCAAGCCTGCTCTCAGCCTTTCTTCCTCTCTCAATTCTTTCAGCTTTCTATATTCCTTCTTGCCCCACACCCTAAACCCCCAAATCACACAATATATTTTTACTACACATATTTTAAACGCAATGGGCACCACCATTTTCTGAACAGTATAATTGTGAAATGTTCCTTCCCTGGCGCTGCCTTTGATGAGCTGCATGAAAGGAATCAGCATTGCTATAATTAGATTTAACTCCAGTATCACTGAATGCTGATGAAGAATCTATGCTGTTATGAAAATGCTTAACGTGTATTTGCTCAAATCTTAATATAGCCAGTATAACACCAATATGACTGATCAATAGAGGGGGGGAAACCCCAGGATTAAAGAATATTCATGCCTTTAAATTCCTAAGAACAAGAAATAAGTTGTTTTTGAAAGTTTAGGAACTGTAAATACAGAATCCAAACTTACCAGTCACTCAAAGGTTGTTCTGTCTTCGTTATGTTTTGTGTTTATGTATCACTCCTATTTAATAAATACTAAATCCTCAGCAACGTATGAATTATTTCTAAGACCAGTTTTATTTCTTTCTTATAGATACATATCCTAAAGAAGTTACATTCTATCCTTTCCAAACTAGAATTTTATTAATTCTTCAAGAAGTAGTTATTAAGCTAATACACTGCTTTATTAACAGTATTATAATTTGAATAATGTCATGTGAATCTTTCTTAATGTTTACAAACTTAAACATTTGCCTTAGAGAAGCAGCCTAACAAAATTAAAATGATTTTTTATTGCATGTTACTTAATAAAAAGATATATAAAATACTCTATACATTTAATTTCCGTATTCTTTCTTTCCAAAGATAAGAATTTAAAAGCTAGAAAATTCTGAGTAAATGCATAAAATTATGGTTTTCTTTTCCTCCCCAGTACACAGGAACTTAGCGCTTTGCCCTTAAACTTGAATTCAAGTTGGAAATGAACCTTGCATTAGTTACAGGGCTGAGAAGTACCTTCCTAAAGCTTCTACAATTAAAAAATAAAAAATAAGGTAATTAACAAAAACTCTGCAAAAGAAAACCATTTTTTAAATAAACATAAAAGATTTGTAAAAATCTTTTCTCTAGGGTTTTTACAAATATATATATCTCTTTATTTAAGCCAAGACAATTGTAAGAGTCACAATAAAAATGAACCTATTTCTCTGCTGCATTTTTACATAAGTTATAAAATATGACTAGTGACTTCGTTGTTATGTTGAGTCAGAACTGTTCCATAGCTGACCTCCAGCCGGTTTTTAGCAGCAGTAAATCACACGAGTGGAGACTGCCCAGCTTTCTGACATGAAGGAAGCAGCTGGTCTATATGACCTGCGTGCCTTTGGGTTGGCTGTTTAACTCCTTACCGTTAAGTCAGAAAAGCTCCCTAGTGACTTTGTTGTTGTTTACCATCAAGTTGGAACGGACCCTCTGGTGGATTTTCCGGGGCAGTAAATTACATGGAAGGAGACTTCCCATCCTTCTCCCTCAGAGCAAACCATGTGCCTTTGAAACTGCAGTGCAGCTTCTTACCACTAAGCCACCAGAGCTCCCTGGTGACTTTAGGAAGCCCTTACAATTTAGAAAGTCTCTGATGGTATAAATGGTCTCCATGCTTGGCTGCCCACCAAAAGGTGTCAGTTCAAATGCATCCCAAAGTGTCCTAGGTGAAAGGCCTGGAAACATCCTTCTGAAAGCTCAGACACTAAAAACCCCACGAAGCACCATTCGATTCCGACCAACACAGGGCTACCATGAATCAGAGTCAACTCAATGGCAACTGGTAGGCTGCCTGGTTTTGCTTACTGTACAATGTCCAACCACTAGGAATGAAAATGAGGGAGAGGCATAGGAGTTTCATGAAGTGACAAAACGAGAAGTACTATGAACCCCATCATGATAATCCCCCCAAGCAGGTTAAATAAGACACTCATCTTTATAAAAACATCTCTAGCTCCTGATCAGAATTTCTTCTTTGTTGAGGGCTAGGGGCTGTTCTACACCCCATTCTATGTTCCATCCGGTTCTATGCAGGATACTTAGCTGGGTTCCTGGCTCTACCTACTGGTGTGATGCCAGTCGCACACACATCCCATTTAAAGTGTCATAACTTAAAATGTCCCCAGCCAGGCCAAGTGTTCTTTAAAGGGCAAAATCAGCCCCAGTGGAGAATCTCTTATACAAATGCATGGATTTAGTTTAAGCATCTTTAAACACACTCATGCTTCAAATTTAATCATACTTGCATCATATAAAATAAAAAGTGCAGCTAATACAATAATTTAGAAATAAAACTGTTTAGCTAGAGCTCAATTTATGATTATTTAAAAAAGAAACATTTTATACCAAATATACCTGATGAGTATTATTATTAAATTGATGGTAATTCTTGATAAACTATCGCCACACTAAGAAAAGGAACTCAGCACATTTTTTAAGAAATTTCCTTCCTCCAATTACTTGAGATTCACATCTTGCTTACATTTTAAAGTTCAGATGTTGTCTTTTTTTTTTAAAAAAAGTAACCAATACAGACAAGTCATGAAATATTTCATTATCATATTTAAAAGGTCAAGTACTATGAACCAAAAGGAACCCTGGTGGTTCAGTGGTTAAACACTCAGTCGCTGACCGCAAGCTCAGCAGTTTGAACTCACCAGCTGCTCTCCGGGACAACAGGCTGTTGGCTTCTAAAGATCACAGCTGTGAAAACACTAGGGGGAGGTGGTGCTACCCTCCTCTAGAGGAGCTGAGTTGGGACTGCCTCTGTGGCAAAGGGTTTCTAAAACCACAAACTAATATTTAACATTCTTTTCTTTTGTATTCTGCCTCACTTTATAGCCAGAAAAAAACCCCACCCCATATATTAGGAAAAAGATTGGACACAAGACGAAACTACGTGCCAAAATTCAATACCTAGGGAAGGAGAAAGAGCTGCTGTCATAGCATTAAAACTAATGTCATCTCCAAACGCCCGTTGGTGTGTCAGCTGAGGCGGGCTGGGCGGCCTGAACTGGGCCCTCTGTGAGACAGCTGAGGAAATGCCAGCCAACACTTGCCCCAACATCTGCAGCATCTGGAGCTCTCTGGCCCGCTCCGCTTCCCGGTGCTTGTCCTCCATCTTCAGCCTCTGCTCTTCGTATCTGAAAAACTTCTCTTCTGCATCGACACTCTGCTGTAAAAGTTTCCCCATCATCTTGTCCAGAGGTATACTGGTGTGGTGCTTTTTTGATCTTTTTGATTGAGAAAGATGAGATGTGCTGGTCTGAGCACCGATATGCTTAAAGCCTACAATTTTTAAAGCAAATAATGATTTTTGTTGTTACTCAAATAACGACAAGTGCACAAAATTGTCATTTTTCTTTACTTTAACATCATCTTTATTAGAATGGTAGGATAGCAAGGGACTTAAATAATAAATATATGCACAACTAGGGCTGATAAATCTCTACAGCTGCTAATCATTCAAAAAAATGTAAATGCAATTTTAACATCCCATTAACCACAAACCAAAAATATGTATTCTAATTGTGTGAAATTTGCCATTACAGTCACATAGTAATCTTTATAACATCCAGAAAGAAAAAAAAAGGGGGGGGGAATCTTGTTTTAAACTATTACTTTTTCTCAAATAGCACAACTGCATTTTAAAGCCGAAAGTATGTTATCACTTTCATAGCAGCCTGATTAGCCCACAGTATGCAACATTTATGTTTTTCTCTGCTATTATTTTATAACATTTTATTGAAATTTTATCAGTGTCCCCATTCTATTGGCTGTCACATCACAAGCAAGTAACAGGCCTAGGAATCCTTAAGAACAAGTTTCCTCCAGAACCTGGATATTTGAGTATTTATGTATGAAGACTGCCTTTTAATTACAGGTCACATTTTAAATTCTTTTAAAAGCATAACTGACTGTAGCCTTTTATGACTTAAATACAGCTACTAAAGGTAAGTTACTAAATACGGAGTTCTGAGACATTCAGACACACAGAAATTTATGTGAAGGGGACGAAATGGACATAAAAGATGGAGTTTTCCTATCTGAATTGGTGGCTATATAACATTACATATCTTAATTGGTGGCTTACCACTAGGCCACTAATTGGAACTAGCATAAGAAAACAAAACAAAACAAAAAACACACCTATAAGCAAAAACTCCCTAGAACCTATTCTCTAACCATACAAGGTGAAATCCTTCTATAAGTACTATGATAAAAGTTTTCTCCTTTACGATTACATGAGAGTACATCTCACCATTTCAGCAACTACTGACTGTAAAGTAAGAACACAGAATGGGATGCCTACCCCAGAATAAGAATTGAAGGCGAGTTCAACCCAGAATAAGGCTTGGAGGCGGGGTTCACGTGTCTGCTATGTTTGCCCCTCAAGTGTCACTAACAGTGCCTTACACAGAATAAAACATCCATCAATTTTGCTGAATTAAAGGAATCTTAATCTAGGCTTCCCATCAGTAGCCACTTTTTCTTTCTTTTCTAGAAGAAACTAAGACCCAGAAAGGAAGACATGTAAAGATGCTACAGTTAGTAACTGTCACCCTAAACCAGAAGAAACTATTTTACCGAAAGGCTAACATTTAAAGGCAAAAGAAATAGTTCTCAAGAAAACAAGCCAAACCAAACCTACCAACAAAAGAAATAAAATCAAATGCTCTATAGAATCACTTGGGAGGGAGGGACAAGAATCACTGACAAGAAGTACATTTTTACTTGTTAACTGGAATTGTATAAATGCAAGTATAAATCAGAACTATTCACTACCATTCTGTTCCATTTACCTGAGATAAAATCTTCCATTAATGGAAGAGTCAAATAAGATCCGTTTCTGTTTCCCTGTATTTGCCAAAAAGAGCCCTGGTGGGCAAGAGTTAAGTGCTCAGCTGCTAACAGAAAGGTTGGCAGTTGGAACCCACTCTTTGGAAAATGGCCTGACAATGTCCTATAAAGATAAGAGCTGAGGAAATCTTATGGGGCAATCTAACTCTACTACTCTCTTGCATGGTTTTGCTGTAAGCCAAAATTCATTCCAAGGCTCCTAATAATAACACCACCACTTAGTAAATCACAAGTTTCAGCTGGCTTGCTGATATGTACCATTTGGACTTATCCACAGAAGTATTTAAATACAAATATCAATGTTCTAAAGGATATAAAAGGATTGATAAAAGGCAACTGAAAAATTTATCCTACTAAGTAACTTTGACTTTACACTACTCGGGAATTCTGGAAAAACAGGTCAAGTTTGTCTGGGCTTTGTTTCAAAGTCTGGCTGAGGAAGACTGGAGAATTAAAGGGATTCATCAAGCTGTGCTGTTTTCTAGAATTACTGGTCAGCTATAGCTTTCTGTGTTGTCATCACTGCGTCTCTGTGTCAAAAAACCTATAAACTGATGTGAATTTACAACAAATTTAGCCTGTCATGGAAATCTTTAAGCTACTTAAGATACCTTTTAGCTACGCACTCACCTCACCCCTCCCCAAAAAAACACACCTCAGGGCAGAAAAGCTAGATCACCACCTTGAACCCCACCCTCAACAAAAGATCTATAAAATAAAGTGATGCTCTGCACCTCTCAGCTTATTAGCATAATCAAGAGAGTTGTAGACACCAGTGGAGAGAAACCCGCAATGCATTTTAGAGCTCAAACTCAAACTCTGAGTGGGTTCCACTCCTAGCGACCATCCACTGGGACCATCTGGTAAATTTCAATCCCTGGAGATGACCAGCCTTTGGGTCAGCATCACAACTCACTAGGGACTAGGCCACGAGAGCACTCTCACTTGGACTAGTGGTGTGTAGAGTCGAGTTGGAACTGACTCCCAGCTGATCCTCCAGTGGGTTTTTAGAGGCAGCAAATGACATGGGAGGAGACTGTCCAACTTTCTCCCATGAAGCAGCTGGTGGACTTGAACTTTTGGGAGGGCAGTACAGCTGCCACTAGGTCCTATTTGGAACTAGCATACAAAAAAAACCCTATAAGCAAAAACTCCCTAGCACCTATATTCAATGCATATATAAGGTGAAATCCTTCTAGTAAGTGTGACGATAAAACTTTTCTCTCTACAATTGCATGAGAGTACATCTCACCATTTCAGCCACTACTGGCTGTGGAATATAGAGTAAGTCATTTATTTTCTCTATCTTCTACTCAAAGGTAGGTAAGAACGATCTCTACTCCTCCAATCCCTGTTGTAAGAAATTAGTTAAGAAAAAAATGAAAATATTTAGCTGCATAAAATATATAATATTCATAGGGTAGAGGGAAACAGGAAGTGATGGGGACAGGTATGGGGTCCTAAATAATAAAAATCTGCTTGTGTAGTTCATCCCTAAATTCTTTCTACATAATTCATCCCATTTGAAAAACATCTGAGTCCGGGGACTTACAGCCAAGGTCAGGAATGTCTCAAGAGGTGCTTATTTAATTCTCTAGGTCACAGAGATCTTTTAAGATAACTGTCTTGGACTCACACACCTACACCCCTGCGCGTTTGGTCCAGGGCTGCACTCACCATCATCAGGCGGCTCGGGAATGGCGAAGGGGGAACACTCCACCTTGACTGGACGCTCTGCAAAGGAAGAGCCCTCGCCGGTCAAGTCCTTCTCAGCTGCTGAGTCTCGATCAGCTGCATCTCCCGGTGTAGGGCCTCCCCCTAGGGATGAGGGGCCCCCAGTGGTGGTTCGAGCACCCAAGATCCGGTCCATCTCATCGAAGAACTTACAGGACTTTCGCGCAGGCCCGCCCTTGGGGAGCCCGTCCTTCGCCTGGTAGTACTGGCGCTTCAAGCCCTTGATGCGGATGCGGCACTGTTCTGGGGTCCGGTCGAATCCCACCTGGGCAAGTCGGCACGCCACGTCCCGGTACACATGGCTGTTCCGGAAGTTCCCTTCCAACGCAGACTGCACGCCCGCTTCGCCCCAGATGCCCAGCAGGGCTCGAGTCTCCAGGTCAGACCAAAGGAAGCCCCGAGTGTTGGCGATCATCATCCCTAGCTGAGACAGGCGCAATGCAAGGGACTGCGAGCCCGGTAAGGACAGGGAAAGGCAAACCCAAGCAAAACACAGACCCTTTGCTGGGCAGCCGGGGAAAGTGAGGGCAGCTCCAAATCCACTGCGCTAAGAGCTGTTGAACGCGCACCCTGCCGCGCTTCACATTTCTCCAGTTAGACTCACCGGATCCTGTCCTACAGGCAGCTACCCCACACTCTGCTCTGCCAGTGGAAACAAAGTTTAAAAGAGGGTGCCAAGCAGCGCTTCGCTCCCCCATTCACATGCAAATCCACAGTAAGGAGACGGAGCCCCGCTAGGACTCAGCGACCAGGCCCTCGGACTGCGCGCGCAAAGCCACCCGAGTCTGGCGTACCCCAGCAGCTGCAGCAGAGGCCAGATCACTAACGCGGAAAGTGGCTCTGACCATAAGCCTCCAGCGACCAGACTAGAGCGAGCCCCGCTCTCCGCACGGGCACCGACGATTAAAGCTTCAGGTCCCCAGGAGCGCGCACACCCTTCTTTTGCCCCAACCGAGCACCCTGCGCCTCCCACATACACCACTCGCTCGCCGCGTGCCCCGCTTAGCACCCGCGACCGCCCGCGACCCTTCCCCGCCCTCCGGTGCCACTCACGCACGGTCGTCCCCGCCTCTGCTCGGGTGACAGGCTGAGGCGCCGCCTCCCCCAGCTTCGCCTGGGCTGCACCATTCCAGGAATGCCCGGCAGCTGGCCCCGGCCTCCGTGCTCCCTGACTATCCACTGTCTTTGCAAGACTGCGTGGCAAGCAGGTGAACACACCCGGTGGAGCAAACCCGGGAGGCGCCTGGCTTTCCTCCAGCGGTGCTTCCACCTCGCAGTCCGAAGCCTGCTCTTCACGGCGTCGCACGCCTCAGGACTCGCTCTGAGAACCTCGGCGGCGCGCATCCCCGCTGATTCCTGGCCCTCGCGTGCAGGCAGCGACATTGCAAGTGTCTCTAGAGTAGGAAATGGACACAGACCTCCCTCCTCCCTCCTGCATGGGAGAAACGACCTTGGGGTCCAGTATACCTGCGCTCGGGGACAGCCAGTAGAGAGCGACTGCAGACAAGAGCAGTGCTGCAATGGCCCCACGGGTGGCCATGGTCCAGGCTCCTACTCAAGTGATCACCCCGGATGAAAGCAGTGCCTGTCTTCAGCCAGGATCCGGCTCCCTCTCCCCGGGAGGGCCTACATGGATCTTACCTAGCCTACAGTCCGGGAACCCGAAGGCAACGCGTGTTGCTAAACCACCCAAGCGTTGGAGCGCAACCATTGGAAGTTCCTTCCGGGTTCGCGGTCGACCAGTCGCGGCAGCCGCCACAGGAAGTCAGCTCCCAATTCGCAGTGGGTCGGACTCCAGCTCTGCCCGCCCTTCTGACCCGTCTTCCGCCAATCATCACTCGGTTTCCGGAAGATTGGCATGCGCGATGCCAAACTCCGAGGCCTGGGATCGCTGGCGCTGAAGTCCAGGCCTGTTGTGTTTGGAGTAAAGCAGGTGTTGTGCCCATGAAATGCCCCTCAAAGAAATCCAGAAACACGTATGAAATTTCAAGAGCGTTTATTGTTTAATTTTTCCACGCGTGGAGGCTCTTTCACCTTCCTCAGAAAGGTGGTGAAGGGAAAAAGCCTCGAGTTTTCCCTCCCACTTGCTTTGATAGCTTTTTCTTGGGTGCCCCTGCTAAGGCAAAGAGATTGGTGGGCCAGGGGGTCAGTCATTTGGTCGGCTTTTGATGGGCTGGTTACTTTGCCCGCCTTTACTCTTTTTGTGTCACGTAGACACTAGTTAATTCCTTACTTTTTCAAGGACAGACTGGGTTTTACCCGGGGCACTCGTGTTTGCCCTAAGCCAAGAATTTTTATGGCCCACTTCTGCCTCCAGCGCTAATGGGGGTTTATAAAAAAATGGGGTTTCTGCTGCCCCTTCATTCCCCCCTGGAGTTATACTGGGCCGAATCATAGGCCCACGTGAGTGATTTTCGGGCAATCAGAGAGTAGACTGAACCTTTTTGATATTAACTAACATTAGGACAGTTAACAAGAGAGGCTAAACTTTTTAAAGTGTCTATGTTGAATAATTCTTGCAGACCTGTTTTGTTCCATTGCCATAGTAATAGTTAAAGCTAATTTTGATTAATTTTTTGTTAGCATGTTTTTATTTTGCCATTCCCCGCTGCTTCTTTCTGAGAGAGATTTCACCCTGATACATAAGGGAAAAGGGGTCGACGGATTCTCTTAGCTACTTCTGCTATAAAGGGGCGCTGTAGGTTTCAGGGTGAAAATCTTCTCTTACTATCCTAGAGGGCCCCTTTGGCAAAAGGAAACACATGTACTTTCGCTGACACTGACTTTGGAATTTAGTGCTTGCTGTTATTAATTGCTTTTAGGGATTCAGCTCTGTATTTCTGGAGATGCATCTTGGAACTGTTGCAGCCTAGAAGACATAAATTTAACAAGTTAAAAGTACACGAGTCAACAACGAAGAGCAATAATATTCTAATTAGAGATTCTAACAATGACACAAATTAAGTTACAGAGGGAAGATAATTCTTAAAAGTTTCATTGGCTGGCACTTTGTTTTTATAGTGTAAAGGCTAGGAACCACAAGATGTAGAGGTACAACTGTGTTCAGGGCCAGCTTCCATTTATTATTGGATTGTTTGACTACTAGGAAGGCCACATGCAAGGTAGATTTGAAGTAAAGAACTGCTTATGAGGTTTTCCGTCAATTTTAACAACTAAGGAATAGCAGGAAGAAATGGAACCTGAGAAGGCTTTTAAGGCCCAATGTAGGCTCCTGTGTCCAGCAGAAGACAGATATAATGCTCACCCATGGTTCTTCTGGGAGGATCTGAATCGTTGGAGCGTTCTTTGTTTCCAGCTGGAGGCTGGGGTCTGTTAGCCTTGAGGACCTGATGTGGGCCGCCCTTGGCCAAGTGCCCATTAGATACACACTTAAAGCAAGTGAGTGGGAGCTTCCTTTCTACTCCTTTGCTTATGTGTGGCTCTCATCTGTGACACCGTTTACTGAAGCGGCCCAACTTTTTACAGTGAAAGCAACTTTGACTTTCTTTATTACCTCTGGGTGGCATTGTTTATAAGTAGAAATATTTTTTGACACCGGCCCAAAATTGGCACCAATAGCTGCTTTACAGTTTTGGCTATTTTTTAGGTTTGTTTTTTTTTTCTTCCTCCTCTAGATTTTAGTCGTTAAAAGAGTTTGAAACAATTGCATAACAAATAATTTTGAACAATTTTTTAATTTTAAGGCTAGTAATACTATCGATATAATTGTACAGTAAGTTCCAATTCAAAGAGATACGCTTCCTATTTTTATTAATATTATTAGCATAAGCAGTTAGAAATTTATTGCCTTCCTTACTTTAACTCAAATTCTGGGTATTTCTATGCTGGTGAGAGGAAATGACAACTCTCTAATTAACGCAGCTGTTTTCATAGGAATTTTTCATTAAACCTCGTTCTTGCTTTAAGGAACTAACAGGGAAGAATATCAGAATGACCTAGAGTGATTACTAATATTTTTATGAAAACCACATTCTTTAAAATATTTAGATTATTACTTAGAATGTTACAAAGCCAATGAAATCTCCCAACAAGAAAGTACATGCTCAACAGTTGGTACCATTTGCCACCCTGCTGCCTCGTTCCTGGTAAGGTGTGGCCCCTTCTGACCCATCTCGGGGTTTCTCATTTCTGGAGGCCACCCACAGCAGTTTTGATTCTGTAGAGACATAGGTGGCAACCTTTGCTCCGACTAACAACAATTTTTCCACAATACATAGGCCGATTCCGTTTCTTAGGGGATTATAATACCAAATGTTTCTCAGCTGGAGTTTCTCCTTTTTAATTAGAAAGTAAATGAAACTTTTTATACAGTAGTTTAAGGAGATGACATTTGTTCTATTGCATCTCTGCATTTTTCTTTTAAAACACAATTGTTGTTGTTGTTATGTGCCGTCGAGTCGCTTGTGACTCATAGCGACCCTATGTACAACAGCCCTAAACTCCGCTCTGTCCTGTGCCAATCGCACTGTCTCTGACACTCCCATCCC
>NW_006399780.1:28051-31441 GCF_000299155.1 Elephantulus edwardii | reverse complement strand
ATATTGTACTTCAAGATGGATCTAGCAATGACTTTTTTAACTATGAAAGTAACTCCATTTTTCCTCACCTTTTCATCTCCAGAGTAATATATCATATGGTCATCTGACTCAAAATGTCCCATGCCAGTCCATCTCCTCTCACCAATGCCTAGTATGTCAATATTTATGCGTTTTTGTGTAATTGTGTAAAACACAATTAGTGAAGTGAAATAAACTTTTTTCTATTATTGCTTATTTTGCAATAACATAATAATAGCATATAATTTAGCCTATTGACCTCTTGTCAGCTTTAATTATTTTATCATTTTTACTATTAGTATAACCTACATGACCTATTTCACTTGATAGTATTTACTTAGGTTATTTACTTGGTTTTTTTTTATATTACAACCACTGCAAACCTGCAAGGTTTAGTGGTTCAATGTGACCTGCTAAACATTGCTAAAACTTTTAAATTCTTTTCAGTAAGGAGCCATTGCTTTAGCCAGGTTAAGGGGAGAGCATGAGGAGCCGTGGCCTCCATTGTAAATTTGGATTCTTTCGAAAGATTATATTTTTATTTTAGAAAACAATCTCGTTAAATTATGCTTTGACAGGAAGATGTTCCATCAAGTTTGACTGCCTGACTTTCTTTTTTTCCTTTTTTTTTTGGAAGGTACTGATTCATGTATTATTTTAAATTTCGCAATCACTGGTTTTTTTAAAACTATTAAGTCCCTAACATTCTTCCACAAATATTTCTGATTCATACTGGGAAAGCAATGCATAATTGGAACATTATTTACCTACGTTTAAAACAGAAAATGTCCTGCAAAGTAGTTACTTAGCAAATGCTAGGCTGCAAACTACCTCATTCTCTAGACAATGGGTCATTTTATAGAGTACCTGGTTTTCCCCTTTAAGCCCACTGCGAACAGAGTGCATGCAGGAGTTCTTTTTTTACAACTCAATGGCAACGAAGAGAGGGCAAACCTAGGAAAAGGTTATGTGCATCACCTTGCATGACAAGTTTACAGGAGTGTAGCTGTTACATATATGTTTACCACATTCACCACTTCAGTTATAAAAAAATCAGAGAGGCCTTTTAAACACTGAAACAAAGGAATGTTTGTTATCTGTAAGACCTACCAATAAGCAGGGAAACAAATGATACCATACATAGGCACTAGTTTCAAAGCGGCACGACGAAGAAGCAAAGGGTCAGAGATGAAAATTTAACATAAACATAGTGAAATCTCAAGGATAAGAAAGCAATGTATACGACCCTCTTATCTACTAATTCTTCAGGATGGAAGGACACTGCCAAAGGGTACAATGTGTGAAATTCAACATTGGAAAAATACATATGAAACTTGTTTAACTGGCTCCACTCAGGACTAGGCACAGCCCAATAATAAATATAGAATTGCACCATTCTTTTAAAAGATTGTTGCAATTTTAACATATTCTTATTAAAGAAATAAGTTCAGTGCTCAAATTGGAAACGATGTAAAACATATGTGAAGGGACACTAACAATGGATCTCTGAGTACAGTTTTTCTAGCATTTTCACATTTATACATTAACAATCTGAAAGAGTAAGAAAATACATGGATACTTAAAAGGAACAAAAACCACACTTGGTCAAACTTTCTTCATTATTTCATTGATTCCTATTACAATTCTACTATGCCAGTAGGTATAGATAAGAATAGAAAGTTTAAAAAAATCCTCTTAATTCCCACTGGTTACAGGGCCACTGACAGATCACAGTAGAAGTAAATTAAGCAGCATCATTAAATTTATACTTTAACTTATCATGGTATAATTTTTTACTTATTTTCATTCTGAAAAGCTGGCAAAAAGTTTCATGGAAGAATAATTTTCTTTAACAGGTCACTCTAAGAATATGTAATCCTCAAGGATGCAAAGAGAGGTTTTTTTTTTTTATAGTTGAGTTTTCATCTGTTGGTTACATCCTTTCTTACTGGACTAACAAAAAACATTTGTAATCTTTATAATTATAACACACGGTTAGAGACAAATTTAAAGTTTCTTTTAAAGCAGCAACTATTAGATTGGCTTAATAAGAACCAATTTCAATGTATGTGCCAGCACACATATATTTGTTTAGGAGCATTTTAAGTTTTTAATGGTTTAATAGCCTTTTGACATTTTGAATTAGTATTTTATATGCTAAGTTTTTAACAAAAGGTCTTGGATTTTAGGCTTAGATACTACTTTATTAATTTTTAGATTGCATTGTTCTGATAAAGATTGATCTCCTTTTCCTGAAATTTTACTTCATTCCAGGCTTGCATACAGCAAGGCCTTACTCGTACAATTACCGCACCACCATGTTGTAATTGAGCTTTTACCTTAAGCTATTGTTCTCCCCACCCCCAACAATTGATTAGCAGCAACCGTAACAGGAGGATTTCTAAATAAATTAACTTTTTTTTTTTTGTTTCGCGGCAGGCTTGGCTTTAGGCAAAAGGGGACGCCCCACCTTCACGCGCCCCTGCAGGGAGGAAGTGGGGTACCTGGGTCCGTGGTGTCTCGGGGCGATTCCCCCACCACTTCCCCGCAGCCAGAAAACTTTTATGTTTTTCCTCGCTTCTGTTGTCCCGGTGCGCGCATGGCTGTGGAACACTTTGCTCCGCCCTGCCCCGCCCTGGAGGATCGGCCACCGCTGCAGCAGCTGCGGGCTCTTCTCCTTCTGTCTTAAAGAGATAATAACCTTTCATTTGCTCTGCGAGATTTGTCAGCTACTTACTGTTTGGTGTTCTGTTTTAACGGTTCCACCCCGGCTCCTGCCAGGGGAAGAAGAGACTTTAACTGAGAAGGTGACTCCTCCACCAAGGTTTGCCATGCAGGGGTGCAGGCTACCTGATCAGGGTGACCAGGGTTTTGAAGATGACATTTTTAACTCCGTAAAAGGTAGGCAGGTGGAGAGTGCCCCCCTTGGGCCACCCCACGCCGCAGGTGGGCCATTGATTCCTGCAAAGAACAAGCATTTTATTTTTCACCACGTGGAGCCCTCAAAGCCCTCGACCTGCTGCCCTTCTTTTTAACTTCCTTGAAATGGCCTAGGATGCCATTAGGGGCGCCAACTCGGCCTGCCCCATTTTTTTATTACTGAAACACAAACAATCAGACTCACACAGAGAAAGACAAACAACACAGCCTAAGTACCAGTACAGCGCAAGGAACAAAGCCAATACACACAATCCCGGCCTTTCTGTGTGTGTGTGTGTATGTGTATATGTGTATGTGTATAGGGTCGCTATGAGTCGGAAACGACTCGACGGCACATAACAACAACAACAACAACATGTGTATATGTGTATGTGTATATGTATGTATGTATATATATGTATGAATGTATATATGTTGTTGTTGTTATGTGCC
>NW_006399780.1:16901-23911 GCF_000299155.1 Elephantulus edwardii | reverse complement strand
ATGTAGAATTGGTAACAGTTCTTCTTTAAATGTTTTGTAAAATTCACTTGTAAAACCATCTGGTCCAGGGCTTTTCTTGGTTGGAAGTGAATCAGGTACATTTTAGTCTTCAAACTTGCTCCTCAATAATTTAGAGATGTCTCTGACAGCAGACTTTCTGAATGCAATATGTCTCCTGATCTCCTGATTGCTAGTACCAGGGGTTTTGATTGTGGATTCAAGTAAAATATAATTTTTTTTTTGTAAAATATAATTATTGACAACTTCAATGTTTCTCTGTTTTTCATGTTGTTGCTTATCATTCCAGTGCTGTGAATTTTTACCTTCATAATGTTAAGATGCAATCTAGATTGAAGGCTATAATTTTTGATCTTCCTCAGAAAGCATTTCAAGTCCTACTGACTTTCAGCAAGCAAAGTGGTGTCATCTGCATATTGCAGGTTATTGATGAGTCTTCCTCTGATTGAAAACCCACATTCTTCTTGTTAGGGTCCAACTTCTCAAATTATTTGCTCAATGTACCAATTGAACAGCTACAGAGAAAGAATACAATCATAACACACACCATTCCTGATTTTAAGACATGCAATGTTTCCTTGCTCTGTTTGGACAACAGCTTCTTGGTCTAGATCTAGGTTTCATATGGGCATAATTAAGTTCTGAGATTCTCATTCTTCTCAATGTCAGTCACAATTTGGTACTGTTGTTGTGGACCATCAGTTTGGAACTGACCCATAGCTGACCATCCGGTGGGTTTTCAGAGGTAGTTAATAGCGTGCGAGGAGATTGCCCATCCTTCTCCTGTGGAGCACCGGGTGGACTCGAACTCCATGCCTTTGGGATAGCAGTGCAGCCTCTTGTCACTAGGCATCCAGTGCTCCCTAATTTGGTACCTGAGAATAGAAATCAGAAGGACTGCAGTTCAGAATTCCACTGGATATGTAACATGTTATACAAAGCTGTCCTCCTAGGAAGCTATGGTCTAGGGGAAAAAATACTTGTTACAGAAACAAAAAATGAAATAAATAAATCACATCCCAGAGCATTAAGTGACTACTATTGTTTTTAGGTGCTGTCCAATTGGCTCTGACTCATAGCAAAGTAAGATAGACTGTAACACTATATGATCCTGTGTTGTTCTCACGATAGCTGTTGTGCTTTAAGCCCATTGTTGCAGACACTGTATCAATCTACCTTGTTGAGGATCTTTCTCTCCTTAACTTCCTTCACTGTGTCCTTTTCCAGGGATTGGTATTTCCTGACAATAAGCCCAAAATAATGTGACTGAGTCCTTGCCTCTAAGGACCACTCTGGCTGTACTTGTAACTCAGACTTATTTGTTTTTTGAGGTTTGTTTTGGTTTTTTTGTCTTGTTTGACAGTTCATGGTGTATTCAATATTATTTATCAATATAATAATTCATATAATAATAATAATAATAATTGGTTTATTTAGTCTTGCTTATATATTGATCAAGATTCAAATGCATATATCACAGTTAAAAATCTGTGACTTGGGCCAGGTAGGCCTTATGCTTTAAACTGACATCCCTGTCTTTTAGCACTTTAAAGAGGCATTTGATAATAGATTTGCCCAGTGTAAAACAATGCTTGATTTCCTTTTTAAAGGAAAAAAAAATTATTGTCCATGGGGAGTACTAACAGAGAACTCAGGCTCTTAAGGGTTGGGATCCAGTGTTTAGTTTCTTAACTACTGTTTCTTTGAGTGTTGGTTGTGTATCCTAGTAAAATGAAACCATTGATAATTGCAATATTTTCTCCATTTATCATGTTATGTATTGATCCAGTTGTGGGAACTTTGTTTTCTTTATGTTGAAGTATAATCTATATTGAATGCTGTAGTCTTTGAGTTGTATCAATAAATGCTTAAAGTCGTCTTGGTTTTCTGAAAGCAAGTTAATGTTATCTGCAGATTGTTGATGAATCTTCTGCCAATTCTAATGTCACATTCTTTTTCATATACGTCAGGTTCTCAACCTAGTGCTAAGCATACAGCTTGGAAACAGATTCTTTCCTTGTTGAGCCTTGATACCTTGATTATAGTCTATGAGAAATTATGAAGCAGAGGATCCAACATAATGCTGTCTGATGTTTTGATCTTCAGAATCTATAAGATAATAAATATAACTTGGAACAATTCACTCCATCAACTTTGGGATGAATTGTTTCAAAACAATATATAATTAATACATGAATGTATTTATAATAATGAAATTATCAGTTCATACAGTAAGTGGTAAACCAAGAAAACTTCATTGCTGTCAAGTTAGAACCAACTTATAATTAAACTCAACTAATTTTTAGAGGTTGTAAATTGCATGGAAAGAAATTGCCCATCTCTCTCCTAAAGAACCCTTGGTACAGTTGAACTGCTAGAGAGATGCCACCTTTAGGGTGGGTGCACAACTCCCTGAAGACTGCACTTCCAGAGCTCCCCAAAGTAAATGGCAATGAGAATAATTTTTAAAATGACTGCAGCAGGAGATTAGCAAGGAACTGCTGGGAATTAAAGCCAAATTCAAAAGAGGCTGTAGAACAAGAATATCATTGCTTATATCAGATAGATCTTTTTTTATTATTATTTTTATTATTTTTGTGTGCGTGTACCGTCAAATCAGATCTGGCTGGTACAGGACGAGATTACCCCTCCTTCCCCGGCAGAGCATCTGGTGGATTTGAACCGTGCACCTCTGGGATTGTAGTTGCAGCTTCTTGCCACTAGGCCACCAGAGCTCCCCTATCAGATAGATCTTGACTGAAAGTAGGGAACACCAGAAGATGTTTATTTGTGTTTTATTGACTACACAAAGACATTCCACAATGTATATCATAACACATTATAGATAACGTTTCAAAGAATGCAAATTATAGAACACGTAAGTGCACGCGTGGAACTTGTATATAGACAAGGAGAAAGTGGTTCAAACAGAATAAGGGGATACTGATGGGTTAAAATCTGGAAAGATGTGCATCAAAGTTGTGCTCTTTCATTGTGTTTATACGATTTGTATGTTTAGTAAATAATCCAAGAAGGTGGACTAAATGAAGAAGCTTCAGTATTAGATGAAGATTGATCAATAACCTAAAATGTACAGATGGCACAACCTTTTTTTGCTGAAAGAGGACATGAATTATTGACTGAAGAAATTCAAAACTATATTGCCTTCTGTGTGGATTTTATTGAACCAAAATACATTACTCCTTCAGGCATTTTAAAATGGATACACATTAAAATATACTTCCACACTCAACTAAAGTAGCACACGCAACTTGGAACAACCCAGTAAGCCTTGTGATATACTAATCTTGCAGCCTACACCCTAGGGAGTTGATCTGTAAATCCCAAGATGGCACCCTTCTTTCGGGTAGTTCAAATCCACCAGTGAATGGGGTTTTTCAGGAGAAAAATAGGCATTTTCTTCCTGTACGATTTACAACCTTAAAAACCCACTGAAGGGTCAGCTGTATTTCAACTCACCAGGGATGAGATGGAGTCTGTTTTTCTTTTCATTTTGCATCCTCACAGAATGCAGAACCAAAGTTGCTTCTCACTTGCCCCTAGAAGCAGGGAAGAGGAACTGTGTAAACCTATGCAAGGTTGTGCAATGAGTCAAATTTGGAATCCTCATTATTCTGATAAACGAATCATGAGAATCATTCCTGCACAACACATAGATTTGCTGCAGAAACAGAGAAGACCAGTACACAGAAGATTTTCGAGAACTTGTAAGGTACTTGACTGATAGGAGATACTACTATGATTTGTCTTCTAAAGCTAAAATTACAGAAAGTGAAAAGTTACTATTCATTTCATGCCTGTTATTTATTCCAGTATCACTTTTGAACGAAAACTTTTTTAGCCTCTTGAATCATGGTCATCACAGTCTTTCAACACCAGGATCCTATGTGTTCTTGGCTTGCAGTCTGCCAGCCTTCATTAAGCAAAGCTGAGAAATAGATATAAGAAAATACAATTGAAAGCAAGGTCTGCTATAGTTTTGAAGGTGAAATAACACATCAGATTATTTTTCAGAAGATTTATAGACATATTTCAGAATATTCACATATTATTATTGTTAGGTAAAAGTTGAGTACAACTCAAAACAACCCCAAGAAAAATAGATCTGAATCCTGTCCTAATCTATGTCATCCTTATCATTCCCGACACAGTTGAGCCCATTGCCATAGACACTGTATTAATCCATCTCATTGAGGGTTTTCTATTCTTTCTCTGATCCTTCACTTTTCCAAATATGATCTCCCTTTCCAAGGAGTAGCCTCTGCTAATAACATGTCAAATGTATTTGAGACAGAGCTTCACTATCTCTGTGTCTAAGGAGCTCTCTGGTTACACTTTCTCCAAGACATACCTGTTTGTTGTTTTGGCAGTAAATGGATATTCAGAACTCTTCTCCAACACCACAAATCAAAGGCATGAATTCTTCTAACATCTTTATTCATAGGCCAGCTCTCAGATTCATAGCACGTAATTGGAAAGAATGTAACTTGAATCAAGCACACCTTAGCCCTTAAACTGACACCATCATTTTTTAGGTCTTTAGAGAGGTTTCTGACAGCAGACTTTCCCAATTCTATACACCTCCTGTTCTGACTGTTGATACTACGAGTGTTGATTGTGGATCCAAGTAAGATTAAATAATTCCATTAACAATTTCAATCTTTTCCCCATCTACCATTATTCTGCCTCTTCGTCCAGTGGTGAGGATTTTTATTTTCTTGATGTTGAGATGTAATCCTTATTGAAGCCTGTAATCCTAGATCTTCTGTAGCAAGTGCTTCAAGTCCTTCTTGCTTTCAGCAAGCAAGATTGTGTCATCTGCATAATACAGATTGTGGATAAGTCTTCCCTATTGTATGTAGAAAATATCTAGAATTGGAGCAGTCTATATTTTAGCATCCAGGCAGAACTAAGGAGAATGACTGAAGAGAAGAAAGCAAACATTGACTAGTTGTGAGGGTTTAGGCCCAAGGCTAACCATCACCCTAAGAATTTACTTTCCTGTGAATTTTACCACCTCGGGGTATATTTGCTTTTCATGTCCTTTGGTGATTGGGAGGTGGGACCTTCATTTTAAGAGTTGTCTCTCATGCTGTGGTTGTTATGTGCCTGTGACTTATAGTGACCCTACATAAACAGTTCTGAACCCTTCTCTGTACTGAGCCAATCTCATCATCCCTTACAGACCTAATCCCATCTCTCCAGTCGCTGAGTCAATCCACCTCATTCAAGATCTTTCTCCACCCTCCCAGGCATGATGTCCTTCTCCAAGAACTGGTCTTTCTTGACCATGTGCCCATAGTATGTGAGACAGAGCTTCAAAATGCTAGCCTCTATCTTTTCAATAAAGAAAAATATGATTAGTGGATATAGCCATGAGTAAAAAAGAAAACGTGCTTCCAAATCAGGACATCTTTATTTCCAGGTTTAACAAAGAACAAGTCATCCACAGGTAGATCTCGTTTCTCTGGGTGCTTATTTGAAGCCCTACACTGCAGTTTCCTATGTTATTCGAAAAAAGTAAGCCATCTGTTTTCTGAATGATCATGATGATTCTGCATATTTCTTAAAAGCACAAATAGAATAACCAATAGGAATATCAATCAATGTTGTTATTGATCTCCTTGACTGTGGCATAGAACACCCGTTTTCTCAATCATATACTGCAGGATCAGCAGAAGCACTGCCGGCTACGGAATGCTGAACTTCATCCTTTCATGTCAATAGAGCCACTGCTCCCTGCAGCCAGAGAACAAATCTGTATCAAAACTGAAAATAATTAGATTTCTGCTCTGTTGAGTATCTATATTCATATTTCCCTACAAAATCCAAGAAGGTGTTTCTTCCTTTCTGCCTGTATTGACTAAAAAGAAGGTCTCTGAATTGGATCTGAGATTTTGAGGTTATTATTTTACCAGACCCTGTATCAGAAATTGGTACAACTTCTATGAGTGTATATATACACATACATTTGTATAATGATTATATGTCAATCATCAATCAATAAATAAACATATTTCTCATAAGAATTTTGCTAATTAAAAGAGTTTACAAGGTCTAGAGGTCAGTAAAAGTAATAATGCAATTACATAGTCATAATGCAGAAGGAAAAATTACTAGGTCAGTTCAGGATAAATAAGTTCTCTAGTTATGACAATTTGAGAGAAACATTTGAAATTTTTAGGTCATTGCACTGCTCTCATTTCAAAATAATGAAATATTTGCATTAGGTAACCTTTAAATACAGTGACTGGGGTAATGAGGGTAGGTGTGCCAAAGACAATAACGTTGGCACAGGATAGATCATCAGGGCTTTTGTACTTAGGGTCTCTCTGAGTCTTAAGCATCTCAACGGCGCATAATAACAACAACAAAACTCTATGCATTTTGTTATAGCAACACAAATATGTTGTTTTGCTGTCGATTCAGAACCGATCCATAGATGACCCCCTAGTGGGTTTTCAGGGGCAGGAAGTCACACAGGACGAGATTATCCATCCTTCTCCTGTGGAGCATCTGGTGGATTTGAATCTTGGGCTTTTGCGATTGAAGTGAAGCTTCTTACCAGTTTAGCTTATACTAACCTTTTATTTAGTTTGTAAATTTAAAAAGATTGTCTTAATGTCTTCTAAGTACTCAAGATCTATAATAATCATGGGGGGAAATCCCAAATAACAGTAAAACAACTAAAGATTTCCTCAAAATAAAGTGGGAGAAATCCACCGGAAGTTTGGACAAGTGACCTCGCCTAATTAGCAGCCAAGTAGAAGAGATCGATATTTGTTCCCATTCCAAAGAAAGGTGACCCAATTGAGTGTGGAAACTACAGAACAGTGTCTTTGATTTCACATGCAAGCAAGATTCTACTGAAGATTATCCAAAAACTATTAGAACAGCACATCAGCAGAGAATTGCCAGAAGTCCAGGCTGGGTTTAGAAGGGGTCGTGATACTAGGGATATTGTTGCTGAT
>NW_006399780.1:2751-4050 GCF_000299155.1 Elephantulus edwardii | reverse complement strand
TTATTTGACCTAGAAATTGCACTTTTATTGCCCCTACCATGAGCAACCCAAACAATTAATCTTAAACTCATATTACTTTCAGCTCTTACATTAATTAGCATTCTAGCATTAGGTCTAGCATATGAATGATTACAAAAAGGACTTGAATGAACCGAATTGGTAGTTAGTTTAACTAAAATTAATGATTTCGACTCATTAGATTATGAATAACTCATAACTACCAATCATGACTCCTGCTCATCTTAATGTAATACTAGCATTCTTCATCTCTTTGATAGGCCTTTTACTTTACCGTTCACACTTAATACCCTCACTTCTATGCCTTGAAGGAATAACACTATCACTATTCATCTTAACAACCTCATTAGCTATAAACATAAATTTCATCCTACTATCTATCATCCCAATTATCCTTTTAGTATTCGCAGCATGCGAAGCCGCTATTGGTCTATCATTGCTAGTAACAGTATCTAACACCTATGGCCTAGACTACGTCCAAAACCTTAACTTACTACAATGCTAAAAATTTTAATCCCTACCATTATACTCCTACCATTAACATGACTATCAAAATCCCCACTAATCTGAACTAATACAACCCTTCACAGCTTTTTAATCAGCTTGACCTCATTATACCTCCTCACTCTTCATTCAGAACCATTCAATATTCACTCAACTATATTTTTTTCAGATGCCCTGTCAGCACCACTTTTAATCCTCACCACCTGACTTCTTCTACTCATGCTTATAGCTAGCCAAAATCATCTCATAACTGAATCTATAAACCGTAAAAAAACATACATCTCCATACTCATTCTACTCCAACTATTTCTTATTTTAACTTTCACCTCCTCAGAAATAATTATATTTTATATTATATTTGAAGCAACACTCATTCCCACTTTAATTATTATTACACGATGAGGCAATCAAACTGAACGTCTAAACGCCGGAATCTATTTTCTATTCTACACACTCATTGGATCCCTCCCTCTATTAATTGTTCTCATTTCACTACAAAATTCCCTGGGTTCACTTAATATAATAATCCTACAGTACTGAACTAAATCATTAACTCCTTCCTGATCATCAAACCTCCTATGACTGGCATGCATAATAGCTTTCATGGTTAAAATACCCCTGTATGGACTTCACCTATGACTCCCTAAAGCACATGTAGAAGCTCCAATCGCAGGCTCCATAGTATTAGCAGCTATTCTATTGAAACTAGGCGGATATGGAATAATACGTATCACTATTATCCTTGAACCAATCACCAAATCCATAGCCTACCCATTC
>NW_006399780.1:0-1136 GCF_000299155.1 Elephantulus edwardii | reverse complement strand
TCTTGGGGCTATTACTACACTTTTCACTGCCCTTTGCGCACTTACTCAAAATGATATTAAAAAAATCATTGCATTCTCAACCTCCAGTCAACTAGGTTTACCAATAGTTACTATTCGTATTAATCAACCTCATCTAGTTTTTCTTCACATCTGCACCCATGCATTTTTCAAAGCAATACTATTCCTATGCTCAGGATCAATTATTCACTCCCTAAACGATGAACAAGATACTCGCAAAATAGGAGGCCTATATAAACCTTTACCATTCACTACATCAGCCCTTATTATCGGTAGCCTAGCCCTTACAGGCATGCCATTCCTCACAGGATTTTACTCAAAAGACCTAATCATAGAAACTGCTAATATATCTCACACCAATGCCTGAGCACTCCTAAGAACCTTATTAGCTACTTCAATAACAGCAATTTACAGCACTCGTATTATCTTCTTTGTATTCTTAGGTCAACCACGATTCCAATCAATAACTTCACCAAATGAAAACAACCCTAACTTGATTAACCCTATTAAACGTTTAGCAATTGGGAGCATCTTCGCAGGCTTTCTCATAACAAACTTTATCCCTTCTTCATCACTTCCTGAACTCACATTACCCTTCTCCCTAAAAATAGCAGCAATAACAGTAACCGTACTTGGACTTATCCTAGCCATAGAACTAAATATATTAGCTACAAAACTTAAAATAAGTCAACCCTCCACTTTACATAACTTTTCTAACCTTCTAGGATTCTACCCTACTACAACTCACCGGCTTCCCACTTATAAAAGCTTAAACTCCAGTCTTAACCTAGCATCAACCACCCTTGACCTAATCTGACTTGAAAATACACTCCCAAAAAACATCTCAACTATCCATAAAATATCCTCCATTAACCTTTCCAATCAGAAAGGATTAATCAAACTTTATTTCTTATCTTTACTAGTTACCCTATGCCTTAGCTTACTACTAATCACCTAACTCCACGAACAATCTCAATTACAATAAAAATGCTAACAAATAAAATTCATATGCCAACAAACAATAGTCAACTCCCTATCCCATATAACAAAGAACTTCCTGCATAATCTCCACGAACTAGACTACCACCAACTCACCACTCAGCCATACTATTATCTAT
>NW_006399779.1:23208528-23282948 GCF_000299155.1 Elephantulus edwardii | reverse complement strand
ATGAATGGGATCTTCTAAGACTCAAATCCTTATGCAGCATTTGAATGTTTTAAAGATTATTAAAGCTTGCTCTGTGGCCTAGTATATGAGTCTGTTTTGAAGAATGGTCCATGTGCACTGGAGAGTGATGTATATTGTGCTGGTTTGGACTAGAGTATTTTTTAAAGTATTTTACATATATATCTTTGAGGACTTGAACATGCCATAGACTGCCAAGGAACCAAATATGTCTGTCTTGGAAAGCATGAAACCAAGTTTCTCCTTGGGAGATAGGATTTTGAAGCTCTGTCTCACATCCTTAGGGCACATGGCCAGGAGGGACCAGTCCTTAGAGAAGGACATCATGCTCAGAAGGGTAGAGGTGGACAGCACAGGAGAGGAAGACCCGAAGGAGTGGACTGATGCAGTAACTGGGCAATGGGGGTGGGTGTGTTACAATCAATGACAGGCTCAGGACAGGGTAAGCTTCAGAGCTGCTGTATCTAGGGTCGCTATGAGTCACAGGTGACTTGATGGCACATAACAACAACAACCACAACCACCACAACAACCACCACAACCAACTTTGAGGTCAAGTTGGTTAATTGTATTGTTTAGTTCTACTGTGTCTTTGATGAATCACTTGCTAGTTGTTCTGTTCTTCAGCTAAAGTTCTGTATTGAAATCTTGTAACTATTATTGTGATGTTAGCTATCTCTCTTTTCAGTTGCACTAAAGTTCAATTTATGTGTTTTTGAGCTCTTTCATTGAATGCATAGATATTAATGATAGTTTTGTCCTTAGTTCAATTGCTACTTTAAGTATTACATGGTACCCTTTCTTGTCTCTTGTGCTGGTTTTTCCTTGAACTCTATATTATTCAAGATTCATATTGCCACACCTGTTCTTTTTTATTGCCATTTCCTAGTATATTTCACCCCATCCTTTGATTTTTATGTTAGTTTTATCTTTGTGTCTCTCTTTTAGAACATGCACACCTCTAAATGTGAATATGCCCCCAGGACCAGATCTTCAAAGTTATCTAATCTCAGGGTGATTGGGGCAGCACAGTGGAGAGTGTTACTGGCCATCAGGTGAGTGGGATTGGGGGATGGTCACGCTTTTGATCAACAGGAGGGTATAGGAAATAATGGGAAGAGAACATCATTCTGCTTAACCCTCCAGGTTATCTCCCTGATTAGAAAGGTGCTTGCAAAAAATCCCAATTATTAAAGTGTCAGATCAATTCACACTCACTGCTCTATATTCTTGTTTGATATTTTTGTTTCATTTCTTTATTCAGTATTTGGACTACTTCTTTATCATCTCATTTGAGGCTTAGTCTCTGGGACTATCATCCAGGTCTGTTGTACTTATTGGCTATCTACCATCTTGCCAGAAGTTCCCATTAATAATATCCTATGTCACCATAGTTCTAGTTTTCATTTTTTTAGTTGTATTTATATCACTACTGTTTTTGCTGTTCTCATTTATCACAATATACATTTTCTTTTATCATAAGTACATGACAAACATAATTATTTCAGAGTTCTGCTTTTCTTTACTCTAAACAACTTCCGTACTATTGATAGGCAAAAGTGCTTCAATTGTATCCACTGTTTTGTTCTTATCGTCTTGCTGTGAGTGAGTATCTTTGCTGATAAGGCTATTTTCAATATGGAGAATGATTTCTTTAAGATAGTTTATTGAAGATGGAATTACTGGGTCAGAGAGTGCCAATGTTTGAAAATATTTGGATACATGTTTATTGGCTGCTCTTCAGTGAAAGTAACCTGGAATGAACTTGAAAGACAGGTGCTCTAGAAGTTGAGTGGGTCTCCTGGAAAGACCTTGAGCTGAAAAGGTCTTCAGTGTCTCTGGAAAATGACTGTAGCTTAAGTATGGCAGGACCTGGCGCACAGGTGAGATTCAGTTCCTTCCTGGCGGGTGAGCCCAGGGACTTGACTGACTGCTCAATGCCACTGCTGCTATTTTCTTCTAATCTGCTGTTCCTATAGTTTGTGATCTGTCCCCTCTTTGTTTCAGGTAATTTCACTGAAATCTGAGTAAATGATCAATGACTTTAAAGCCAGGGTCAAATGACTTTCTGGGCTAGCAGTCCTCTTCCTAGGCAGTGCACATTTGTGCTTCTGGTGGCAGGTGCCATGCCATCAGCATGTGGTGGTTGCAATTTCCTGTGATGTGACAGTTAGAATGATCCCAGTGGCTTTCCTGGGCAGTGAAAACCCAAAGAGGAGTGCTCACAGAATAGGTACTGAACTGTTGGTCTCTTAACAAAGGCCAAGTGTTCCTATGAAGGCAATGTGGGGTACAGAAAACAAGTGCTGAGGTCGAGGGAGAAAGGACAGCAATATGGTCTATTTCTCAGCTCACATTAGAACTGGGAACTTATTTTTCCCCCCACACTAAAAATGGCAACAATCTGTTACTCACAAATAGTGAATAACCATTAATTACTGCTACCATGTTTGTTGAACATCTGTATACTGTATTAGGTGCTTTTATATACATTTTCTCATTTAACATTATATTCATGCTTGTCTTTATTTTGCGAATGAGAAACCAGATACATAGAGGGTTTTAAATAGGGTGCTAAGATTTGAACTTTAGTTCAAATCTTGCTCCATTAACTTTGTTAATTGATCATTATAAACTAGTCAAAAGGTGAAAGATCTGGTGTGAAAAACAATATATACAAAGTTTTTGAAATTTGTATGTAAACCAGTATAAATTTTTTTTTAAAGAAACAAGAAAAAGAAAAAAATGTCCTGTTCCACAGTCTCCTCCTATGCAATTTACAGCCTCTGAAAAGCCCCTGGAGGATCAGCTTTGGGTTGGGTCGTTGAGTTGTGTTAAGAGTCAGTTCCCACTCAACCGTAATGAGTTGAGTTGTTGTCTTCCTCAACATGCTGTTTGACTACATTTCCCAACCTCTCCTGCAGTTAGATGAGGCTATGTGGTAGAGTTCCAGTCAATGCTTCACTTGGAGGGAGTTGTAATGGAGATTTTTCCTGGGTTGATAGCAAGTCCCTTGTGAAAACTGGCAAGTGTCTGTTATTCTAGACCCCTCAATTGCTTTGTCAACGAGGAATATCCTATCCCGCAACCTGCTAAACTGTTCATACTCTTCATATCCAAATCTATACTGTTTACTTGTCATATTTTTTGTGTATTTTTATATATTACATGCATTTTTGTGTGTTCTGTATTACAGATGTGACTTATACAGTGACCTCATGTGTATCAGAGGGAAACTACACCCTTAGGATTTTCAAAAGCAGACTTAATGGCAGCTAATCATTAGGAGACTTTTATTAGATATAGAGGCTTTTGTAATTATATAGAGACTTTTCTGGGTGGACACAAGCAGCTGGTTAGCAGCTGAATGTGTTCACCACCCAGACACTTAGAGATGTTCTTATGTATTTTCTACTCAGAACTGCCTCAAAGCTGACCCTCCAGTGGGTTTTGGGAGGCAGTAAATTGTGTGGGATGAGATTGCCCATCTTTCTCCCATGAAGTAACTGTGGGTTTGAACTGTGTGCCTTTCGGTTGGCGGTGTAGCCCCTTACCACTAAGCCAGAGCTTTTGAGATGTTAGCGTTCACTAGGTAACAGAATGCCTACTCTTTTATCTTAAACATTCAAGATTATGCAGGGCTGTTCCTTGAGGCATGGCAAGGGTGGCTATTCTTCCTTAGTGTTGTTCTTGTTGTTATGTGCTACCCAGTCACTTGCAACTCATAGTGACCCTTTGTACAACAGCTCTGAACCCTGCTCTATTTTTTGCCAATCTTAACGTCTCTGACACACCTACCCCCATTCCCCAGTCACTGAATCAATCCTTCTCACTGAGGGTCTTCCTCTCTTGCACTGTCCCTCCACCTCCCAAGCATATCCCCCTTCCAAGAACTGGTCCCTCCTTGCAATGTGCCCAAAGTATGTCAGATGGAACTTCAGAATCCTTGCCTCCCAGGAGCAGCCTGCTTTCACTTTCTCTAGGATGAACCTGTTTGTTCTCCACTCTTCTCCAGCACCACAGCTCAAAGGCTTCAGTTCTCCTATCATCCCTCCTCATTGTCCAGCTTTCTCATGCATTGCAAGTAATTGCTAAGACTACATCCTAGTTCAGGTACACCTGAGTCTCCAGACTGATATTGTTACTCTTCAGCACTCTGGAGAGGTCCCTGACAGCAGACATTTTCCAATGCAATTTATCTTTTGTTTTCCTGGCTGCTGATACCAAAAGTGTTGATTGTGGAGCCAAGCAAACTAAAACCGTTAACAATCTCAGTCTCTTCCCCATCTATCATTATGCTGCCAATGAGCCCAATGGTGAGAATCACTGTTTTCTTGATGTTAAGTTTCAATCTATGTTGAAAGGTGCAGTCCTTGACCTTCTGCAGCAAGTGCTTCAAGTCCTCTTCAGTTTCAGCAAGCAGGGTTGTATCATTTGCATAACAGATTGTTGATGAGTCTTCTTACAATTCTCATGCCACACTTCTCATAGAGCTCTGCCTCCTGGATGATCGGTTCTATATATAGATTGAAGAAATATGAAATAGGACACATCTCTGGTGTACACCCTTCCCAATCTCATCCCACGCAAACATAAGCCGTGTTTCCTTGCTCTGTTCTGATGACTGCCTCCTTGTTCAAGTATAGGCCTACACAATCAAGTGTTCTGGGATTCCCACATTTCTCAGAGTTAGCCACTGTTTGTTGAGATCCACAGATTAAAATGCCTTTGCATAGTCAATGAAACACAGATAAACATTCCTCTGGTACTCTCTGCTTTCTGCCAAGATCCATCTAATATTAGCTTTAATATCTGTAGTACCACAGCCTCTTCTAAAGCCAGACTGCACTTCAGGTAATACTCTGTTGATGTGCTGTTTCAGTTGTTTTTGGATAATTTTCAGCAGAATCTTGCTTGTGTGTGACATTGGTGATATTGTTCGATATTTTCCACACTCTGTCGGGACACCTTTCTTTGGAATGGAAACAAATATGTGTCTCATCTAAGTTAGCCAGGTGGTTGTCCCCCACATTTCTTGGCACAACATGCTGAGCACATCCAGGGCAGCATCTGTTTGTTGAAATATGTCAATCGGTATGCCATCAATTCCTGGGGCCTTGTTTTTTGCTAATTCTTTCAAAGGAGCTTGAATTTCTTCCTTCATCACCACAGGCCTTTGCTCATACATTGTTTCATGAAATTCTTCTGTGTCAGCCAATTTCTTTTGGTCCAGTGACTCTTTATACATCTTCCATCTTCTTTTAATGCTTCCTGGATCATTTAATATTCTACCCAAAGCATCCTTAAGTATTCTTCCTTAGATCTATTTAATTGAGGTTGCGTCATTAGTCTAAATGAACTTGTTCAATGTTACAAAGCAGATGGATTAATGTCTAGCACCTTGTGTAGAGGTAAACCTCTTTTTTTATTCTTCCATAAGAAACTTTTCTAAGAAATAATAAAAGTAATACTTTTGTTTCAATTTAAAGAATCACTAACTTTTCTTGTCAGCTCTAAAATAGAGACCATATTCAACTCAACAACTCAACTAATTGCCTTCAAGTCAGAACCAACTCACAGCTGACCCTCCAGCTGGTTTTCAGAGGCTGTAAATTGCATGGATGGAGATTGCTCATCTCTCTCGCTGGGAGTAGTTGGTAGCTTTGAGTCACGTGTCTTTGGGTTGGCAGCACAAGTCCTGTTCCACTAGGCTACCAGAGGTCGCCTGACATCGTATTATATCTAAATAACCACAGTCAGTCATTGCTGTCAGTTGGAACTGACTCATAGCTGACTCTTCATAGTCTTTGGAGGTTGTAAATTATATACGAGGAGATTGCCTATCTTTTTCTTTTTGGAGCAGCTGGTAAACTTGAACAATCAGAGATGTGACCTTTTGGTGAGCCATGCAGTTCTGTTCAAATTATACCACTCCTAATTTAGAGCTAGGGAATTGTGGAACTTGGTCTGATTTTGTGTCTTTCTGAGTTCTTGAAATGTCAGGAAGAAATCTGACAACTATGTAAATCTTACTGATATAGTGCTTGGTTAATGAATGGGCTACTCGGAAGTGGATGATTTTAAGTAGCCTGTGCATTAGAACTACGATATTGGGTTAGTGAGGGAACTTAAGACTAAATGAAATTTTTTTTTCACTGTAGAAGACTTGACATTTGGAGGATTTATACCATTGAAAGTAGGGAAGGCTATTTCTTTCTGATTCCTTTTGTCCTTTCATGTTCAAGACAGTGGTGGGACAGTTGATGCCAAAAGGGCAGGACTACAGACCACACAACGCTATTTGGATGTGAATGCATTTGGGAGTGTGAACATAATTAAGTAATTGCAACTTTTAATGCTCATAATTATATTATGCTGAGATTCTTTATGAATTTGCTCAAATGTCTTTAAGTATTTCTTGATAGCATCTCTCTTCGTCCCCCCTCAAAGCAATTGGTTGTGTTCTCTTATAAGCTTGTAAACACACCTTTTATAACACTTATCAACTTAATTAATTATTCAGTTGATTCATTGACTTGTCAACTGTTTATTGAAAATGTACTGTATGTCAAGCACTGTCAAGGATCTCAGGGATACAATTAATTAGATGCGAGTGACTCATAGTTGCTAAAGGAGATGCAGAGATGAATCAACAATATTAGAGCAGTTCAAGGAGCTGTGGTGGCACGGTGTATTACAGGTAGGACTGGTAACCCAAAGGTTGATGTTTCAAATCCACCAGTTACCATGTGGGAGAAAAACAAAGTAGTGGTCTCCTGTAAAGATTTGCAGCCTCAGAAACTTGAAGAAGGGTTGCGATGAGTTGAAGATGACGTTAAGAGCAGTAGGTGACTGGGTTATGATGAGGTTATGATTGAAGAAGACACAAGGTGAATTTTATAAATTTAGTGCTCCGGAAATTGCTTCATTTTCTAGAGCAGTGATACTTGGAATTGTGGCATTTGGCATAACAAAATATCACAAAAGGGTGACTTTAAAGAACAGAAATTTATTTCCTTAAATTTCTGGAAGATGAAAGTTCAAATCAAGGTTTTGATTTTGAACCTTTTCTCACTAGCAGTCTGGCAGTTTTTTGAGTTTTTTGGCCTCTAGCTGACCCTCACTTGGCACCTGACCTCCCGATGTGAGTGTTGCTCTGTGCTTTATCTCCTCTCCCTTTTTTTGTAACTTGGAAATGATTATGCAGATGCAGTGTCTTTATTATATATGGAAATTCTATTTCTAAACATGTTTACACCCAGAAGTATATTGCCAATTGCCATCAAGTCAATTCTGATTCATAGGAATCTTGGGTGTATACGGTAGTAAGTACATTGCCATCTTGTTTTCAAGGCTGTGACCTTCTGGAAGTAGATCACCAAGCCTGTCTTCCAAGGCACCCTGAGGTGGATTCAATTCAATGTCTGAACTGCTTAACAATCTGAACCACCAAGGGATGGTATTCCACATGTCTAGGTGTTGGTTGACTGATTCTAACACATATTCTGGAGACATAATTCAATCCGAAGTGAAAGAGGTACCTTAAAAAAGACTTCCAGAGGTCTTCTGAAGTGATGACACCACCAATAGTGGAAACAAATGTCAACAGAGAAGTGAGAAATGGCTGGATAGAGGATGTTCAAGGTAGAGGGAATCACGTGGGCAAAGGCACAGAGGTGAGAAAATGCAAGCTACATTTCACAAATTGTTAAGGGCTTGTTCAAGGTGAATGCAGGGAAATGTAGGCAAGACTAACGATTAGGTTTTGAGTCTTTCTCCCCTCCCTCTGCCCCCTTGCTGGTGTTAGAGGTTCTAGTGGTGGCCTATGTAAGGAATTGCACTGACAACCCAATGGATTTGGCAACCTGGTGGAGGATCAGCTATGAATTGATTCTGATTCAGTGACCATGAGTGTTTGATGTCATGGTTCGTGGTTCATTTATCTTTAAATCCACAGTATCTGGTATACTTGAGGATACAGTAGGAAGGTCTGGTGGTTTAGTGGCATGTTGTGCTGTCAACTCAAAGGCATTCTGTTCAAATCCATCAGCTGCTCTGAGAAAGAAAAAAAGGGTAATCTCCTCCCTCGAGTTTTACAGCCTCTGAAAACCTACTGTAGGGTCTGCTGTGAGATGACTCTGACTCGGTGGCATATAACAACAAATGAACCAGTAGGTTGTGTTGGCTGAACGAGAGTTGGTTAAAATCAAGTCGCTGGCAGATCTGTTCATCTCATCACTCAGATTTGTTGGTCTGATGATCAGCTCGTTAGTCTTTAAGACAGGATGGATTTTTCCAACTATAAAATGGCTGCGAACTTCTTCACAAATGACAAGGAGCACTAAATATTTAATGCTTAAAAGTTAAATATTATTATAAAAGTAATTTAATATAAATGGCTTTCAGCAAATCCTTATCCATATTTCATGGGTGTCTGGTTTCTCGTGTTTGCAAAGCAATTAATTTTAATGGTTACGTACTCTCAATTTCCCTATGTTTTTCTCCTTAGACCCCAGGTCCATCAGAGAAAGTGGAGAGCTGGACATCAGATGTCACTGTAGACAGGAGGAGGCAGGGAGTCCTGAGCTGAGGTCTCCAAATGACAAGTTAATAGGCATTTGAGGGTTGCTAAGTGGTAGAGAAGCAGTGAGGCTGCTATATCTTGAAGTACAGTATTGACTGGATGACATAGGCTTTTATTTGCTCACTGAATAATTCCGCAGAGTTAGAAGTTCCTCCTCTGGACTTTGAAGGTACCTTTATTTATCTTCCTTTTGCTGTTATTAGGTGTCATCAGACCAACTTTCGATTCATAGATACCCCACAAGTGGCAGAGTAGAACTTCTCAATAGGTTTTCTAGGCTGTATTTTTGTTATGGGAGCATAGAACTAGGTATTTTTTGGCTTCATAGAACTACTCAGTTTAAGTCACAAACCGTTCAGCTGTAGCTGCTGAATGTTTAGTACTACCAATGTTCCCTTATTCACTGAGTATCTTCTCCATTCTAGATGCCACACTATTGTTGTTGTTAGTGCTGTTGAGTTGAGGATGACTCATAGTGACCCTATTGACAGCCAGCCTGAACCCTGCCCTATCCTGTGCCGTCCTCACCATCTCTGACACACTTGAGCTCATTGCTGCAGTCACCACATCAATCCATCTTGTCAAGGGTCTTCCTCTCCTTTGCTGGTGCTCCATTTTTTCCAAGAATTATGTCCTTTTCCAAGGAATAATCTCACTTAGCTACACGTCCAAGTTTGAGTGATGACGCTTTCCCCATCTTTGCCTTGAAGGAGCACTCTGGCTGCACTTTGTCCAAGATATACTTGTTTGTTCATTTGGCAGTGCATGGGGTAGCCGGTACTCTTTTCCAGCACCACAACTCAAGGGAGTCAGTCCTTCTGCTTTCATCTTTATTCATTGTTCAGCTCTCTGATGCAATAGCAGGTGACTGAGATGCCACACTTGTGACATTATAATACCCATGGAAAATAGACACTTAATCTTCCATTTTGCAAATGAAGAAATTGAAAGTCAAAGTATGAAATCACTCAAGTCCATGTAGTGTGTTATTGTCCCTTTGAATGGTGAGTTCTGTAGCAGCAGGATCACGTTGTATTCTCTCCTGTAGCATCCATTGCCCAATCACAGAGCCAAGGCGTCTTACTGCATGTTCAAGAAATGTTCATTTAAAAGAATGACTGAATGGCAGTAGGCATCTGTACTATAAAACTGTTACTATTTGAAGTACCTGCTGTTTCTCTGGTGATGAAATGACTAAGTGCTTTGCTGCTAGTGGAAAGAATGGTCATTCAATCCCACTCTGCAGTCTTGTGAGAGGAAGATCTGGTGGCCTGCTCCTGCAGAGATTATAGCCTAGAAAATGCTATAGGACAGTTCTGCTACGTCACTTGGGTCTGCTATGAACAGGAATCCATTTGCTGGTACTCAACATCAACAGCATCATCTCAGAGATACTTTTTTTTAAATTAAAAGATATGTGCCAAAGGAGGGAATGGACTGTCCTCCAATGAAAGGAAGTGGTGGAGGAGGCCTCACCTTTTAAAGGATATTCTTTCTGAGATTGAAGGAATCACCACTCTTCTCTAATGCAATTGTCTTCCATAGAAAAATACTCTCTTGCTACTTTTCTTTCCTTATCTTCATTTTTTAGGTGTGTCTCTTGTAGACAGCATATTGATGGATTTTGGGTTTTTATCCAATCTGCTACTCTTCTTCTCTTCAATGGTGCATTCAAACCATTCATGTTCAGTGTGATTATTGAGATGCAGGGTTTTATTGCTATCATTTTGTTGAATTCTTTTTGGTGCTGTTCTCTTGCTACTTTTCAAGACATTGGAATACAAAACTGAGCCCTACCATTTCAATTGTAGTAAAAATGTAAGAAGTAGTGACCAGGGATGCTAATGAAAATGTTTTCTTTTCACTTCTGACCTATGTCCACTCTCCTTCTCATCCTTACAAGACTGACCTTTTGATGGGTGGTGGTGGTGGCGGTGGAGTGAGGGAAATTGGAAGAATCTGGTGTGAAAAACAATGTATTCAAATTTTGTAAATAAACTAGTATAATAAAAAAAATAAAAAAACACAAACAAACAAAAAAAACCCCTTAGAGCAGTTTCGGATCATGAATTGGAACTGACCCAACAAAAACCGGTTTGATTTATAATTATCTAAGATTTTTATTTTAAAACAAAAGAATGAATTAATGAGGAAAAAAAAAGAGGGACCTTTCGATAATATAGATGCCCTCACTCTGTCTATCCATCAAGTCAGAACTGACTCTTAACTGACCCTCCAGCATGTTTTCAGAGGCTGTAAATTACATGGGAGGAGATTGCCGGTATTTCTCTCATGATGCAGTTAGTGCATTTAAACCTCCTGGCTTGGAGTGGGCAGTGCAAATCTTCACTTATGAGGCCACCAGAGCTCTCTTGGCAAGAGGCAAGGGCTGGAGAATTGCATTGTTCCCTAACCCTCACAGTGCATGCTTGAGAAGAAACTCACCTTTGGGAGTTTGCATCTTCCTTCCCTTGAATAAATATATCATAGATTGATGCATATATGCATAATTATGCAAATAGAATCAATCCTCCTAAATAAGTGTCTAGGGTCACACAGACAACCTGTCCTTTGCACTTTCCTACTGACCATCAAATCAAGCTCAAGCTCCTTTCTGTCAAGTGAGAACTGACTCATAGGTCTTGCTCCAGTGGGTTTTTGGAGGCTGTAAATCACATGGGAGGGAACTGTGCGTCTTTTTCCTGTGGAGTGGCTGGTGGGTGGATTCGAACCTACAGAGAGGAGCTGACTTTGGGTTAGCAGCATTAACTATCCACGGAGGGCCAGTATAGTCTTGGTAATTTTTGGCAGAATAGCAGAGCACAACCTGATTCCCCAATTATGTGTTATGTATTAGTGGAGAACATTCCATTTAACTCAATGATCATAGACTGCTTACCTGGACCTAGATTCTGAGCTCAGTGTTGAGACTCTTTGATCCAAGACTGAAGAATCCCCTGGCAAGATGTCTGTGGCCTATGGAGACTAAGATGTGTATCAGGGAAACGCAGTGCTTTTAAGAACTGGTGACTCACAACTGAGAAATGATGGGAGAGGATGGAACTAAGGTGTGTTTAAAAAACCTTTGAGAGAGGAGGTATCATTACTCTCAGCGTGCTGAGAAGTTTTGTGCATTCAGATAAGTTGAATAACACATTCAAAGTTATACAACTACTAATGGGAAGACCTGGAATTCAAACACTGGTTTCTCAAAGAGATGGAAGAACAGTTGTTTCACAATTAAAAACTTTGATTGTGATATTGAAAGGCCTGGGGATGGATTTTGCTCTGTCTCTTGTTAGCTCTGTTACTGTGGGCATGTGACGTAACTTGTCTGAGCCCAAGTTTTCTCAGTTTCAGTGGATACTTCTCTCTCAGAGGCTGACTGTGGAGATGAATTGAAATAGCACCTGCAAGGAGCTGTTTACCTTGCTTGACATCTAATGGACTGGTAGAGTTTGCAGAAAGTATTCACTCGTCAAAGCTTCAGCTAGGAGTGAGGCTCTGGAAGGAGATCATGTGGAGTCCTAAATCAAATAGGCCGTGGTGTATCAGCCAGTTGGGTTACCAGGCTTATGACTTTTAACTCTGGCTTCCCATTAGGCTCACCTGGACAGAGCTGGAACAATCAAAGGATTTTTAGACTGTCTACCCAGAGATTCTGATATAATTGGTGGGAAGAAAGGTCTCATAATATTTTTTTGTTCTCAAGCTTCTGGATGATTCTAACTGTGCACCTAGGTTGAGAAACTCTGGACTGGGCTTTCCTAGGGGATGGATGCGTTGAGAGTGAAAGCTGGTCACCCCCACCTTTGTTTCTCAGTGTGGCAGGGGTCTCAGAGAGGTGCACCCCCAGTGAATGGCCACTGGTAAGAGACACTTATCACTTGAGAGTGATGACAGTGGAGTCAGGGTGCTAACTCACCAGCCATGGACTGTAACCTGAAGGGACCTGATCAAAGTGACATCACTGAAGTCAGGCCAAAGGTTGATGAGTGATGCTGAGAGGTGACAAATCCAATCACCTTCTGGGGAGGAATGCCAGGAAGTCATCACTGCAGGGTCACCGGGACGTGGATTAAGCTCTGAGCTTCTTAGGCTGCTTCTTAGTCCAGACACAGAACAGCAGCGTCTGATGTGAATGTGAGTCTTAGTATGATGCCTGTGCTACTGGTTTGAGGAAGACCTGTTTGGACATGAATGTGCAATATTTTTTTTTATTATTAAAATATACATTAGAGTGAAATGAGGTCATCTCTTTTACTCTTTGCCTTTGCAGCCAGACAAGGACATGTCGTGAGCCATCATCTCTTGCTTGGCTAACTGCAGTGACTTCTCGCTGTACTCAAAGTCAAACTCAAAAACCTTCCCTGACCTCCAAGGCCTCACGTCAAGTGAACTCATCTCCCACTGACATCTGTTTCTTTCCTACATGAACTTCTACCCTGGGGCTCCTGAAAATGCTAAACTCTTTGCCACCTCAGGGAGTTGACATTCTCTGTTCCTTTGGCTTACAGCTTAGATGTTACCTTATGGAGAGGGCTGCCTTAACCCCTAAGCCCCCAGCTGATTTCTAACCCATTACCTCCCTAGTTTCTTCCATTGCAGTGATTTCCATCATTAATGACTAAATCACACTTGTTCTTTGCATACCAATCTACGGCCGCTGTTTTCACTGCTACAATGGAGTGGTCGGGAGGCAGTGACCTTGTCTACCTTCCTTGCCATTTTATTGGCAGCGCCTAGCACAGTACCTGACATGTAGTAAACATTCAATGAATGTTTTTTGAAAGAAAGAATGAATAGCTCAATAATCCTGTCACTTTTACTCACACATTCTGAAATACTTTCTAGAGAGGAAAGGAAAGGAGTGGAATTATAACTGGCTTACTGTAAATTGCATATAAACAGGGAAAAGCTTAAGGGAACATTCACCTCTTCAGTCGACAAATTTATAATGAACATATGCTGTGTCCAGGAACTATTCGATTGTTAGGTGCCCTCAAATTGACTACGACTCTTTGCAATTCTGTAAAAAATCAGTTCACAAATTTACCCCTCTCCTGCTCCATCCTCCCTGGCTCTGATATGCAAGAGCACATTGTGAGTCACTGTGTTAATCCACTATATTGAGGGGCTTTCCTCTCTTTCTTTGATCTTCCTTCCTCCTTACCCAATATGAAGTCTTTTTCCCAGGGACTGTCCCCTTTCGACAACATGCCCAAAGTATGCGAGACTAAGTTTCATCATTCTTGCTTCTAGGGAGCCCCGTGACTGCACCTCCTCCAAGACAGACCTGTTTCTTCTTTAGGCAGCCCATGGAATATTTATTCAGTACTCTTAGGCCACACTGAAGTTCAAAGGCATACATTCTTCTGTCATCCTTATTCATTGCCTATCATTCAGTTACACAGGAAACAATTGAAAATGCCATGGCTTGAATCAAGTGCATTTTGTTAGTCATTAAACCAACATTCTTCATCTTTGGCACTTTGGAGAAGTCCTTGATGGTAGAGTTCTCTAATTTGTCTTTTGATTTCTTAACTGTTGTCATAAGCAGGACTTTGAACAGGTTTAACCCCCTGCTGAGAATTTGCCTTTGTACCCCAGATACATTCTTCTAGGTTGTATAGCCCTGGTGTGTCCACTTGCTGTACAGAGGTAACTCGTGGTTGCTGTGAAGCTGAACACTGTAACACTGATGAGTCAAATGTGAGAATGGTTACCCATGGTGGACAGTGACTGGGGGAGCTCCCCGATTAAAACAAGCTTGAAAGCAGGAGTGGCATCCGCTTCCATAATAGCTTGTCTCTGGAAACCCTATGAACCTGGAGAAAGGACGAAAGTTACACAGAGAGTGTCCAGGACTTTTGTTCATAGGGTCACTATGAGTCGTCTGCTACTCGATGGCACTTAACAACAACCATCATGCCAGATACACTGAATCAGAGTTTACATTTTGACAAATCCCCAGGTGATGCTCCTGCATCTCCATGGGATTCATACAGTGCCTCACCTGAACCTTATGTGTTCACAAGTGAGCCTTATAGAGTCCCAGATGATTCTTATATACCCCTCCCAGAGACCCTAATAAATCCCCAAGTGATACTCGTTTATACATTATGCTCTCTTCAGAATCTCCTGGCGATCTAGTTAGTGTGGATTTTAATTCAGTATATCTGGGGTTGGTGTTGTTGAGTGCCATAGAGTCGTAGACAACCCATAGCAACCCTATGAAAACAATGGTAAATAAATTCTTAATAGGAGTTGAACCAGAATAAACGAGCTCAAAGTCTTGGTTATAAGCAAGGCATCATCTCCTGCTCTTGAGAAGCTTATAGACAATACTTATAAATCTGTAAGCATGATTACATCATCAAGGAATATATTCTATGATGGAAACAAACCAAGGGATGTTGTGGAAAAATCGTTGGGCTTTGAAAGGCTTCTCTGAGGTGATGACATTTTGGAAGCCCCCATGAACCTGCCTTTTATGTGAATATCATTCATTTTGTGTGTCAGGAAAAAAAAACCAAACCCACCCCAAACTTTCAAAGTCACTGCTCTAGGAGATACTACTCAAGTTTTAATTAGAATCCACTTAAGTCACACGCTATTTTGTTCCCTAATAGTGATTAGTGCTGTCTTGGGTAATTAACAGCTCTTAGATTTGGAGGGAGAAATAACTTCATTATCTGCCCGACCTTGATTTTGAGAGTGTCAAGTCAAAAGGAACGAGAGATGGAGGGAAGCTGGATCTTTGTGTGGCTACAGATGCGGATTGGTCAGGCAGAAGGCGCCCACCGGTCAGTGGGCAATGCACCTCCGGAAGGGGCGTGGCTTTGTTTTTTCAGTAATGCTGTACCAACAATATCACAAGGAGATGGATTCAAAGAGCAGACTTTTTTTTTTTTTTTTTCTTGAACAGACGTTTATTTTCTCACTGTCCAGGCAGCTGGAAGTCCAAATTCAGTGTGTGAACCCAGGGCAAGTTCTTTTCTTGTTCATTTGTAATTCAGCTTCTTGCTACTTGGGTCATTTCTGACTCATTGTGTTGTATGTGTGCAGAGTGAAACTATCCCAAAAGGTTGTTAAGGCTCTGACAGTTCAGAAGTAGATTCCTAGCCCTTGTATCTGACGTGTCTCTGGTTAATAGTTCAGCGCTTGACCATTTCTGCTTCCGGTAGCCTGCAATCTCTGCGTTTTCTAAACTTGCTAATTAATTTGCCTCCAGTTGTCGTCAGGTGGCGCCTCTTCTCATTATTCTTGCTTGTCTCTGTCTCTCTTGATACCATGCGTGAGTGTTGAGCTTTATAACTCACTCTATACTGACTGGTGTAGTCCCATGAACATAACAAAGGACTTGCTATTCCCCAATGGGACCTTATCCGTAGGTATTGGGGGTTAGGATTCCAACACATATTTTTGAACACATAATTCATTTCATAAAAGCTGGAATCTAGAGACTGGGCTCTAGCTTTAGCTGTTGTCGATTGGAAGCTGTGGTCCTGACAGCTTGTTTCATGTGACGTCTGCTGGGCTAATCTATTGAATTTGCTTGGTCACTCCTTCCCTACTCACGTTTCTTTTTCACTGAGAGCTGGACAATGAATAAGGATGACAGAAGAACTGGTGACGTTGAGCTCTGGTGTCAGAGAAGAGTAGTGAATAGCCAATGCACTGCCAAAGGAACAAATAAATGTGACTTGGAGAAGGTGCAGTCAGAGTGCTTCTTGGAGGCAAAAGTGATAAAGCTTCGTCTCACACATTTCGGACAACATGGCAACATAATAAGAGGCTGTTAGTTGCAGAGGGATATTATGCTTGAAAAGGTGGAGGGATGACAAAAGAGAGGCAGATCCTCAGCCAGGTGACTGTAGTAATGGCTCGAGTGTGTCAGAGATTGTGAGGACGACACAGGGTGTGACAGGGTTCATAATCTGTTGCACAGAGGGCTGCTATAAATTGTACTCAAGTAGGCAGCACCTAACAACAACCCACTTTCTCAGAGAATAGAATAGAAAACGTGCTGTAGTTTAGTCCTAGTAGTATCCCTGGCTAACACAGGCATGGCTCCTTCCTAGGAGCGGTGATAAATTCATTTAACACTCCCTCAATTCCCCTATCATATCAGTCTCTCCTAAACTGCAGAAAATGAGACTCTGAAAAGTTGTGGATGAAAGACTGACTTCTGGTCAAATTTCTTCAACGTGGTATGTATATGCTCCTTCATATCCCCACCTCCTCACTCCACATCCTCCTTGCTTCCTCCTTTCCTTCCCCAACCCCTTCTTTTTCACTTCCATTCAAGTCAGTTATGGATTAGAGTTTCAGATTAACTTTCAATTCTCTCTTAGCATATTTTTAATTATCCTAAAGCCACACTGAGAGGAGGCTAGTTCAGAGGCTCCAGTCGGCTTCGAGTCACATCTGCAGATCACGTCGCTATAATCTCTATGGCAACTGGCCCATGTTGGGTAGGAGCATATAAGCATGAACCAAAGGTTAATTGCTATTTCATTTCTACTTTTTACCCCTCTTGCTATTCCAGCATTGTGGATGGAAGTTCTAATTAGAATTAAATGATCAGCATATTGAACATCTTCTTTATTATTTCTGAGGCTGAAAAATTACCTCTGGCTGGCTTAGAAAGGGAAAGGAAATAGGCGGCTTCCATTGGCCCCAGTGGCTCCTTCTCCTATCCCAGGGAGGACAGGTATCTCTGATGATCTAGCCAAATGGTCTGGATCTTTGCAACATCAAAGAGCAGCCTACTCCTTCATTTTCACTTGATTTTGACCTAATAACATTACTGATAGGGAACACTGGTGGCCTAGTGGCAAGAAATTGCACTGCAATCCTGACAACATGTGGTTTGAATCCAGATGCTTGTGGGAGATAGATGAACAATCTCCTCCCATGTGATTTACTGCCTGTGAAAACCCTCCAGAGGGTCAGCTAGGAGTCAGTTCTGACTTGATGGTACACAGCAACAATGCAACAACAATATTACAAAAGGGAGCTCTGGGGACCTGGTGGATAAAGAGTTGTGCTGTCAAACCCAAAGGCAAGTAGTTCGAATCCACCAGCTGCTCCATGGGAGAAAAATAGCCAATCTCCTCCCATATGATTTACAGCCTCTGAAAAGCCACTGGAGGGTCAGTTATGAGTCACTTCTGACCTGATGGCATATAACAACAACAACAACAACAACAACAACAAGAATAACAACAACAATATGACTGATAATGCGATAATCTATTGGGGATTTACTTTGTGCCATGCACTCTGCCAAGGCCTTTGTGCACATGTTTTCATTTAATTTGTGGAGAAACATCACAAGTTAAAAGTTATCAATTCCATTTTAAAGGTATAGAACTATCTCAGAGATATTGAATAACCTTTCCAAGGTCATACAGCTAGTAAGTTGTAGGATTGAGTTTTTAGATTAATTTAGCTAATCTAAAGCTTTTAACCAATAGCTGTACTCTGAGATATACTCTTGAAGATTTGGGGTGGTATAAGGACTGGGAGATCAGTTATTGTTGTTATGTGCCATTGAGTTGCCTGCACTCCTAGTGACCCTATATACAACAGTCCTAAACCCTGCTTTATTCCTTGTCAATCTTACTGTCTCCAACACGGCTATCCCCATTACCTCAGTCACTGAATCAGTCCACCTCATAGAGGATCTTTCTCTGTAACTGTCCCTCTACCCTCCCAAGCATGATGTCCCTCTCCAAGGACTTGTCCCTCCTTGCAACATGTCCAAAGCATTTCAGACAGAGCTTCAGAATCCTTACCTCCAAGAGCAACTTGGTTTCACTCTCTCTAGGGTGAACTTGTTTGTTCTCCTAGCAGTCCATGGAATATTCAATACTCTTCTCCAGCACTACAACTCAAAGGCATCAATTCTCCTCCTGTCACCCCTTGTCATTGTCCAGCTCTCTGATACATAGCAAGTAATTGCAAAGACCATGGCCTATATCAGGCACACCTTAGTCTCCAGACTGACATCGCTGCTCTTTAGTACTTTGGAGAGGTCTCTGACAGCAGATTTTCTCAATGCAATTTGTCTTTTAATTTCCTGGCTGCTGGTACCAAGAGTGTTGATTGTAAAGCCAAGCAAATGGAAGCTGTCAACAATCTCAATCTCTTGGCTATTTGTTGTTGTTGTTATTAGGTGCCACTGAGTCAGTTCCAATGCATAGTAACACTACGCACAACACATTGAGACTCTGCCCTATCCTGCAGCATCTTCAGGATCTCTAGAATGCTCAAGAAACTCCTTTTATTTGGTTGAGGACCTGCCACTCTTTTCCTGACTCCTTGTTCAAGTGCAATATCTTTTCCCCAAGGTCCGACACCTCCTGATAGCATGCCCAGAGTATAGGAGATGAAGCTTTTCCATCTTTGCATACAAAGAGCAACCTGGTTATACTTCCTCTAAAAACAGCTTTGTTTGGTCTGTTGGTATTTCATGAATACTCTTTTTGAACTCCACAGTTCAAAGGCATAAATTCTTCTTAGGTCTTCCAGATTCGTTGTTCAACTTGCACATGTATATAAGCAACTGAAAATGCCATCGCGTGGGCCATTCTGGTTGCAGGTATTCATTGCCTTGGACCTTGCTGGGAATATGTAGGTAAAGTGAGTCTTTGTGGCTTCACCTGCCACCCTTAGCTCCCCTGGGGACGTTGTCTCCAGCGGCCTCAACTTCAAACATATCCTTTGCTGTTGGTCTTTGTCTTCTTTTTCATCAACACCTGTGGGACCACCATAAGAGGGAGAGCTGGCCAGGACTGTGGAGAGACTCTGACAAGGCCAGGCCAGATGGAGCCCTGGAGATGGAGGCAGCATTCAAGGTTTTGCTTGCTGGATAATTAAAGGAAGAGCTGATTTGTGACTGCGATGAGATACAGCTTGCTGAAGATTTACTTGAGGAAAGCAGAGGCTTCCTGCATTTGTGCTGCTTTTCACTAAATTTGGACTTTCACTGTGTGATGCCCTTTGCCTCCCTTACCGCTAAACCCATTTTCTGAATACATTCCACACCTGTGAGTAAAGTAAAACCTATGAGTCAATTTTCAACAAACATTGAACCCAGTGATTCGTAGTAGGTAAAGGAGTGTGGGGGCCTTGTCTGACCTTGTAGTTATTTGTTTGGTACTGTGTGTATTATTTATGGGACAGTTCCCCTTTGTAGCATTAATTGTGGTTGGACTCAATTGTCGCTACAATTCTCCCTTTTCAGTTGTTCCTTTTACAGTCACCAGAATAAAATAATATATTTACCCATCTCTCTTGAAATTGTTTTATTGCCTGAATAATCCCTCCTTTTCTATACCTACCATTTATATTTCTGACTCTTTAAAGCTCAATTGAAGAGATAATGTAAAGACAAAACATATTTTAATAATTTTGGCTCAGTTTTTTCTTTACTCACAATTCCTTCAATTATTTTATTTGAATTGTGCAGTAGTAATTGGCTAAAAATGTAGACCATAAATCAGAATTCCTGCAGTTAAGTTCCAGTTCTGCTATTTAATATTTCAGAGATCTCAAGCCCATTATTCCCTGTTCATTATGCTCATTCATGAGCCCATTATGCTCAGTTTCCTCAACTGTAAAAGGAGAGTTAGAATAGCAGTTACTTTAGAAAACTGTTTTGAGAATTAAATGAGCTTATACCAATTAATCACGATCACTTGCTATGCATCAGAGAGCTGGACAATGTCTAAGGATGACAGAAGAAGAATTGATGCCTTTGAATTGTGGTGCTGGAGAAGAGTCTTGAACACACCAGAAACTGCCAAGAAAATAAACAGGTCTGTCTTGGAGAGTGTGAAACCAAGTTTCTTCTTGGAGGCTAGGATTTTGAAACTCCGTCTCACATACTTTGGGCATGTGGCCAAGAGGGGCCACTCCTTGAAGAAGAACATCATGCTTGGAAGGGTGGAGGGACAGTGCAGGAGAGGAAGACCCCGGATGGGATGGATTGATACAGTAACTGGAGTAACGAGGGTAGGTGTGTCAGAGTCAGTGAGACTGGCTCAGAACAGGGCAGGCTTCAAAGTTGTTGTACATAGCATCACTATGACTTGCAACGGCACATAACAACAACATACTATGTAAGGTTTATATTAAGTACTTAGAAGAATGTAAGGTACATACTACATATTACATACATATTTGCTATAATGTTCATGTCTACTGTATTTTTTAAAAAAATATTTAGGACAGAAATTTAATACAAACTTAAGCATAAGAAAATTTATTGGCCCTGTAACTAGAAATTCAAGTGATAAACCTCTCATGGGGCATCACCTGGCCCAGGGATGCAGTGGTGCCGCTCAGCCTGTGATTGATGCTCAAGCAGATGTTCGCTCTGTGGTGCTCCCCCCAGTAGGGGGCTGGTCTCCTCCTGCTTCGTGACTCATGCATTTAGAAGACCTTCTTTCCTGTAGTTGTTGTTGTATACGATAGAGTCAGAACTGACCCATAGCTGACCCTCTAGCAGGTTTTCCGAGGCAGTTAATCACAAGAGAAGAGATTGCCCAACCTTCTCCTGCAACGCAGCTGATGGCCTCAAACAGAGTGCCTTTGGGATTGTAGCACAGCTCTCTTTCCTATTCTAGCAAAAAAGTCCGAGGCTTTCTCTAATTAGCTCAGCTTGGGTCACATGGTTATTTACTGAATTATTTGCTGTAACTGTGGGGATTTCATAACCTCATTGGTCAGATCTTGGAGACAGAGGATACAGTTAGAGTCATTCAAGCCATGTGACCAGAGTTACCCCAGAGAGAAATGAGGGCATATGAGCGTCTTTGTGTTTCTTGGCAGGACAATGTTAGAGACCTCTTTGCACTTCACATGGGAGGGGGAGGAAGCTCAACAAAAGCTGTTTCATGAACTTAGAGATATTTCTTTCTCTTAAACTAAAGAACAGGCTTCCCTGAGACCTATGTCCTTTCAAAGTTGCCTGGAGACCTTAGACCATTTCAGAGATGTTTTGGAAAATCAGTCTTGGAGACAGGAGGGGGAATAATGAGGTACCTTCAGTTGCATCTGTAATACTTTATCTCCTTCTAAAATATTAGAAAGCAAATATGGATTATTTGCAAATATCATATTATTTAACACTGGAAATGAGAACATGATTATAATGTTGCTAGTTTCCACCAACTCATGGTAACCTTGCTGTTTGCCATTAAGTTGGAACCCGTCCCTAGAGGAGATTGCTCATCCTTCTCCCACAGAGCAGCTGGTGGATTCGAACTGCATGCCTCTCAGATTGCAGCATAGCTTCTTACCACTAGGCCATAAGGCTTGCACAATTCTGAGCCACCTTCATGATTGTTGGCATGTGTGAGTCTGTTGTGTGAAAATAGTATGTGAATGGAAGTCTTGTCACCCTCTTGTCTAAGAACCATTCTGACTGCTTTTCTTCTGAGACTGATTCTTTGATTCTTTTAATGATTCACAGAAGCATCAGCGTTTTTCATCAACATTACACTTTCAATGCAGTTCTTCCGTCTTCCTTTTCCACTGCCCCACTTTTCAATATGCGTGAGGTTACTGAAAAGATCCTTGTGTGGATCAGGCAGATCCTAGCCATCAAAGACTTATCTCAGGTTTTCAAAACTCTCAAGAAGTCTTTTCTGGCAGTTTTCACCAGCACAGAATGCCATTTTATTTCTTAATGGCTGATTCTGTGGCTATTAATTGTGGAGACATGTATTTTGGCTGTAGGCTTGACGTATTTCATTTAGCAACAATTACAGCAGTGAGACAAAACATAAAACAGAGCCACTTCCTCAGGTAGCTTTCGCTCCTCTGAGCCTCTTGGAAGCCAGAGGAGGAAAACTCAAGACTCACAGAATCTCTGGGGCTTTTTGACTAATGTCATTTAGGAAAGTCAATCCTTCCTGTTCTCTCATCTCAGAAGGAAAACAACAACCCAGAAACCAAAGCTCAGTCACTTTTACAGGATATTTGTATGGTCGAAAGAAAATCCTCTATGGGGGAAAAGGTAAAATATAATAATTACAACAGGATTAGGAATTGGCCTTTTTTGAGAACTGACATCTCAAACATTGTGCCAAGAGTTTAAGATATATTATCTCAGCAGATCCTTCCAACGATCCTTGGAGTTGGGCAGTACTATGATTCTTACATTATAGATGAGGGAGCAGCTGTAGATCATGGGGCTCTAATCTCTATAGCAACTAACCCATCCTGGGAAAGAGCAAATACGCTTGGAAACAAAGGTTCAGGCTGGTTAAGGCACTCATTCAAGGTCACACAAGCATAGATTGTGGATACTGGTCTCAAATTCAAGGCTGTTTGATGCCAAGGCCAGTGCTCTCGCCCAGGTCTTCCCTTCTGTTTACCTGGAACGGCATCTGGGCACCAAGAAGCCTTGGCAGTTGGCATTTCCTTCTCCAGGGAGTAGCAATAGGAAGGTGGAATCTGAGGGTTGAATGCCTGTCTGGGTCGTCCTACTCAGGAGCCATGAAACTTTGAGAAAATACCTTAGACTCTTTCAATTGTGGTTTAATAGAGGAAAGAGAATTCATCCTGTTTTCTTGAGGATTAAAAGAGAATTTGCATGTAAAGTGCTCAGCACAGTATTCAACAGATAAAAAGTAAATAACAAGTGCTCAATAATTGTTAATTTTTTTTTGTTTCCATTAAAGAATTGTTGAATTCTCACAAGCCCATCCTCTTTGAATGTCTTTAATTACAGAGGAGTCTCTGGCTACATTCAAGAAACAAATTTTTATACAATGATTCAGTAAGTTCATATAATTCTCCTAGGCTTTTTAAGGAAAAAGAGCAACCTTTCTAATCTCCTTGTTGACAGGCACCTATGTTGTTGTCATTGTTGACTGCCGTCTAGTTGAGAAGGACTCATAGCGACCCTGTGAACAAATGTCAGGAAGCCTTTCTATAACCATCACCATTTATCAAAGTTCATAGAGTTTGCAGAGGCATGTTGTTTAGGAAGAGGCTACCACTCCTGCTTCCAAATGCATCTATAAGTTGACCATTTTTATTTCCATTAATTTGTTTTCTAGACTTTGTCTTTTTTAGGCTAAAATTTAAAGAGAAATGTTGTTGTAAGAAATAATACAGGAGTATCTGTATTTTCTGAAGCTGTTGGAAATGTTTCTACCCACAAAGAGAAGGTACAGATAAAAACCAGAAGCTAGCAGAGCTTTTTATTGGGAGAGATAACAAACTTCATGGTTTAAAATCAGGAAAAGTGAACGTCAGGGTCACATGCTCCACACCTACTCAAGCTGTATGTTGAGCAAATGATTTGAGAAGTTGGGCTCCGAAGAAGAATATGGTATCAGGATTGGAGAAAGCCTCACCAGCAACCTGCTTTATGAAGATGACCCAACATTGCTTGCAGAAATGAAGAAGGACCTTGCTGCAGAAACTCAAACTACATCCTTTACTGTTAATTACATCTCAACATCAAGGGGGAAAAAAGGCCCAAACCCCTCTACTGGGATGATAGGCAACATCGTGGCACATGGAGAAAGGAGTGAAGTTGTCAATGACTTCATTTTCCTTGGAATAAAAATTTAGCATCAATCATATATAAAATTTCTATACCTATTCAGAAAAAAAGGTACAGAGAAAGCTTATATAACCTTTCATTCACTTTCCCCTAATGGTAACATCTTTATAAACTATGAAGCAACATCATAATTAGACCATTGACATTGTTTTATTTAAATAAGAACCATTTCCAATGGGTTTACAAGGCTTCCTCACCATTCATCTTTTCATAAATACATTTTCTTCCCTCCTGCCTTGCCCCCAAGCCCTCCTTAACTTTGGCAACAACAAAACTGTTCTCCATTTCAATAATGTTGTCATTTCAAGAAGGATTTATAAATGGAACAATATAATATGTAACCTTTTGGAAATGTTTATATCTTCTCTTAACCCTTTCTCTCGAGATTGCAAACCTCAGTTGTGTATATCAATAAAATAGTTTGTTCCTAAGGAGCATTTCATGATATGCATGTACCATGTTTAAGGGTGAGTGAGCAATTCTTTTAAAGAATCTTAAAGCACTCTTTGTCAGTGCTTTCCATGTCACTCACACAGGTACATATTCACACAGATTCCTATATGTTCTTCCAGGGTCAGTATTACTTTCTTTTGTTCTCATCCACTCTATCAATCTGTGTTTGTCATCTTCAAAATGAAGCCTTTCAGCAAATCTTCTGTGTTTGTTTCCTGTCTTTTTAAAACCTCTTTACCCTCCCTGCTATTCTCCCAATAATGCAAATCAAACTCTGAAAGAGACGAAAATATACGGTATTTTTTTTCTTTCTGCATAATTTTCCTTCAGTATTGTTTTCAATACCGATAGGTAAGCAATGCTTTTTTTAGGGTGTTTGAAGACTTACCTACAAATGACTCAGCTTAGTTAAAGGAAACAAAAAGGAAAGACTTGATGAAGTTAAAATTCTTTCCCGCCACTAGAGGTTACTTCTGGGCAGACAGACCACTACCCTGGGCTGTACAGGTGAGAGTATTCTACAAGGTACTTTCTTAAGTATGATGATATCAGTGACCTCATCAGATGAGTCTCCACACAATTGGTCCTATGATTTAATTTTATTAGCAAAACATCTAAAAGAAGGGGAGTGTGTATGTGTGTGTGTGTGTGTGTACACAATAGGATAAAAATGGGAGTGGATTTGTATTCATCAGTAACTGCATTTTCTAAATCCATTTGCTTCATTCATCTTCTGTTTGAGTTCCTATTTTCTGTTTCTTTTGAAACCCTCCGACTCAGTTCCTATATACACAACTCTTCTCAGGGAAATGCTTACACTATGAATCAACAAATTAGCCTTATTTTCTCTATTAATGTTTACAAAATCTTTAAGAGAAAGGACTGCTGTTTCTCATTTAAAATAATAACTTGCAGTTTCTTGCACATGCTAAGAACTCAATAAATATTTTTTGCTTAATGGATTATTTATTTATGAAGAGATGAATTAAAATGACTCTGCCTTTTACATTAAGCTGTTGTGGAAGCTTTGTGAAATGTTATAGAAGACTTTTCCCATTTCTCTCTCCCTGTAAAAAAAAACCATTTGATATTTCACCAGAGGACTTGGTTTGTCCCTTACTCTCCATTCCTAGAGGAGAGCAGGTTCAGTGGACCAGAGTCAGATAGCTGACTTTGAACCTCAGAGCCATCATTTTCTAGGTGGAAGATCTTGAGCAAGTCAGTTAATCTCTCTAAACTGTTTCCAGCAATGAACTTTCAGCCTGCTAGGGAAACTTAAAGACTAGTCTGTCCAGAATTCTTCAAACTAATTCCAAAATATCCATTTCCCATTGTGAGGGGGAGGGAAGCAAGAAAAAGAGAGCTTTTTAAAAAAAAATTATTTATATATACACACACATGCATATATACATATATGCATATGTGCATATATATACGTATATGCATGCGTGTGTGTGTATACATACACCTACATAAAAAAGTTCTGAGGGCTTAGTGGTAAGGACTTGTGTGGCCAAAGCAAAAGCACATGGTTCAAATCTACCAGCTGCCATACAGGAGAAAGGTAGGCAGTCTCCTCCCATGAAACTTACTGTTGTTGAAAACTCACTGTAGGGTCAACTAGGGGCTGGTTCTGACTCAATAGAGCACAACAACAACAACATAAAGAGACAAGCAATCCAGTAATACAGATGATGCTGAATTTATTCTTGGTATGGGTTTTAGGGGCCTTATTAGTAGATCTTTTTTTTATTTTTCACTTTAATTATCTCAGAAAGGATTGCCACTTGTTTTTCCTCCTCCACAAGGCAAAAAAATCCCTTCATGTAATTTGTTGCAATTAAAAATTCCTTTGGCTTCTCTTGTAGAGCCCTGGGGATATCGCTTTTCCTTGAGTTCTCAGTGGGGCGAATTAATCTACATTCAAGCAAAATTCAAGATTCAATTATATGATAACCTTTAAAAGGATAATCATGTACTTAAGGCTTTCAGCTTTGTTGTCAGAGCTGACTTTTGCATGTTCTTGTCCAATTTGGCCTCTGACTGCGTGCCTGAGGTCAGCGGTGATTTCCCACTGCAGATCCCGTCTCGTGTTACAGGGTTTTCACGATTTGTAAAGCATGATCGCTCCTCCAGGGAGGCGTTGAGGCAGCAGGATGCCTGAAACATTGACCACTAACCTGGATACTTCAAGATGATGGATTGAGTAGTAAAAACAATGGAGACTGAGAAGAACAACTTAGTTTAAATTCTAAACCAAGAGGGAAACAAACTGGTAAATAGCGTTTTTTTAAAAAAATCATATTACAAAGGAAATGGACAATTATTTCTGAGGAAGTTCTTTTATGCTTCATACTGTGAAAAAGGCTTTAAACTTCTAATTTGATTCATTCTTCATAATTAGAATCATTTCATCAACGGTGAATTGAGCCTTAGTAAATATATCTAGCCCACGCAAGGCCATGCTTCTCAGGATCCTATACAAAACCAGTTTCTGGTTCTAAAGGTGATGACAGTTCAGGACTTGCTGACAAAACAGATTTAGTAGGATTAAGATGCTGATGCTTGAGGGAGGTTTTAGAAACATAGGAACATGAATATAACTCTTTTCAGCCTAGTATCAATCAGCTCCAATATTTCTTCCTCTTTTGAGTGAACCAGGCTCTGGGACTTACTGGCTGTTAAATGAAAATAAAGCATGAATTCTGAAAGTCTAGAGGGCATTATGCTCAGTGAATAGCTGAGTCTCATAAGGACATATAATGCATAAGACCATTGTTGTAAAGAATGGAGGTTAACTGTTAACATGTGCGTGTTGTTGTTGTGTACCGTCGAGTTGGAACAGACTCACAGCTGACCCTCCGGCGGAGATTGACAATCTTTCTCCTGCAGAACAGCTGGTGACCTTGAACAGCATGCTTTCAGGATTGCAGTGCAGCTCCTTGCCACTAGACCAACAGAACTCGGATGTACATAGGAGTTCAAAAAGGGAAGGGGAGGGGTGCTGAAGGGCTGAGGGTGGGGAGGGGGTATAATCATTAGGATGACAGAGGATGGAGGCAGTGAGGGAGTAGGGAAGGTTTCAACGGGAATTTGAAAGGACAGGGATGTAGTGGACTTAGATCAGTGGTGATTTATTTTGTAAACTACCATGTAGCTGTGTGACCGAAAAACAGTATGAGTATAGGAATGTGTGAAACAATATACATGAGTGATATGCAATGTACATGAATTATACACAATGTACACGGATTTTGTATGTAAACCAATATAAAATAAAAACAAAGTGGGGTGGGGGGAAGAATCCTACTAGAAAGGACTAGGGTAAGATTTCCTACTTGGTGGGCTGGATGCCAGTGACAGCCTTGGGCAGGGATTAAAATATGGACGATGCTGGGAACATCTTGGTACAAAGAAATTTGTGCTTTGGCAAGTCTGATGTGTGTGTGTGTGTGTGTGTGTTCTCTATGAGACCTGAGATGCCAAGATGTAGCAAAAAAGTATAGACTGTGTCATCCTACAGGGATGCTCCCTGCAGTGTGCTGCGTTTCCTCCTTGAACTGTGGACTTCTGGCTACTGTGTATTCCAATAATATTGCCTAAGTCCCAATAAACCAACCAACCAACCAACCAACCAACCAACACCCAAACAATATGTCAAAACCAGAGACAAGAAGAACCAGCCGAGGCCACAGAAGATATTCACAACGATGTAGAGCTGCTGTGTAGATGGGTGACAATTTATGCATAAAAATAAGTGCACTCAAAAAGACTCAAGAGCAACTTGAGAAGATTTTCTAGAGATAAAAAGCACTTCCCAATCCTTGGCTAAATTAAGGCAAAGATGACCACTTCAAGGCAGAAATTACTGGCCTAGAAGAGAAAATGAGAGACACTTTTTTTTCTCTATGAAAATGCTTAATTAAAATGTAAATAAATGGAAAACAGAGCAGAAATGTCATAAGGTTAAGAAGATAAAGCCATGAAAAAAAATTTCAAAAAGATAGAGCTATGAAACATAATGTAAGAGTAATAGATGGTCTAAGTTTGAAATATTTCTCTGAGATGTTAAGGTTCAGAGTCTAAAACTGACAGCTTACAGAAAGATGACAGCTTCAATCAGGACAGAATTTAGGGTGTGTGTGTGTGTGTGTGTGTGTGTGTAGATAGTGTGTCATGAAGAGTGAAAAGATAGTATTTCCAAGTAATGCAAAGTTAATACTTCTTATCTTAGAACATTATGTTTGGCACTCAACCTCACTGACTCTCCATCTGGTTTCTGGGGCTGTAATTAACAATGGGAGGAGATTGCCCATCTTTCTTCCTCAGAACAGCTGGTGGATTTGAACCTTCAGAGGCACACCACCTTTGCACCAGCAGCACAACTCATTGTGAACTATGCCAACTCTCCTCAAAACAAATTAACTCTATATAGATAGCTCTTAAGAATTTACATTTATTCTTAGCTGTAGGAACACTTTATTTTATATATGCACAAATACATAAAAAGGGTCAGTGCAGAAGAGGATGACCCTGGATGAGACAGATTGACACATTAAGTATGGCAACAAGATCAGGTGTATCAGAGACGAGAGGGCAAGATTCAGAGTCATTGTTCATAGGGTCGCTATGAGTCATAGTCAACTCGCCAGCAAGTAACTACAACAACATATAAAATATGCATTATATAATGTATGTACTTCTATTAATAAATTTAGAAATAATTTGATAAGCAGTCATTTAAAATTTGTTAAAATCAGATGTTAAAATGGTGATGTATGCCATTATTACTCAATATTTTATTGGCATGTTGGGTAAATTAAGTACAATAAGCAAACAAAATAAGAAAGAAGTATTAATTTGAAAAAATGTTGGAAAAATTATTTTGTTTATAGTTATATTCTCATGTAGCTAGATAACCAGGAGATTTTATTATAAAACTATTAGATTTGTTAAGGGAATTTGGCAAATAGTTGAATGAATATAAAAATATCAGTAATCTTTCTCTATTTTAGGGAGTTCCGAGAGTTGCACTGCCAACTGAAAGGTATACAGTTTGAATCCACCAGCTGCAACATTGGAGAAAGATGGACAATCTCCTCCCATGAGACTTTACTGCCTCTGAAAACTTCCCCGAGGGTCAGCTATGAAGTCAGTTCTGACTTGACAGTACTCAACAACCACCACCACCAACCACCACATTATTTTATCAATCACCACGTAATTGAGATTTAAAAAAGATACAGTTGCCATATGTGAAAACTTAAAAAAAGTTCCTCAAATAGAGTAAAAGAATAGAATTCTATAAGAAATTTAGGTGACTACATGTAATTTCCATACTTGATAGTTCTACCTAGGTTGCCCTTTTTGTTAATCTGCGTGTGTTCTGTTGTGCATAGGGTTTTCAGAGGCCTGCTATTTCAGAAGTGGGTGGCCAATCCTTCTTCCTAGTCTGTCTTAATCTGAATGTTCAGATTTAGAGGAGTATCTGACAGACAGCAATTTGTGGAGCAGTTAAAGATAAATCACTTATTGTGGGGGTAAGCATTAGTTAAAGTGTTGACCCCACCCTTGGCCCAGTGCCATTACCCACTTACTTCCCAGCTCCACCCTCCACCAGGATAACCCTTCTCATCTACCAAGTCCCTTCAGAAAATACCTTCCATTGTCCAACCCATGATCTGACAGTTTGTATCTTAAGCTTTCTTGGCTTCTGTGATTCCAAAAACGTTGACTGCTGACATTTTTCTTTTGACCAGTGTCTCTTAAGTTTAGTTGTGCTGTCTCCAAGGGAAGGTGACGTGTCCTGTAGAACTTCTGTGTAGATTGTGTTTCCCCTTGAAAGCTGCTGCTTTCAAGCCTCCCTTCCACCCAGGAGCACACTTGTCAGAGTTTCCAAGGGCATGCTCCCGCCGGAAATCCCGAGTACCTGTGAAAAACGCCTGTCCGTTGCTTATCTGAGGTGGCTGCCGCTTTCAAGCCTCCCTTCCGCCCAGGAGCACGCTTGTCAGAGTTTCCAAGGGTTTGCTCCCGAGTCGGAAACGACTCGACGGCACATAACAACAACAACAACACATGTAATTTCTAGAACAGATGAGATCTTATTAAGCTTTTTAACTGTATAGCAATATTTAGAAGGAATAGTAGAAAAGAAGTAAACAGTTGAATTATAGCTCTCAAAAAAGATTATAATGATGATAAAAGAGAAACTATTAATATTCTGATGTGTGTGTGTGTGTATATATATATATATATTTGAGAAGCTGGACTATATGAAGGCATATATATGTGGCATCAGGATTGGAGGAAGATTCATCAACAGTCTTTATCATGCAGATGATATAACCTTGCTTGCTGAAAGTGATGACTCAAAGCACTTTCTGCATATGCTCAAAGACTATAGCCTTCAATATGGATTATATCTCAATTTTAAGAAAAATCCTTGCTGTTAGACCAATAAGCAACATCATGACAGATGGATAAAAGATTGAGACTGCCGATTACTTCATCTTACTTGAATCCACAATCAACACACTTGGTACCAGCAGTCGGGAGACCAAGAGACTTATTTCAATAGGTAAGTCTGCAGTCAGGGACCTCTCCGAATAATTGAGGAACAGGAACTTCAGTTTGAGAATCTTTGTTTTCTTGTTGTTGAGATGCAATCCATATTGAAGGCTGTAGTCCTTGTCATTCTGCAAATGATTCAAGTTCTTCTTGGTATCAGTGTGCATGGTTGTGTTTTCTACATAACATAGATTGTAGATGAGTCTTCCTCCAATCTCATTGTTCCATTCCTCCTCATAATGTTGTCTCCCAAACGATCTGTTTTGCATATAGATTGAAAAGGTGTGGAGAAAGGATACATCCTAACACACTTCTTTCTTGATTTTAAACCATGCTTCATTCAGACAATGTCTTGTTGGTCTAGATATAGGTTTGACATGAACATAATCAAGTGTTCTGGGATTTCCATTCTTCTCAATGTTATCCACAGTTTGTTGTGATCCACACAGTCAAAGGCGTTTGCATAGTTGCTAAAACACAATTAGCATATTGTTAGGAGGGGCTATTTCTTAGAGAGGAGCAGCATACATGGAGAGGTGGCAGGTCAGTGAAAGAGGGGAAGAATCTCAACTAGATAGATTGACACAGTGACACAGTAATGGGATCAAGTGTGTCAGCGATGATGAGGATGTCACAGAACAGTACAGCACCTAACAGCAGGCCATGGACTCAAATTTCCTAGCACTGTGTCTGGGTTATAAATAGAATAGAACAGAACAGAACAGAACACAGCACAACAAAAGTAACAAAACCCAAGACACAAACAACTTTAAAAAAACCACAAAATAAAAACCCCACAATCCTCTTCGAACACTGTTACTGAGTTCATTTCAGCTGATGATGATTGATCCTTTATTGTTTCTGGGTCTATAGATCCTTACTCAAAGAAATGGCCTCATCCTTTTCTTGTGCAGCGGCTGGTAGATTTGAACTGATGACAATTAGGACTCCAGAGCCCTTTCTTTTCTCTCCCAGAAAGGCTACTGAGATAATCCAATCACAGGAAACAGCAGCTATGCTTTTACTCTCTGTCAAGGATGTGAAACTACCCTACCCCTCACTCCTCTTCCCCAGGAAGAGTTCCCTGAGACTGCAGTGCACTTCCCTATCTTGAAGGAAGCACCTGTAAGCATCCCCTTCCTGGTCTTCTTCTTGAGAGCCAGCCTGTCATTTTCTCCTCAAAAACTGTCTGTCTTGGCTGGAACTGGGTTCTCTCCTTCCTCGACGACCTTAAAATGAATGGCCTCTTAAACAGCCCTATTAGACAATGTATTGTGCCTCAGGAACCTGGGGGTAGGCCTACTGAATACTGATTTCCTCTTCCAAAGAGGTAGGCCTGGGAGAGGGAGTTGCTGTTGTTATGTATGTTCCATTAAGCCTGAGCTGACTCATAGCTGAACTTCTAGTGGGTTTTCAGAGGCAATAAATCCCATGGGAGGAAGAGTGTCCGTCTTGCTACTGCAGAGCAGTTGGTTGACTCCAACCACATGCCTTTGGGGTGCAACTCCTCACCACTAAGGCCCCACAGCTCCCTGGGACAGAGGGGATGTCCCGGAAAGGCCACCATCTATCCTTAGTTGCCTCGATCTTTACCCTAGTTTGTGTCGTGCCTTGAAGGCTAAGACGCAGTGTGTATCTCTGAAGAACTGACTCTCCCAGCAGCGATGGAGCTTGCTGGTCTCTAGGAAAAGACCCCGAGAGGGGAATGGCGAGGACTCAGGAGCTTACTGGCAGCAGGAGAGAGGCTGGCTGCAATCTGTGGAGGAGAAAGCCTTCCTGTAAGCCTGTCAGGCTCCCGGGTGGCAGCCAGGTGTCTTGGCTTTGATTTTTTGTTTTATAAACATTTTCTTGCCTGTCAGTTTTCCAAATGGAGCCGGGCTCATCTTCGCGGCAGCTGAGGCATAAGAGCCCCAGTGAAGATGTCAATGCTGAGGAGAAAGCTCCATTTCAAGGTAGGCATAAAAGGAAGGGGGTGGGGGAATGTGGTTCGTTCTTATCAGAGTCTGGACAATACCAAAAAAAAAGAAGAAAAGGAAATCACATAGCAGGATGTTAAATGGAAAATGTCCTAGTCTCTTCAGACCTTCGGCTGAGAGAAGTGAAGGACATTAGTTGATATTCTACCCTCTGCAGTAAATTGCCAAGCACGTTGTGACAAGACTTGCTAAAGCATTGGTCACCAACTCCCATAACTCTTATCAAAGCTTATAAATTCGTTTAAGACAAAACAAAACAAAGTTCCATCTTGTGTTAGATTCTATCAGAAGCTGATGCTGAGCTAAAGATCCATGTGCAAATAATCTATTGAGAAAGCTCGTCAAGGAGAACCTGGAGAGAGTGGAGAAAGGTGGGCGGGGAGGAGGAGAACTTAGCTGGACTGCTGTTTTGGGTGAAGGCTCTGGTTCAGGCTGCTCCCAGAGCTCTGGAGCATAAATCACACATTGCATTTGTTCTGCCCCGAGGCAAAGCAGCTGGGCTTTAGTTCTCCCACTTGAGGCCCACTCTTGAATCTGTGCCCAAGGGTGATGCTCCAAAGGGTACAGTCATCACATGAGCCGCAAGACACAGCAGACATTGAAGGATGGGCTGATACTTGGGTCATCAAGGGATTCAGATGCTGGTGGCAGCAAACTTCTGCTACAGAACGCACTTTGTGGAGCAGAGGCATGCTTTTCTCTTTACCCCAATATCTCAAGCCAAAAGGTTATAGGCTTTGGACATGTGAGCAGAAGGGGCCGGTCCCTAGAGAAGGGCATTGATGTGTGGTAAAGTAGATCAGTGAAAGAAAAAAAGCAAATCTTTCAAGATGAATGGACACTATGATTACAACATTGACTCCAACACAGCAATAATTGTGAGGACGATGCAGGACTGAGAATTCTCTTGTATGTAGCTGAGTCAGGACAGACCAAATGGTGTCTAACAACAATGGCAGAATAACTCATGGAGCTTGGGGCTTTCTTCACATGTATAATCTTGTACCTTTTGCTCTTTCTGAAGCTCTAATTGTGCTCTTAGATACTCCACTGGGTCTATAAGGGCATAGCGAAAACCAACTCAGAAGTGGGAGACATTATGTGTCCTGGGGGCTGTGTAATAAGTGAGCAAGGGTATTACACATGAGAATTAGACTGCTCAAGTTGGAATTGGTTCTGATGCTCACTAACTATAGAATCTTTAATACATGTTGCCAAATACACTTCCAGAAGATGAACATCCCCGGGTTGAAAGGCACTCAGGTATGCAGCAGTTACAACAGTAGACCTGGGCACTGTAAAAAGAGCAAGGGCCACCCTGGGGAGAGTCAACTCTGACCTCTCCTAACTCCACAAGGTGAAACTGTCCCTGTCAATAACATCCACAGCACAAAATCAATTCCTACGAGGTCAGGTACGTCTTCCACCCTCTTGCACCTCTTTCTACTCATTTCAACACCAATGTTACTGCTCTACTGGGTCAAAAAATCTGTTACAATTGCTCATTGACCACACTGAACCATATTCATCAGATGTTCATAATTCAGGTTGGCAGCAAGATAAAAGTAATGTGATGGCTTCACAAATGTGCTCACAGGTACCCCAGTCTCTCACCTCATGACTTTAGACTCTTAATTCTGCCCATCAATGACTCTACTCCCCTAGTCTGCCAACAGACATGGGCTTTTAGTTCTAGTTCTGTGGGGCTGCAGTCCCAAGGTCAACTTCATTTTGTGTATGGTCTTTGGTCCTCTGCTTCAGCTGTTTTCTACTCTCCTATAGGTCTGGCACCTGCAAGAATCTATGGCTCTGAAAAGTGTGCTGCATTCTCTTTCTTCTTTATTGCTGGTAGTGAGATTAAAAATCTGCACCTGAATCTTCTCAGTTTGGTAGTGAGACTACCCAGTTAGATAGGCTAGCACCCTATTCACATATGCTTGACCATCTACATGTCTAAGTGAAAGTCAATGGTTAGGGAAGTTATTTTGAAAAATAAAGTCTGACCACCCTGGGTACACATCTCTCAGTTTGTCATACAGTTTTGGCTTGTATATTGCTGTGATGCTGGAAGCTTCACCGTCTGCATTTCAGATATAAGCAGAGTCACTTCTAATGGACAGATTTCAGCAGAGCTTCCATACCAACAGAGAGTAGGAAGAAAGAATTATCTTCCTCCCAAAATCAACCAGTGAAAATCCTATGGGTCAGCATCTTTCTGGACGATGAGTTACACCAGAGTAGTAGGAACTCCAAACACAGAGCAACTGAGACAATTGGCTTCTGTCTATTGTTAATATTAAAGATAGTGCAGGACATGGAGTCACCATGAATTTGAGCTAATTCATGGCAACTAACAACAGTGATAATCTTAGATAAGTTTCCTAAGTTCTCTCTGTCTCCCTTTCCTCCTTAGTCAACTGAGGATAATGATAGAACCTTCCTTGTGGGTTTGCTCTGAGTAGTAAGCAACTTACATAAAAGCACTAGTCCATCAAATGAAAAATACTGAATTCACTTAGCTGTTACTGAGTGATTGCAAAGGTGGTTCTGTAGTGGCAGATCCCAAACCCAAACCCAAACCCACTGTGAACAAGCTGGTTCCAACTCACACTGACCCTCCATCAGATTCTGAGGCTGCGAATCTTTACAGAAAGTAGACTATCCATCTTTTTTTACTGAGTGGTAGCTGGTGGGTTCAATCAGCCTACCTTTTGGTTAGGAACTTGGTAACTTAGACAATCAGTCCCCAGGGCTTCTTGCAATGCAGAGTAAGGATTCAGATCAAGCATGAGACTCCAGAACTTGTGGTCACAACTACCATGCAGTACTAATTTTGAATGTGCCATGTACTCTTGTGGATTAAATCACCATTAGCTTATTTCTCACAGTTGTATAGACTGGAATCTTAAATCAAGTATGGTAAGAGTCGTTCTCTCTCCTGGGGCTCTGGGAAACATTCTTTCCTTGCCTTGCCTATCTTCTGGTGGATTCTGGAAATCTTCTGTGTCCACCTTCACATGTAGTTTTCCCCTGTATTTTCCAACAATTCTCTCTCATTGTGAGGGATTTTCTCCTTGACACCAAGGCAATTTCAACCCATAGTGACAACAGTGACAGAGTAGAACTCTGCCCCAGAGGATTTCCAAGCTTGTCGTCATTATAATTTTAGAGTTTGGTGATCTTTACAAAAGCACATCTTTCTCCTGTGAAGTGACTGGTGGGTTTGAACCACTGATCTTTTGATTAGCAGTCAAATGCTTTAACCACAGCACCACTATGACTCCTATAAGGACCCTGGTCTTTGAATTTAGGATCTACTTTAATTCACAATATCCTCATATTTACTGGATATAATCTGCCAGGACCTGGTTTTCAAATAAGGCCACATATACAGATATTGGGGGTTATAGTTCAACCCTTAAGGATAAACTTGGGATCAATTAGTTTAGATACAAACTCCTAACTCTGTTACTACTATTGACTGTATGACATTAGCAAATTTTTGTACTTTTCCAAGGTAAGAAGATTCACCTTCTTCAAGAAATTGTTAGGATTAGATAAGCTAGTCCATATTAAGTATATAGCATGTTTCTGGTATTGAGTATAATAAGCTTTTACTACTAATATATTGAGGAGCTCTGGTAACCTCTTGGGTAAGGAATTGTGCAATTAACCCAAAGGCAAGTGGTTCAAATCCACCAGCTGCTTCACAGGAGAAAGCTGGGCAATCTCCTCCTACGTGATTCACTGCCTCTGAAAACCCACTAGAGGGTCAGCTGTGAGTCAGTTACTCAACAACAACAACAACTATTAACATAACAGTAAACTATCTCTATGACTATATAGTGCATGCCTGATTCTTTCTGTAAGTTACTCCCTCCATTTGGCCAGTCTGTCCATGCTAAGGAGCTGCAGGCTTGGGTAAAGAGAACAGGGCAAAAGAGGGGAAAGGAAGCCAGAATAAAGAAGGTGTTGCTCTAGGGGAAGGTCCAGGACGAAGGAAGAGAGGAGAGGAAGAGACTTGTCAGTCATGGAAGTGTCACTGACTGGCCATTGGCGTCTTGGGACTTTAAGTATTAGTCATGTGCCTTTCCTTCTGTCTTCTATTTTCTACACAGTGTCAGCAAGCTCTGAGTTAGGTTTTAAAATTGAATGAATCATTCTCATCCTTGAGAACTGCATTGAGGACAGAGTGTTATCCTCATCTGACCAGTAAGAAATGATGAACAGAGAGGCTATGTGATTGGGGCAAGGTCACAAAGTCAGACAGAGTGTTTGTGGTCAGTGTGCTGGCCTTCAGATAAAGCCACATCCCCAGGTTGGAGGACAAATAGTTTGTCAAGAGGTAAGTAATAAAAGTAGCTGTCTGAGTACACAAGAGAAATAGGGAAACAATATTGATCACCCACAAAGTACTATGGGGAACATTTTATGTTAGTGTTTTGTCAGATCTCAACTACCATATTAGGTACCATATGCGTCATATTGATATTATGATCCCGATTTATAGATGGTCAAACTGAGACTTCTAGAGGTTAAGAGATGCTCTCAGGGTCATAGAGCTAAGTAAGTGATCCTCCCAATTCTAGACTATATATGATTCTCACTTTGCCAGGCTGTTCTGAGCTATTGGCTCTTGCTTTTATTTCCCAAGGAGCCTGCAGCCCAATGAGGCTTCCTGTTGGACAGCCCCAAATGAAAGCCAGTAGCTGTTCTTCAACTTGAAAAATCCCTGAACTAGTTCTGTCAAAACAGAATACCTCTATGTCTGTCTTGGAGCTGCTGTTCCTGCTGCCCGTATACCTCTCTGCAAGGCCTTAGAACTGGAGGAGACCGTAGGGAGCTTTTTCAGGACGATAAAATGTGAGAGACACAGAAATCCTCAGGTAATGGTTGCTGCATTTTTTCAAATAACATACACATTATATGCTTCTGCCACCCAAGCAACTTCCTTCTGTGCTATTTTTGTAAGCATACTATGTAATTTTTTTTCACATGTTGCTAACTTCAATTGGCACCAAGAGGAAATTACTAAACTACGATATAAACAAACCTAAGAGAAAATGAATGCTTTTACTTAGATCTGATCAAGTTTTTCACATTGAACTGTTCAGTGTGCTATAACTATCAAATGAATAGAAACAAATGTACAGTTTTGACTGTTTATCTTCTGATTGCTAGAAGATTATCCATCTTTATCTGTGACTTCTTGACCATAGCTTATATTTTTATTGTATAATTATGACTAAAAGTAATGCTTGCAGACTGATTTTTTTAAAATGTTGAATATGATTAAAGAAAATAACAAAACAAAAGAAAATGAAAAGGAAGGTATTGTGTATCTGTATTATAGGAGTTCCAGTGGCCTAGTGGTAAGGAGCTGCCCTGCCATACCAAAGACACATGGTTTGAATTCATTGGCTGCCTCATGGAGAAATATGGGCAATCTCCTCCCATGCAATTTGCTGTCTCTGAAAACCCACTGTAGGGTCAGCTTTGAGTCAGTGCTACTTAATGTACACAACAACAACAAAATATGGGATGATAGATGAATGAAGCCAAAATTCACTTCTGAAAATGTCATGACACATGCGTGGTATATGCATGGTATGCTATACTAAATCTTTGCCTTGTTCAAGCCCCATTGTTCCAGTCACGGCAGAGGTCACCGTAATGGTGCAGGATAGGGCAAGGTTCTAAGGTCACTATGAGTTGTAGTTGACTGGATGGTACCTAACAGCAATAGCTTTGCCAGGACTGCTTACCTGATTCCATCACTTCCTTGTGTTACATGTGTGGGGGTGCTGTTTATATTGTTGTTAGGAGCCATTGAGTTAAGCATGACTCATAGTGACCCTATAAAAAAAGATCTGAAGCCTGTCCTATCCTGCGCCATCCTTCCTCACACTTCCTGACACACAAGAGCCCGTTGCAGCAGTCACCGTGTCAATCCACCTGGTTGAGGGTCTTCCTCTCCTTTGCCAGCCCTCCACCTTTCCCAATATCGTGTCCTTCTCCAAGGAATAGCTCCTCCTGGCAACATGTCCAAAGTATGTGAGGCAAAGCCTCATCATTCTTGTCTCCAAAGAGCACTCTGGCTGCACCCTCTCCAGACTATTCATTCTCTTGGTCATCGCTGGGATGTTCAGTGTTCCCCTCCAAGACCACAGCTCAAAGGCATCAATTCTTTTTTTGCCATTCTTAGTCATTGTCCAGATCTCGGATGCATGGCTAGTAATTGGAAATTCTATGGCCTGAATCAGATGCATCTTAGTCTTAAACTGACATCACTACTCTTCAATAATTTGGAGCTGATCCATGTCAGCTGATCTCTTGTGTGTTTGTGGTCAGTCGTAGGGTTGCCAGGAAATGTTTACTGTAGGATGATTTCAGTTACACACAGTCCATTGCTGACTGTTGGCTGGGGCACACTGGTTCTTCTCCTAGCATCTCACCCCCTCATCCTCTAGCAACTACTCTGGTCTTGTTTCCATGGTGGTCTCAGGATTCTAGGCACCTTAAGGGAGCAAACCTCGATGAATCATCTTCCCTTTTTGTTTGCTAATTTACCATTGGCCAAACCAAGTCACCTAGACAACCCAGATTTAAATGTAGGACATTAGGCTCCACCTCTTGTTGCCAATACCTGCCACTAAAGAGGTGATTCCAACTCATACTAACTGCATGAAACAGAATAGAACTTCCCCGTGATTTCCAAGGCTGTAAATCTTTACAGAAGCAGATGGCCACGTCTTTTTCCTACTGAATGAGTGGTGGATTTGAACCACTGACCTTTTGGTTAACAGCCTTTAACCATGGAACTCCCAGTGCATCTATCACTTGATGACATGGGGAGGTTAATTTGGCATCCTGGCAAATGTTTCTCTCCTGGGTCACACAGTCTGGTAAGGCAGAGGGATGATGTAAACATACAAGTAACAGAACAGTTCAAGAGCTGCTTAGAAATGGAGCCTGCCTATTTTCATTGTCGTGCAAAATGCTCTGGGCAACCCAGAGCCTGGGGATTTCTTCAAGTACATAAGGTTTCCTTGGAAACCCAGCTGTGCATCTCTTCAGGAAATGAAATTAACTTCATGATCAAAAAGTGTCAAGCATGGCTCAACTGGGACACGAGTAATAAAAAGCCTGCGTATGTGCTCTCTGTTTCCAGCTCAGCTGTCCTTTGTCATGTTTGAGAAAACCTCTCTCATGTAGTTATTGCCTTTATGAGGCAGTTTCTTGTAGAGTTTAATAGCCTGGTTAGATACTTCAGTAAGTGGCCAAGTGTCAGGGAGGGTCATGTAAGGAAGCTTCTAGAAGCCTCAGATGGAGTTCTCTCTGTCCCTTCCCCTTCGAAGGCTCCAGTTTCACTCATGATTTTCCTTCTATTATATGGGTGGCATTGTGTATTAAGTATTGGTTGCTATATATGAGGTTGGTGTTTGATTCCACCAGCTGCCCCATGGCAGAAAGATGTGTCAGTTTCCTTCCATAAATATTTATAGCCTCAGAAATCACTGAAGAGACAGCATGAGCCCTAAGCTTAATTTGCTTAAGGGCAGTGGGATTTTTAAATTTTTTTTTCTTCTGTAAGTGTGCAAAATCCTCAAAAATAGGTTCAAGTCCTGGCGTGTCTTGTTATTGTGATTGGGGAAAGTGGTTTTTAGCTTCTTTTGTGTTTCATTTTTTTCCTAATCTTTAAGAGAAGAATGAAATGGTGGGGAGGGGTGGACAGGGAGAGAAGTACAATAGTGAATGAATGGAAATCCAAAATCTCTGTAAATTTTCATTTAAATCAATAATAATAATATAATAATAAAGTAATTTTTTAAAAAAGAGGATAGTATAGTAATAGAGGGAGCTCTGGTGGCCTAGTGACAAGAAGCTGTGCTGCAATACTGAAGGTACATGGTTCAAGGCCACCAGCTGCTCTGTGGGAGAAGGGTGGGCAATCTCCTCCCATGAGATTGACTGCCTCTGAAAACCCACACGAGGGTTAGCTATGTTTCAGTTCTGACTCAACAGCACACAACAACAACAACACAAGTAGTAATAATTCACGAGATTGTTGTGAGGATTACATATAAAGTGTTGAGAACAATGCCTGACACATGGCAGGGGCTACACAAATGCAGTGTTATCACTGATAACAGAAACTCTCCTTGGTATTGATATTACTCAGCAATAATCCTCACACTTAGCCTCATATCAGCACAATCTAAGGGCACTTGGTAAGAATATAGATTCTTGTGCTCTACTCTAGGAGATTTGGATTGTGAGATGCCCAGAATCCATATTCTTAATAGGAGTCAGGTGGTATTTTAGAATTGTAATAGATGTATAAATAATAGCACATTTTCCAGTTCAACATTTCAACATGTACATTTCTATGACATTGATTATGTTCATCATGTTGTGTCACTATGATCACTATTTAAAATTCTTTTATCATCTTTAACAAAGGCTCAGAAGGGTTTCATGATCTGAAAGCAGCTGGTGACCAGAACAGCATGTAGAAACCACCATTTATATAGATTGGTATATTTTCTAAACACATAACACATGGAACCCTGAGATCACTTGTTTTTAGGTGCCATTGAGTTGATCACAACTCATGGAAATCCCATGTACATGTTGCAGATCTGATCTCTGCTTGATCCTGGACCATCGTTAGAATCTCTGCCATGCTTAAGCCCATTATGGCAGTGATGTCACTGTCTTCTTTGTGAACCTTCTACTTTTCCAAGTATAGTGTCTTTCTAAGGATTGGCAAGAGAGAAGATCTTCCTATCTTTCATGATGTTCTACTTTTCAAAATGTAATGTCCCCTTTGCGGGGGCAGAGTCCTGATGACATGTCTAAAATTATGTGAGATGAAGGATGGCCATCTCTACCTCTAAGGAGACCCTGACTGCAGTTCTTCCAAGATAAGAGTTCTTTGTTTCTTTGGTGGTCCATGTTATATTCAATGGTCTTTGCCAATACCACAATATCTAAGTATCATTTAGATAGAGTCTATTGGGAAAGGCATATATGTAGAAATATCTTTGCTGCAATGTATGAAAACTACACTAATGGTTGTTGTTATTATGTGCTGTTGGATTGCTTGATACTCATAGCGACCCTGTGTACAATAGCCCTGAAGCCTTCTCTACCCTGTGCCAATTTTACTGTCTCTGACACACTTACCCTTATTACCTCAGTCACTGAATAAATCCATCTCATCGAGGGTCTTCCTCTCTTTTTCTGTCCCTCCACCCTTCCAAGCATGATGTCCCTCTCCAAGGACCAGTCCCATCTTGCAACATGTTGTTGTTGGTTTCCGTCAAGTCGAGGATGACTCACAGTGTCTCTATGAACAAAAGACCTAATGCCTTTCCATAACTATCATAATTTCTCCAAGTTCATAGAGTTTCTAGAGGCATGTGGTTTAGGAAGTGGATGCCACTCCTGCTTCCAAACCTGTTATACAACTGGGAGCTCCACTAAACACTGTTCACCTTGGGAAACCATTATGGTATTTGATATTCCAATGGCGCCAAGGTTCAGCATCACAGCAAACCTGGGTTACCTCATACAACACATTGACAAAGAGTGATGTACAAAGTGGAAGAATGTTCCTCCAGATTTAACAACACTAGTCACATTTAGCAGCAGTTAAGTGTCATCGAGTCAAATATGACTCAGATTCAGCTTTGCACAAAAGACCTGAACTCTGTTCTATCATTAACACCATTTCTGTACATTTATAGAGTTTAGACATAGCATGTGGGAAAACGTGTTTAGGCCTGTCAGTATTTGCTCACTTTAGGATCTTAACTTTGTGTGCCCTTATCTCTTTAACAAGATTAGCAATCATATCAGTATTTACAGTTTCTGTGTAGGCTTGAAGAATAATTCATGCAATATGTTTAGCAAAGAGCCTAGACCATGGAAAGAACCTATTTTGTAAAGGCAGACAGAGAGTATAGTTAAGAAGTCACAAGGAGGTGATGTTTGCACTGAAACTTCAAGATAAAGAAGAGTCTGTAGGTGAACCAGGCAAGGATATCAGGGGTAGAGTCCTGTCAGCAGCATGGATGAAGACGTAGGGTATGAAAGAATGCAGCATGTTTGAGGATTTGCACAGCATGGGGAAGGGACAAGGGCACGGATCTTGGGCACGTGGCAGAGAAGAGTGTTAGGTGATGAATTGGGAGAGGTAGCCAGTGACCAGTGCCTGTGGAGTCTGATAAAGTATGTTTAAGGAGTTTGGACTTTATCCTGTCGGTGGAGGTGTTTCAATATGAGCAGGCTGAAAATAAAATGGAACAAATGGAAAGATACAGGATTAATGAAGGCTTTACTGTGGACATGTAGTGCAGACAAATGGGGTTCTTAACTCCCTCTTCTTCTTCTTTGGCTTCTGTCCGAGAATCAGACCTTGACAAAGCTGCCCGATTTTATTGGGGCTGGAGAATCTGTTTCCAAGCTCCCTCACATAACTTTTGGTGACAAAACTTTTCCATAGGGTGGCAAATGACAGAAAGAGAAAGGGAGAGGAGGAGGAGAAGATGGTTGAGGAAGAGCAGAGGGCGAGGGAAGGGACAGGGCTGCAATGTCTTTTCAAGTCAAATCCCGGAAGTAAAGTGCTATTTTGTTAATGTTCATAGGATCGCTATGAGTCATCTATGACTTGATAGCACTTAACAATGACAACATAGAGAGAACTATGCTGGCCTAGTGGACAGGAAATTATGCTACCAAGCCCAACGTGGGTGATTTTAATCTGTGGCCCTCAGGCCTGGTTTAATTGTTTTTTTTGTCAAACGTTCTTCTAAGTGGTCTAGTGGTATAGTTCTTCTAAGTGGTCTGTCCATTTGCTGTACAGAGGTAACTCGTGGTTGCTGTGATGCTAAACACTGTGACACTGATGTGTCTAATGTGATAATGGTTACCCATGGTTGACAGTGTTTGGTGGAGCTCTCCAATTAAAAAAAGCTTGGCTTGCCTCTGGAAACTCTATGAACAGTGCTCAGGGTTGCTATGAGTCGCCTCCGACTTGATGGCACTTAACAACAACAACAACAGCAACGACAACAACGACAGCATAGAGAGAGATTAGTTGGCCTAGTGGGCAGAAAGTTATGCTCCCAAGCCAAAGATGGGTGACTCTAATCCGCAGCCCTCAGGCCTGCCTTTGCTTGTTTTTGGTGAAACATTCTTCTAGGTCTTATAACCCTGGTCTATCCACTTGCTGTACAGAAGTAACTCGTGGTTGCTGTGAGGCTGAACACCGTGAAACTGATGTGTCAAATGTGATAACGGTTACCCATGGTGGACAGTGTTGGGTGGAGCTCCCCGATTAAAACAAGCTTGGAAGGAGGAGTAGCATCCACTTCCAAAATAGCTTGCCTCTGGAAACCCTACGAACCTGGAGAAAGGATGAAAGACTGGTGTCCAGGTTTTTCATTCATAGGGTTGCTATGAGTCGCCTCCGACTCGACGGCACTTAACAACAACAACAAAGATGTGGATACTAAAAGGCAAGAATCATTTTGAGACTAACTATCTTGGAGGCTAGTTCCTTACCAGATTAAGTAACAAACTAGAAGAAAGCCTGTAGGGACCAGGCCATTGCAGTCAAGGATAGTAATTCATTCCTAGGGCTAATAATACCACTGGGTTTCTATTCAATTCACTGAAGGTGGGAACATCTGGAATAACATTAAAAACAATAGCTCTGTTATTATTGTGTACTGTGGAGGTGGGATGACCCATAGTTGACCCTCTGGCAGCAGATTTTCACAGTTAATCATACTGGAGGAGATTGCCCATTCTTCTGCAGAGCAGCTGGTGACCTTGAACAGGGTGCCTTCCGAATTGCAACACAGCTTCTTACCACTAGACCACCAGAGCTCCTGCTCACAATAGCTCTACTGTTTAAAAAATAGATTTTACTTTTTAAAGCTACTTTATACTCACTGAGGCTCAATGTCAAGAAGACAAAGATTCTCACCACTGGACCAATTGGCAGCGTCAGGATGGATGGCGAAGAGATTGAGATTGTTCACAGCTTCAGTTTGCTCGGCTCCACAGTCAACACTCTTGGCACCATCAGTCAGGAAATCAAAAAGCATATCGCGATGGGAAAGTCTGCTGTTAGGGACCTCTCTAAAGTACTCAAGAGCAATGGTGTCTCTCTGGAGACTAAGGTGCGCCTGATACAGGCCATGATCTTTGCAATCGCTTGTTATGCATCAGAGAGTTGGACAATGACTAGGGAGGACAGAAGGAGAGTGGATGCTTTTGAGTTGTGGTGCTGGAGAAGGGTACTGAATGTACTATGGACTGCCAGGAGAACAAACAGATTCATCTTGGAGAGGATTAAACCAAGCAACTCCTTGGAGGCAAGGATTCTGGGGCTTCCTCTGACATACTTTGGATATGTTGCCAGGAGGGACGGGTCCTTGGAGAGGGATCATGCTTGGGAGGGTGGAGGGATGGCACAGGAGGGGAAGACCCTCTATAAGATGGATTGATTCGGTGACTGGGGTAATCGGAATGGGTGTGTCAGAGGCAGTGCTGTTGGCACAGGATAGAGCAGGGTTTAGGGCTGTTGTGCATAGGGTCGCTATAAGTCGCAAACGACTCGATGGCACATAACAACAACAACAACAACAACTCACAGAAAAATTGTGTAGAAAGTACAGAGTTCCCAAATATCTACCTCTCCCTGATAATTTTTCTCCTGTTATTAAAACCTTGTATTTTTGATATGTGAATCAGATACACCTTAATCTCTAGACTGACATCCTTGCTCTCCAGCACTATCAGAGAGGTCCCTAACAGCAGATATTCCTAACGCAATTCATCTTTTTTAATTTTTTTATTTCTCTGATACCTAGTGCCAAGAGTGATGACTGTGGAACCGAACAAGCTGAAATTGTTAACAATCTCAATCACTTCTCCATCTATCACAATACTGCCACTTGGCCCAGCACTTGAAAATCTTCATTTTTTAATGTTGAGCTTCAAATCATATTGCAAACTATAGTCCTTGACCCTCTGCAACAGATGCTTCAGATCCTCCTCAGTTTCAGCAAGTAAGGTTATGTCATTTGCATGACACAGGTTGTTGATGAATATTCCTCCAATCCTGGTGCCACATTTCCCCTCATAAATACTGACTATATGTGGGGGAAAATTGTACTTAAAAAAGGCCAAATAACTTAGTCAAATCCACACAGTTTAGAAATGTCATTGACAGGATTCAAATTCAGTTCTCTCTGACTTGAGGCCCTGGAGTCACACACAAGCCAGGCTAAACGAATACCCAGAAGATGCTTCTAGCTATCACTGCACTGTTGTTTATAACATGGACTATTAACCATATTTATTTAAGGTGTTGCTATCTAGTGTTAGTTTTAAAACAGGAAACCTAGTAGAGTTAAAGATTCTTTCTGTAGATCCATTGTACATTTTTGTTATTTCTGTGTAAAAGGTCATACTTAGTTAAACATATGGAAATGATAGCCATGCCCTAATTTGCTTAAGAAATCCATTTAGTGCTTAGAATATGCTAAGCAGACACTGGAAAGCCAGAAAGGAAAAGGGAAGAATACTCAAAAGGGATAAATTAGAAGAGTCATATGTGAAGCTTTATAAACGTGAGAAAACAATTATTAGAAAAATGAAACTTGGGCAGATGTTTCCTTAGACTAATTGAAGAAAAATCCTTGAAATTCTCAGCGGCAGCCATGACTGAAACAAACAGAAGAAAGAATAAAAAGAATACACAAAGGGGACTCTAGTTAACGTTTTGTATATAGAGTGCATTACATTTGTTAAAACTGGAGTCAGAAGATTTAAATATGAAGATACTCTCAGAAAAATTTATCAAAGGTCCTTTTAATACTCTGTACAGAAGGGAAAAAAGGGAAATGTAAAAGAATGTGTGCTTTTCTCTGACACTAATATCTATTTTGAAAGGCTGAGTTGCTATGAAGAATTTAAGCCAGTGTGTGATTGTGAGACTTCCTTTCGGGTGAATTGATCTTCTCCGTTCTTGATTCCCATCTTCTCACACTTGTCCCTTCCTTCTCATATTTCTTGCCTGTACCTGTGTTAAAAATGTTCATTATTCTTAGAGCAATAGCCCCCATGTGGCTTCCTCATATATCTAACTTCTTTGTGTAAGAGTACTTTATTTTTTTAAATATTAATTAAAAAAATGAAAGGCTGAAAGTTTCCCGTGTTTCTTTTTTAAATTTTTTTTATTTTAATGAAAGTTTATAAAGAAGTTGAATTTCCATTCATTCATTGCTATATCTTTTTCCTCTTTGTCCCCTCTCCCCCTCAGTTAGCTTTATTCTTTAGAAAAGAGTTCTTTCATTGTTATACAGTCCTACAATTTACCCACCTCCCAGACCACTTTACTATGCAACTCTTATTCTGGACTCTTCTCATGTCATATGTTCTTTTTATACAGTTCTCTCCATCATCTGTTTCAATGCCATATGCATTATTTATCCCCTCTTTTCTTAGTTTCCTCCCAACTTCCATATCAGTCCTATTCTATAACAGTGCCATTATGCAGTATTTGTCCTTTTATGACAGATATTTCACTCAGCTTAATGTCCTCCATGGTCACCCATTTTGTATAATATTTCATGAATTCTCTGTTTTTCAGTGCTGCATAATATTCCATCGTGTAAATATACCAGAGTTTCTCTATTCACTCATTTGTTGATGGGCACTTGGGCTATTTCCAACTCTTTGCTATTGTAAACAAAGCAGCAATAAACATGGGTGTGCATAAATCTGGGTAGCAGTGGTTCCCATGTTTCTTAAAACTCCTGTGGTGTCGAAAATAGTTTTCACTAACCAAAATTGGTCAACTTCCTGAATCACTGATTTAAACATGAGTGATTCTCCCATGTACATTCTTGCATGACTGTGCTATTCTTGCTTATTCAAATTCTCTTCAACCTGTGTTGAACGTTACTTGGTCACAGTGACAGCGTTTCAGGGATAACTGGCTCCCCCATCCTAGTTCATCTTGGACACCATCGTAGGCTTGACAGAGCTGCACACTCTACATCTGCAGTCGGCAGACCAAAGTCTCGACCGAATCCGGTGGCTACTATTTTTATGTGATTTATGAGCGAAAGATGTTTGTATTTCTAGTTTTAAATGGTGGAAAAGTAATCAGATATCTTTAATTAACTTTGATGATCATATGCATGAGTTTGATAAGAATAACTTTGCATTTGTTTCTCGACTTACAAATTCAAATAGTTTCAGGTCCTTCCCAGGAAGGTTGCTCACTCCTCTTGACCATCTGCTCTTGACAGTTAGAAATGAGTCATTTCTGACGCTTCGCGACTCATTTTGATCCTCCCTCTGCTTTTGTCCTGGATTCAACCAGCCTTTTAAAATTGGTGTTAAATGTTTTTGTGCATTATTGTTGAAGTATTTCTGGTGTCATATCCATAGTCAGTTAAGTATTACTTTGTGTTTTAATGTATTCCATCAACGTTATCACCCTGTACATAGCCTTTGGTAATGGACTTTCATATCCACCTTGTATCTGAGGTTTGTGTGTCTTGGCTGATGATGCACATTATTCTCATGGTTGTAGTATGTTTTCGTTTGTAAATAACTCCCGAACCAAAAATACCCAAAAACTCTTGTGGTATTTCCTCAACTCCTTCAGATAAAGCCTTCCTTTGTAATTCAGCATAGAAAACCCCCCACGGTTTGGCTGTGGTTGATTATTTGCTAGTCTCCTGGTTTATCTCTCCCCTATATGCACACTTCACGCCAGCCATAATGGAATGTTATTGTTGTTGTGTGCCGTCGAGTCGCATACAACTCATAGTGACCCTATGTATAATACTGCTGAAGCCTGCTTTGTCCTGAGCCAGTCTCTCTGACTCCAACACACCTAACCCCACTGCTCTAATTACTGCATCAATCCACTTCATCCAGGGTCTTCCTCTCCTGTGCTGTCCCTCTACCCTTCTGAGCATGACGTCCTTTTCCAAGGATCAATCTCTCCTGGCCACATGCCCAAAGTATGTGAGATGGAGCTTCAAAATCCTAGCCTCCAAGGAGAAACTTGCTTTCACCCTCTCAAAAACAGACTTATTTGTTTTCTTGGTAGTCCACAGTATGTTCAAGACACTTCTCCAGCACCACAATTAAAAGGCATCAATTCTTTTTTTATCATTCTTAGTCATTGTCCAGCTCTCTGATGCATAGCAAGTAATTGTGAAGGCTATGGACTGGATTTGGTGCACCTTAGTCTCTAGACTGACATCACTGTTTCTCTGGAGAGGTCCCTGACAGCAGATTTACTTAATGCAATTTGTCTTTTGATTTCCTGACTGCTGGTGCCAAGAGAGTTGATTGTGGAACTGAGCAAGCTATAACTGTTAACAACTTCAATCACTTCTCCATCTATCATGGTGCTGCCAATTGGCACAGTCGTGAGTATCATGGTGCTGCCAATTGGCCCAGTCGTGAGAATCTTTGTTTTCTTGATGTTGAGCTTCAGTCCATATTGAAGGCCACAGGCCTTGACCTTCTGCAACAAGCACTTCAGGTCGGCCTCATTTTCTGCAAGCAAAGTTGTGTTATCGGCATAATTTAGATTGTTGATGATTCTTCCTCCACTCATGATGTCCATTTCTACTCCAAAGATAAACTATATACTCTGAGAAGAACTCCAATAAAAGTCTGTCAGGTTCTGGGTCAATGACAAATGTACATTGTAAAATCATTGTTGGACTCAGAAGTTTATACAGAGGAGGAGAAATGAAAAAATGAATTGGAAGTTGAACAATGAGTAGTTGTGCTGCCATAATGATATCTTTCTTTCATTCTCAAAAGTATTCTAGATTGGACAATAAACTGCATGGACATCCTATTAATAGACTTGCTCTAATCCTAGCCATGATATTTTTAATCACTTCATATGCATGAAAAAGCAAGACAATGAGTAGGGAAGACAGATCAAAAAGAATCGATACCTTTGAATTATGGTGCTGTTGAAGAATATTGAGTATAGCATGCCAGAAGAACAAACAAGTCTGTCTTGGAAGAAATGCAGTCAGACTGCTCCTGGAATGGAAATGAGGACATACTTTGGACAGGTGACCAAGGTCAGACCCTATAGAAAGATGTATTGTTTTTGGTAGCTGTTGTTACACATCGTCACATCAGAACTGACCCTCCAGTGAATTTTCAGGGCCTTTAAAACAGCTGGGAGGAGATTATACATCTTTCTCCCATAGAGTAGCTGGTGAAAGAGGAAGAGAAGGAGTAATGAGTGAGTTTGTAGTTTGTAGATGATATCAGAAAAACACAGTGTGGCATGCTTAGCAACCAAACCCACCCAAATTATTACAGCCTCACACTTGAGACACGTTGTTAATAAGGGCCTTAAAATCACAGCCATTTAAGTCAATAGAGGAGTTTGAGAACCAGTATGATGAGTGGAAAAAAAAGGCATTTCTTCTATTTCTGAAGACAAATAGATCTGAGCCTTGAACTTAGATATGAATCCCTTTAATTGGCTGTTAGCCTTGAGAAAGAAAACTTTTCTTACCTGTAACCAGGGGATGATGTCTCTTATTTTTTTCAACTTTGTGGAAAAAAAAACCACACAAAAACAAACCCAATGTGGTTACACGTATCAAGTGCCTCACATCATCTCTAGCACTGAGGCGATAATCACTGGGAGTTCTCTCTTAGTTTCTGCTCATTCAACTGACTCTGAAATCTTCAGCATAATGTCTTCTGCTTGGGTCATTTAGCCCACCTGTGTAGCTGTGGGTGGCTTTGAACTTCGTCGTACAGAGGTGGGCGAGGAACATTTGGAAATAAATTGATCTCTAATTTTTATTATCTTTTCTTCAAATAGCTGAAACAGCCTGATGAGTTGAAACTATTCATGGATAGAAATGCACTTAAGCATTGATAATACAGAACAAGTCTGTGCTGGGGGCGGGGCAGGGGGAGTAATTTTCTTCCCACCCTGAGAAGTTGTAACCATTCTGTTTGACCCAAGTGCTGTGTCTTTGTTGATGCCTCAGGAATCTATAGTTCTTGATTTTTCACTAAGATTATTAGTGATTTTTGCCTCAAGGGAACCCGTTAGGTCTTTCAAGTTTCAAGACTCTAAACCAAGAATGTCAAGGTTGAAAAGTTATGATTACATGTGACTCATTCCTGCTCTTAATCCCCAACCTGACAACATTTAGGTTCATGGCTGCTACTTTCTCCTAAACCAGCACCAGCTGATTGACCAGCTCAGACATGCAGAAAATAACAGCATAAACAATGCTTCTTCCAACTTCCTCCAAGCAGTCAAGACCATGAATAATTCATCAGCTGGTCGTGGCTCCTATGGTGACCCACTCTAGGTCACAAGTGACTAAACTCAGTGGAGACCCTCTTCCGAAATAATTAGTCTTCCTTCAACTCCACTGAATTAGCACTTCTCTTTTATTGTACCCCTGGGCTCCCATGGCTGTTAAGTTATAAGGCAAGCAAATTATTACCGAATGCTGGCAGCAGATTTTTCTGCATCTCCAGTCATTATGAATGAAGACTTAAGTCATCTGGAAAGTTTAATCTGTGGTTTCATAAGTAAGGGGGGGAGTACATTTATTATTTTTTAATTTAAAAAAAAGGAAATAGATGTATGTTTGTTTCCAATCATGAAAAAGTATAGAAATAAAATCTTACATATGTAACAATATAAAATACCATGAGGAGGAAGTAAAAAAAAAAAAAGCCTAAATCTCAATACCCAGAATCCACCACTGGTGGTAACATTTTTTCAGTGTATTTTTTCCCCTAGACCACCTTCTCACTCTCATTTTACATAAATGAAATCAACTTATAGATGCAATTTAGCAATGAGAGTACATCTCTTTTGGCCTTACCTACAGACTTATATAGTTTTTATGATTATGTGGTATTAAGTTGTGTTGGTGCACCAGATTTTATTTATCCAGGTCCTCTAATTATGATCACTCAGTTGTTTACAAATTGTCATTATTATAGTGAAAGACTGGAAACATTCTTTTTTTTTTTGTTCTCCAGAATTTTCTTTTTCTCTCTTTATTTCTTTTTTAATGTTTTCAACCTGTATTCAGAACAGACTATCCGGGAGGCTGGGCTCTGTGAGGAGAAGGGTGGTGTCAGGATTGGTGGAAGATTCATCAACAATCTACATTATGCAGATGACACAACCCTGCTTGCTGAAACTGAGGAGGACCTGAAGCACTTTCTACAGAGGGTTAAGGACTGCAGCCTCCAATATGGATTGAAGCTCAATGTCAAAAAGACAAAGATTCTCACCACTGGACTGATTGGCAGCATCAGGATGGATGGTGAAGAGATTGAGATTGTTCACAGCTTTAGTTTGCTTGGCTCCACAGTTAACACTCTCGACACCAGCAGCTAGGAAATTAAAAGACGTATTGCCATGGGAAAGTCTTTTGTTAGGGACCTCTCCAGGGTATTGAAGAGCAATGGTGTCTCTCTGGAGACTAAGGTGCATCTGATACAGGCCATGGTCTTTGCAATCACTTGTTATGCATCAGAGAGTTGGACAGTGACTAAGGAGGATAGAAGGAGAATTGATGCCTTTGAGCTGTGGTGCTGGAGAAGAGTATTGAGAGTACCATGGACTGCCAAGAAAACAAACAGATTCATCCTGGAAAGAGTTACTGGGTGACTCCTCGGAGGCAAGGATTCTGAGGCTCCGTCTAACTTACTTTGGACATGTTGTGAGGAGAGACAGGTCCTTGGAGAGGGACAGCGCAGGAGGGGAAGGCCCTCTATGAGGTGGATTGATTCGGTGACTGGGGTAATTGGGATGGGTGTGTCAGAGGCAATGCGATTGGCACAGGATAGAGCAGGGTTTAGGGCTGTTGCACATAGGGTCGCTATGAGTCGCAAGTGACTCTACGGCACGTAAAAACAACAACAAACCTTGAATTATTTTGTAAAGATATGAATTTACCTCCTCCTTGTTGCTGCTGTTAAGTTCTGTCCTGTAGAGTCAGAACCTAGCAACCCTGTGAACAGATCTGACCCCTGTCCTGTCCTGTGCCATCCTCACACCTCCTGACACACTAGAGCCCTTTGCAGTTAGCTAGCTAGCTAACTAACTAACTAACTAACTAACATCTTTAGGATATATTTTTAAAAGTGGAATTGCTAGGCATTTCAGAATGCTAAACTGCTTCTCAAAAGTCAGCACAACTTACTTGTTTCCTAATGATAGTCAAGAGTAGGCCAGAAAGTCTGTTAAAAACTCCAAAAAACACATCAAAGAGGACTGTTAGGTCCTAAAAACTGGCAAATTACTACTGTAGGCTCCTGGCAATTTCCCTGCCTTCTTTCCCCCCCGCCCCGTGCCCTCAAAAAACTCCCAGCACACCATATTTTCCGAGAATCTGCAACTATAAGAACAAAATGTGGAATCTGGGGGTGGAGGAGGGTGGAAATTCCAAATAAACCATGAGAAGTCGTGAAGGTATAAAGAAAGAGTATTGACGAGTAACAGCACTAGGGCAGAAGGTAGGCAGAGCTTTTAAAGAATCTTTGAGGGGTTCAGCTCTTGTGTCTCTTCTCCAATGTCTTAGGGCAACTGATGCCCAATTCTTCGAGTGTTGAGCCTTTTTCTAGAACTAATGACCACAGAATGGGATGAAAGGTTGATGAAAAACGGGAAGTGTTAGCTGAGCATTGTTGAATGTTCACACCTCCACTCTCTTAGACCTTTGAGGCTGGTATATTGAGAACTAGGCTGATGTCGCCTTACCCAGAAACTTGCTCTTAAGTCAAGATGTGAAGGTGAAGCTATGAGCAGAGAGGTTGTCTGGAGAGGGGGCAGCAAACAAGAGGGCAGCTCTGTTGATGCAAAGTTCTTACCTTTGAGAATCACCGTCTTCTCTCTCTTTCATCTTTGTGGAAATGACAAGGAAAAAGGATGGCTTTTGCCTCTTTCTTAATAAGTATTTCCAGAAAAACTGCCTGATATTTTAGGATAAAAACATGAGTTCACAGGCCAAAATAAACCAGACATCAAAGAAGTATAATTACCTCCAACTCAAGAGGATTAAAAAATTGTCAACATTTACCACCTAAAGAAAAATTTTGTAATAAATAGGAAGAGAATTTAATGGAAGCATGATAAATATACTGAAGATAATGATGAAACAGAGCTATTGAAAAATATACAATTTGAATAAAGGGAAGCTACGACTTCCATACACTGCAGACCATGAGTGTGGATACATTTCAAAGCATTTAAAGAAAAAGAAAAATCAGATGCTTTCTAGGATAGAAAACCCAAGCACCACACAACCACTTAGTAAATCCCCGTCCCTTCCCCCTCCCCAACTGGCAATTATAAATTCCGAGTAGAGGTATACTTACTTGAATCAAATTTTCAAATTCTACCTCTACCAAGATGGAATATAAGTTAACTTGCCTTATCTTTTCTTTCCCCCATTGGATTTATTTTCAATACCATACCATTTCTGTTGTTACCTAGAAGGTTTTCATTGGGGAACGTTAAGCCTGATCCAAGTCATGGTATTATGAATCACCTTAAATGCATTTGGGAGTCGGACAATGCACAATGAAGACTAATGAAGAATCGATGCCTTTGAATTGTGGTTGCTGCAGTTGTTGTGTACCATAGAGTCAGAACCAACCCCTAGCTAGCTCTCCATTGGGTTTTCAGAGGAAGTTAATCACATGGGAGGAGAATGCCCACGCTTCTCCTGTGGAGCATCTGGTCGATTCAAACTGCATGTCTTTGGGATTGCAGCACAGCTTCCTGTCACTAGGCCACCAGAGCCTGTGAAACCATATTAAAAATACCACAGTCTGAAGTCAGAACAAACAAATCTGTGTTAGAAGAAGGACAACTTTAGAACTGAGGATGGTGAGACTTCTATCTCACACATTCTGGCCATGCTCTTAAGAGGGATTAGTCCGTGATTAAGCACACTATGCTTCGACAAGGATCAATTAGAAAGAGAAAGATTTTCAACGACATGGACGACATTGTAGCTGCAACAGTGGACTCAGCATAGCAATGAATGTGAGGATGGGGCAGTCCTGAAAAGTGTTTCATTCTCTCATAGTGAGACAACTTAACAGCACCTAACAACAATTTCAGAATAAAGTAACCAAGCCTTTTCCTCCAAGAATAGCCTCACTTATATTTGAGATAATGATGACATAATTTCCAGCAACATAACAATGTGCAAGTCATCACAATAGGACAAACTGACACATGACTCAGATAACAATAGATATACTTCTCACCTTGGAATTTATATCAGCTGATGCATTGATAAATGACATAACACCTATCTTATGTGATTCAAGATCTGTTAATTTGCAGTTCATCCTTCCCTTCATTTACTAGAATCAAATAAATGCTTATATCTTTTTTGAAGCACTTTCACAAAGTCCATCTATCTATCCACCATCTGTCCATCATCCATCCATCCATCCATCCATCCATCCATCCATCCATTCATCATCCATCCACATATCCATCATCCATCCATCCATCCATCCATCCATCCATCCATCCACCCATCCACACACCCATCCAGTCAACGTGTATATTCTTCCATCCAATATTTGATGATTGTAATCATACTGAATTCCAGTAAAAATGAAAAGAAATTAAAACATGACTTCTGCTTTTAATGATATATAGTATAACATGGCTGTGGGGAGTTGTGCAAACCCAAAGGCCATGTCTGTCTGGTGATTTGGTTATCATTGGTTCATTGGGAGAAAGATGGGTAATCTCCTCCCATGCAATTTACATTCTCAGAAAACCTGCTGGAGGGTCAGGAACTGATTAAATGACAATGAACAAAAACAACATAAGCCAGTAATGACTATGTTGCATATGAACACACTAGGGTGATGTTTCAGCCAAGGTCGCCCAGCTTTCAAGGGTTAGACTTAAATATAGAATATTTTTTTTCTTTCCATGCTGCCCAGTGCATTGTATGTGGGAGTGTTCCATGAAAGATATATGCATTTATTTATTCCTAGTAAATGAATAGCTTTATTTATGCTTCAGTATTTCAGGAGCAAAAGCTTAAACACATGTATTGCTTATCTTACCAACGGCAGCTCTCCACGAGTCCTCATGAAGCCCTGTGTTAGCACTCTTTCAAAGTTCTGTGCACACCCAGAGAGAGCTGCTCCACTCTGGGAGTTTTAGAACCAAAGGAGCAGTTTTTGAATTGCTGGCACAGATTTAGTGCTCTTCAAAGTCCATACACAGTAACAATAAATAGAATTCAAGGTTATATAAAATTTAGCCACAGAATCATAACATTTTAATGTATTCATAGGATATGTGTGGTTACCAAAACTCAACAGATTGGTGATTGTTACTCTTCACAACCTTGAAAGATTGAGGAGAAATTAAGATTGAATTTGAAACAAGAAATCACAACTTTAAGATTGTGAGTAGAGGAAATGAAGGATTATTGTTACTTGCTGTTTATTTTCGTTTGAATTCCCCAAAGTTATTAGGTCCAAAGAATATGATGTTTGTTCAATCTTTCCTACCATATCCTAGAATATTTGAAACAGAAAAAATCTTGCCCTGATAGCCCATATGTTAGGTGTCCTTAACATGTTGTTTTTACTTTCAGGTCAGAACTGACCCATAGCTGAACCTCCAGGGGGTTTTCAGAGGCAGTTAATCTTTCTCCTGCAGAACTGCTGGTGGCCTTGAACTGGGTGCCTTTGAGATTGCAGCGCAGCTTCTTGCTATTAGACCAGCACTGCATAATATCTCATACAGGTTCCTTCTTTAAGTATTTAATTCTTAACTCTTCTCTGGTTGGAGTTCTTCTCCTTTCATATATTGCCTCTGTGGTTAACTCCTTGTTTCATCATTCAGATTCAGTTTGTAATTTACCTGTCCACACCAATCATTGTTTTCAATCTTGATGCTTCCCCATCCATCCATCCATCCATCCATCCATCCATCCATCCATCCATCCTTTTATTTAACACATTTGTACACCCTGCTGTGCACCAGGTACCTTTAACTACAAAGTGTTCAGATACAATAAGTTGCAAAAGGAGGCAAGATTCTTGCCTGAAAAATTCTTGCCCTCAAGATTCTGCAGGAGAGAGCAGTCCTTAAGTAAATTATTATACTGGGAAATGGAAAACCACAACTGAGACAAGTGCCCCAGCTGTATAAAATGTGAGGTGTTTGTGGACCCACCAAAGGATTGCATTGTTGTTATGTGCCATCAAGTCACTAGCAACTCATAGTGATCCTATATGTAAAATAGCCCTGAAAACTGCTCTATCCTGTGCCAAACGTATTGTCTCTGTCACATCTACTCTCATCACTCCAGTCACTGAATCAATCCATCTCATCAAGGGTCTTCCCTCCCGCACTGTCCCTCCACCCTCCCAAGCAAGTCCTCTCCAAGGACTGGTCCTTCCTTGCAACATGTCCAAAGTATGTCAGAAGAAGCTTCAGAATCCTTGCCTCTGAGGAGCCGCTTAGTTTCACCCTTTCTAGGATAAATCTGTTTGTTCTCCTAGCAGTCCATGGTATGTTCAATACTCTTCTCCAGCACCACAGCTCAAAGGTATCAACTCTCCTTCTATCATCCCTAGTCATTGTCCAGCTTTCTTTTGCATAGCAAATAATTGCAAAGACTATGGCCTGGATCAGGTGCACCTTAGTCGCCAGACTGACATCATTGCCCTTTAGTACTTTGGAGAGGTTCCTGGCAGCAGATTTTCTCAATTGCAAGTCGTCTTTTAAGTTCCTGACTGCTGGTACCAAGAATGTTGATTCTGGAGCCAAACAAACTGAAGCTTTTAACAATCTCAGTCTTTTCACGGTCTATCGTGATTCTGCTAGTCGACCCAGTGGTGAGAATCTTTGTTTTCTTGATGTTGAGCTTCAATCCTTATTGAAGGCTGTGGTCCTTGACCTTCTGCTGTAAGTGCTTCAAGTCCTCTTCAGTTTCAGCAAGCAGGCTAGTGTCTTCTGCATAATGCAGATTGTTGATGAATCTTGCTTATCAAGAATTGCATAGTTTCCTCATAATGTACATAACATCTTCTGTAGTACGTACATGATAATAAGGTTTGTAAATCACTAATAAGGGTATTGCTCAATTTTGCCATTCTGTCAGGTTCAGATGAAGTAGCTTCAGAGGCAGACAACAGATATGCATAATTACCAAAAATGAAGAATTGGGGAGTGCAGTGTGTCTTTTGGGGGCAGAGGTTCCTGGACAAGAGTGACAGCAGTAGTGGTGGTGATGGAGAACCAGAAACTGCCACGAGACAGAGCTGAACTGAAACTAGGAGATGCCCCATGGAGATAGAACGAAGGTCCTTTTGTTCAAGACTTATAGGAGGCTTGGTGGGTAGGCGTAATAAATTTGCAGTTCTAACCAAAGCTTTGTAACTTTGGTCCAGAATCATGTGACATGGCCGTGAGTTAGAAGGTTCAAGGGAAGCCTGCTTGCAAGCCTGCCTGATAATAAGCTGTCCGGGAGAAGAGCTACACTTGGACTATTTCTAACCTGCATTATAAACCGTTAACTTCTTTCGTGTTGTTGTGTGCCGTCAAGTCGCTTGCAACTTATAGAGAACCTATGTACGACAGCCCTGTAACCTGCTCTATCCTGTGCCAACTTTATTCATAGATCTTGTAATTATGAGGATGGTTTGTGAGTTCTGTGTGGCCACTGCAACAGATTAGAAGCCCCAGTAGCAGAACAGTGTGAGTCTTGAGGAGAGCATTTGGTATTAGAATTGATAGAATAAAGTGTGAGAGAGTTTGGATGCATATGTGACCTTCTAGGAATCAGTTTTCTGCTGTCAAAAAGGAGTCTATCCCCTTGTGGAGTTGGGGGAGACAGGAGACTGCATGCCTATACAGGTCACTCAGTTTTTGTAGGTATGAACGTTGATTATCAGGCTTTCTACGAAAAGATGAGGTCAGCGTTCTGGTTTTATACTTTCTTGAAATTACCGCTGTTGTTAAGTCAAGTCCAAATCCCAAAGACATTGTAGGCAAGATAGAACTGCGGCTTAGAGTTTCTAATATTGTAAATCTTTGTGGGAACAGATTGTCTTCTCTTTCTCCCAGGAAGTGACTGGTGAATTTGAACTTCCCACCTTTTGGTTAGCAGCCAAATATTTAACACCCTACTGCCAAGGTTCCTTCGCATAACAGTTAATACTTTATAACATTTTGAATATTTGTTGTTTGAGATTTTTTTTGGTCTGTTCTCCTCACTTGTTTTGGGAAGACTAAATCTTTGTTTCTTTGCTCTTCATGGCTGTACTTCAGAATCTAGCACAGCATCAAAAGTAATTTTTGCTCAGAGCACGCCTGTTGAATGTAGACAACGTGCTGCTGAATGCAGACAATGTATCTTATGTGTCTGACAATTCCTGGGTGGCAATGGCTTTTGACTGCTCCCTTCCTTCTCTCCGGATGAAGCCTATATTCGCCCTTGGACATCTTGGGCTCTGTGCCTGGACTTCCTGAAACCAAGCAAAAGGAGTCACTTCACACTTTTCCTTGGAGGAAAACAAACAAACAAACAAACAAACACACAAACAAACAAACAAACTCATCTGGCTGCAAGTCCATTAGAGTAGGTTAATTATCCCTCCAGTCTCTATTTTTAAACACATAGAACGCTCTGAATTTTCAAATTCAATAGGTTTTCTGATCACTATACCTTTCTGAGTGGAAGGAGGAGTGGCATCCACTTCTATAATAGCTTGCCTCTGGAAACCCTATGAACTTGGAGAGAGGATGAAAGGCACCCAAGCATCAAGGACTCTCCTTCACAGGGTCGCTATGAGTCGCCTGCGACTTGACGGCACTTAACAACAACAAAAACAACATGCCTTTCTGAGGGGACCCAGGAGAAGTGAGATCTTTTGTCAGCTCCATCTTGCAGCAAATGCTTCGCTCTACTCTGCTCCTCATTTACAAGGAGCCCACAGGACAAGTGTCTCCGTGCTCACATCTGCTTTCAGCCGGGAGTCTCTTAGTTGAGAGTTGCCGACAGTTTTCATGTAGAAGAACGAAACCTTCTTCCCCGCCCCCTATAAAATGTATTTCCTCCCCCCCCTAATTTCTTCCTAGATATCTTGAGCTGGTTAAAATTTTGGTCCTGAAGTCTGCCACTGAGTAGGAGAGTAAATTTTGGAAATCTATGCAATGTCCTTAAGTTTGAAATGGCTCCTATTTTCAGTGAAAATGATAATTTTGTGAATGAAAAGAGATGAGGTTGTTGGCTGCCATCTGGTTAGTCTTTTTTTTTATTAAATTTTATTAGTTTTAATGAACATTTACAGAGATTTTGGGTTTTCATTCATTCATTGTTGCACTGTTTTCTCCACCCTCATCCCCAGTTCTTTCTTCTCCCCCCCCCATGTCTGTTTTAATTGTCCAATTGCCACAGTGCTTGTCAAAGCCAGTTCTGATTAATCTCCTTTGTCAGTGTGTCCCTTGCAATTCCCTATCACTCCTCCCTGAGAGAGATTTCACCTTGATTCATAAGGAAAAGGGGATGGCGTATTCTCTTAGCTACTTCCTGCTGAAAAGGGATGCTGTGGGTTTCAGGGTGAAGATCTTCTCTCACTACTCTAAAGGGCCCCTTTGGCAGTAGGAAACACATAGACTATTATGGAGATTGATTTTGGAATTTAGATGCACTGTTATCAATTGTGCTTAGTCTTGATTCATGACAACCTGATGTGTGCAGAGTAGAGTGATTCCATCGTTTTCAAGGCAGTGACCTTCCACAAGTGATCCCCAGGATTGTTTTCTGAAGCACCTCTGTGTGAGTTTGAGTCACCAATTTTTCGGATAGTGGCAGAGTGCTTGACTATTTATTTGTACCACTCAGACACTCCCGAGAAATATGACACACCTAATAAACTTTTAATACATTTATCAATCCTGGCGAGGATGATAGTGCTGATTTTTTACTTCTCTTACCTCTCTTTCTCTTTTTTGACCTTTTATTTTGGAAAATTTTATTAAATGCCATTACATTAGATAGAACTGAATCAGTAGCCTTGGTATTTATACCATCTCACGGGGATCTCATGTGTTTGAGAGGAGAGCTTCATTCAGTTTTTTGGAGACTGATTTTTTGAAGTAGATCTTCAGATTTTTCTTGCAAAGTGCCCCTGGATGGATTTGATTCCTGACTTTCTATTTCTTACTTGAACGCTTATCTGTTACTGTCACCTTGAGACTCCTTCTCTATCGTATAGCATAGCCCACATGGCTAGTCTAATTTCATTTGTACCTGAAGATAACAATGCACTTACTGTTTGACAGATAATTATTTATAGGACATTTATTTAGAAACCTTTTTCTCATTCAATCAATCTACAAAAGCCTTTTGCATTTACATTTGGAACTGAGTTTTCTGCATATTATTTACCTTATTCATTTAGGTTACTTGGAGGGAAGAAATTGGAAACTAATGTAGAGAAAACTTGTCAGCTATTTAAAGACAATTGTCATTTTATTGGGTTTTTTTCAATCTTATTGTTGCTGTTATGTGCTGCTGAGTCAGAACCGACTCTTTGCTCACTCTTCAGTGAGTTTTCAGAGGCTGTAAATCACATGAGAGGAGACTGCCTTCTTTCTCTGGAGATATTTGAACCATGTGACTTTGGGTTGGTGGCATGACTCTTCACCAGAGCCACCAGAACTTCCTTAAAATCTTATAACAAATAAAAATTGACTAACTGCTGAAAAGACTAGTACCTTGTGTGCTTTGATGAATGTAAAAACATTTAAAAGGATATTTGAATTATTCATAAAAAGAAACATGTAAGAAGTTTGTTTTTCTTAAATGAGAAAGTGAAATATTTCCCTTGAAGTTTCTGCAGTCACGTAAGGGGCAAAGGATGTAAGAAGCTGTATCCTCGGGACGTGGCTGTGTGTCTTGCACATAGAGGTGTCTTCAGAAGGAAGATCACAAGCAGCTCTGATGAGGCTCTCTGAGAAAGAGACCTGTGAACAGTTCTCACACATCTTGAGACATTCTTTGAGAGTAGAAGCAAATCTTCCTGCTCTTGATAAGCTTATTGCAAATGTAAGAGCACAGTTTATGAATACAAAGAGGTCTTGCTTGAGTGCATGTCTTTTATCTATCTGTGTACTTGGCCCATACGGGCCGTATGAAGTAATCCTTAAAGCTTCCATTTCTCTGTGAACTATTTCATTGATTCTGAATGATAATAAAAGCAGAGGCCCTGAGGGTTCCTGGTGCTATTAGCCTGAGCTAATGTGAAACCTATACTTGGACCAAGAGGCAGTCGTCAGAACAGAGCAAGGAAACACCACATGGTTCAAAATTGGGAAGAGTGTACAGGGATGTGTTCTATCTCCATACCTTTTCAACCTGTATGCAGAACAGATTATCTGGGAGGCTGGGCTCTATGAGGAGAAATGCGGCATCAGGCTTGGTGGAAGATCTAGCAACAATCTGCGTTATGTAGATGACACAACACTGCTTGCTGAAACTGAGGAGGACCTGAAGTACTTGCTGCAGAGGGTCAAGGACTGCAGCCTCCAATATGGATTGAGGCTCAATATCAAGAAGACAAAGATTCTTAGTATTGGGCCAATTGGCAGCATCGGTATGGATGGTGAAGAGACTGAGATTTTTCACAGCTTTAGTTTGCTTGGCTCCATAGTCAACACTCTTGGCACCAGCAGCCAGGAAATTAAAAGACTTATTGCAATGGGAAAGTTTGCTATTAGGGACCTCTCCAAAGTACTGAAGAGCAATGGTGTCTCTCTGGAGACTAAGGTGCGTCTGATACAGGCCATGGTCTTTGCAATCACTTGTTATGCATCAGAGAGTTGGACAATGACTAGGGAGGATAGAAGGAGAATTGATGCATTTGAGCTTTGGTGTCAGAGAAGAGTGTTGATGGTACCATGGACTACTAAGGAAACAAACAGATTAATCTTGGAGAGGGTTAAACTGGTATGCTCCTTAGAGGCAAGGATTCTGAGGCTTTGTCTGACATACCTTGGTCATGTTGTAAGGAGAGACTGGTCCTTGGAGAAGGACATCATGCTTGGGACGGTGGATGGCAGGCACAGGAGGGGAAGGTCCTCTATGAGGTGGATTGATTCAGTGAGTGGGGTAATCGGGATGGGAGTGTCAGAGACAGTGCAATTGGCACAGGACAGAGCAGAGTTTAGGGCTTTTGTACATAGGGTCGCTATGAGTCACAAGTGACTCGACGGCACAAAACAACAACACCAACAACATTAGCCTGAGAGAGCTTCTGGCCTTCTGGAATTATATTCTGCTTTGCTAATTCTTTCTTCAGCTCTACCCACGAGAAACAACATATGGTGCCCAGACGTGGTGTCCAACAGATAGGACTGGGGATCAGGCAGAACCAAGTGCCCATCTGTCAAAAGGGGAAAACGAAACTTTCAGCAACTTCTAGAAAGATTAAAGAAATCCAGAAATATGGGGAATTTCCAATCTACAGAACGCAGCCGTGTTATTGGGATTGTTAAGAGGGATCTGGGGTGAAAGCAGCCACATCCCAAGGATACATTCCCTTCCATTCTTTGCCCCTTACAAGTAGAAAAAAGTTTCCATTTTAGGTTGCTGGGAGTGCAGAGTCCGTGTTCAATCAAGGGACAGTTGTCTTTCATTCACCAGCTATATACTGTGGACTGTCAGAAAAAGACACAAATCTGTTTTAGAAGAAGTACATCTGGAGTTCTCTTCAGAAGTAAGGATAGTGAGATTCCATCCCTCTTACTTTGGGCGTATTATCAGGAGAGACCAATCTCTGAAGAAGGACATCATGTTTGGTAAGCTAGAGAGTCAGTGAGGGGAGTCCTGTGGTGGATCTGGTAGCACGTCTGTAGGGGGTCATGCTGGTAACCCAAAGGCAAACTCACAGGCTTAGTGTAGCCTGATGGACAGGTGGGCTGGGCTCTGGTCACTGCCTCTGTGTTTGAAAACCGGGAAGCTGAACATTCACCCACACAGAAACCCTGAGGCCACGGTCAAGGAGAGTTCTGAGAGGGCAGCCTGTGTTGGCTGCTGCACTTGTATGGGGAGAAGAGGAATGTTTTCATCACATTTTCAGTGGGATGTAATTCTTTTTGTCTTGACCTTACTGACCAGATGTGAACTCCTTTCACACAGTGGTGTAAAATCCCAGACTAGCCCCGTCTCAGAAGATCAGAAGATGGAAGCAGAAATCCCAAGGCTGAAGTTCTCAGAAACACCTGTTCTAACAGTGCCCTGGAAATCAGGTAATAATCTGAGAGACTTCCCAGAGATTTTACCTCAAAATTCTAGGAAGTATTTCCAAGGGGAATTGCCCAGCTTGAAGACAAGGGGTCTCCAGAAAGACAGGGAGAATAATAAGATGCAAAATCCAACCAGGAAGAGGGAGGAAGGACCTAACCAAAATCATAAGGAAGGGAAAGCTTTGAGGAAGCTCCTTAGCTTGAAGAGAACAGAAATTTGGCCTCAGTGGAAAAACAGAGAAACAGTGAGGAAGCACAAAATTTCATCAGTGAATGTCAACTTAACTGAATACCAGAAAGCTGTGGTAGATGCCTTTTCTCATGCATGGACAGGGTACAAGGACTTTGCTTGGGGCCATGATGAGTTCAAGCCTGTATCGAGATCATTCACCGATGTATTTGGTCTTGGCTTGACGCTGATTGATGCCCTGGACACCATGTGGATTATGGGACTACAAAAAGAATTTGAAGAAGCCAAGAAGTGGGTGTCAGAGAAGTTGCACTTCGATAAGGATTTGCAGGTAAATCTCTTTGAGTGCACCATCCGTATCTTGGGTGGACTTTTGAGTGCTTACCATTTATCTAGAGACAGTGTTTTTTTGGAAAAAGCTCAAGATCTTGGAAATCGGCTAATGCCGGCATTCAGTAAGTCCTCCAAGGTTCCACACTCTTATGTAAACCTTGGCACTGGAGAAGCCAGCTCACATGGCCGAGTCATCCCTGTGGCACAGGTGACAAGCATTCAACTGGAGTTCAGAGAACTTTCTCGTCTCACTGGAAACGAAACATTTTATGAGGCAGTAAAGGCAGTGACAGAGCATATTCACTCTTTGTCTGGGAAGAATGATGGACTAGTGCCCATGTACATTGATAACGTCAGTGGCTACTTTCTGTCTAAAGCTCATCTCACAGTTGGAGCTAATGTTGACAGCTATTATGAGTATCTACTGAAGCAATGGATCCAAGGAGGGAAAAAAGAAACTCAGTTGCTGGAAGACTATATGAAAGCCATTGAAGGCATGAAAAGGCACCTGCTTCAGCACTCTGTGGCTAAAGGTTTGACTTTCATGGGGGAAATTGCAGATGGCAAATTCAATTCCAAGATGGATCATTTTGTATGCTTTTTGCCTGGGACTCTGGCTCTGGGTGTACACCATGGACTGACCAATGACCATATGGAACTAGCTAAAGCTCTTATGAAGACCTGTTACCAGATGTATCATCAGTTTAAGTCTGGGCTGAGCCCAGAAATCGTGTACTTTAACATCAATCCCAAACCTTTCCAGCAGGCTATGTATGTCTCTCCTAAAGACAATCTAAACGTGCTGCGACCAGAGACTGTGGAAAGCTTGTTCTATCTGTACCGGCTGAGTGGAGATAAGATATACCAGCACTGGGGCTGGAAGATCCTGGATAGCATCAACAAATATACACGCGTTCCTTCGGGTGGTTTTACATCTATCTTTAATGTTCGTGATCCAGTCAAGATGGACCATATGGAAAGCTTCTTCCTGGCAGAAACTCTGAAGTACATGTATCTGCTCTTTTCTGATGATACAGATGTGCTCAACTTGGACAAGTATGTGTTTAATACAGAAGCTCATCCCTTGCCCATCTGGACTTAAGCTTAAAGGACTTTGAAAGTCAGTGTAAGTGGCAGTGTGACAGTCTCCAATCCTGAGACCTTTCTGGTTGAGAATTACAGAGAGCAGAGTTTGTAGTTCTTTCTTGAACAGCATAGACTTGCAAACTAATTGCTTGTGAATAAATTAGGTTTTCTTTTGAACTTAAGTTTTTGAACTTTATTTTCATTCTGGGGAGGGGCCCTGGACCTTAACTGGTTACTGTGAGCCAGACAGATAAGTTCCTTGTATGGACTGATGATATCAAATCCAATGGGACAGTTTGAGGCTAGGACATCTGGGAAGATTATTTGTCTATGGTTTTGTCAGGGCAGATGTGATTTTGATGAGTTCATTCTCATGTATTTCTTTAGGTGGGAATTAAAATTGGTTTTAAGGCTTGTTTCTGTGTTTTTGCTTTTGAAATCAGAATGAAAAAAGGAGAAAGTTATTAAGTTTGTGATCCACAGAGAAAAAAATAACCCCAAAATAAACAACAACAAAATTATCTCAGACTACTAGCAATGCAAAATTCTATCAAAGGGCCTGATTTGTGTTTTCAATTAACTTCTCTTTGGGCAGCATGGCACTGCTGTGGGCAGAGGAGAGGGGTGCTCCACTTAGTGATAGTGTTGTGGGACGCTGGCAATAGAGGCTAATGGAGCAGGCAGAGACAGACTCAATATGCCCCGTGGAAGGACACGGCTCCTGTTGAGCTCGGTCAGCTTGTGATTTAAAAAGAGATTAAGGAAAAAAATAATTGGTTTCAAGTCTGGTGACACTTGGCAGTGTCATTCCCATTATTAATTGAGTTTCCATACTGTGCTCAATAAAGTTTTAACAGAGCGAAGCCTGGCAAATTTGTAGACTCAGCAGGTTGCTTATTGGGACTGCACAGTCTGGTCTCTGTGATGAGCGTGGAATGATGGGCTATCAACTTTACAGTTACCCTCCAACTGGGCCCTCTCAGCTGTTTAGAAGAACCAAGCTAGAAGACTATGGGCAGTAAGTAAAAGCAACAAGCTAACATCCTACTCAGATTAATAGTTATTTAAAAAAAAAAAGAGGAGAGAAAGGTCTAATGATTTTCTTGGTCAGAGATATACTGTCCCAACAGTAGAGGGACATTTAGGACAATGTATAAGAAAGAATTTCCTGGAGCTGATGAGAACCTAGTCCGATAGTCTAAATTATTGTTTAGTAAGCATTCTTCCACCATCCCACTGGCTATATTTCCTATTGAGGTGTATGTATTTCCACACCAATGTTGGGCTTAGTTTTGTGAGCTGTTTAGGAATGTTAACAAATCCAGTGGAAACAGAAGCTTGCTAGATGGGTGTGTGATTGGATTGTCCTCCCTTGTCTTTTGCTTCTCACCATGGAAGGATTTGTCCTGGGTAGATGGTTTCCTTTCAGCTGGCATCTAGAATAAAACATATGGAGCCTAGCACAAGCTGACTTTCAGCTGGGAACAGTGTAGATCAATTGCATCACAGCTGACATATTGATTTCTGTGTATATAAGTAAATGCTATTGCTGTAATCAACTGTGTTTTGGGTTGGATTACTTGGTTCAAATGCTCCTGCTGCCTTCTAGTTGTTTATTTCTGGCAACATGTCACTCTCTTTGTATCTCAATTGCCTTGTCTAAAAAATGGGCATTAACGTAAGTATCATACAGGTGAGTGAGTGTTAACTCGCTCACTTACTCACATTGCTGTCGAATCAACACTAACTCATAGCTGATCCACCAGTGGGTTTCAGAGACTAAATAACAATGGAAGAGATGTGCTCATCTTTCTCCTAAGGAACAGCTAGTAGATATGAATTGCCTACCTTTGATGAGATGGATCGATTCTGTGACTGGAGTGGTGGGAATGAGTGTGTCTGAGATGGCGAGGTTGGCATAGAATAGCACGGCGTTTAGAGCTCTTGTATATAGGGTTGCTATGAGTCACAATTGACTCGATGGCATAACAACACCACCACCACCTTTGGGTTGGCAGTGCAACTCCTTACCCACTAGGTCATCACAACTCTGTAAGTTAACTTTATTATTGTGTATCGTCGAGTTAAAACTGATCCTCGTCGAGTTAAAACTGATCCACAGCTGATCCTCCAGTGGGTTTTTGTCAATGATTGGTTGCAAATAGTCATGTGTTTGTGTGATAAAACAGGGGTAGAATCTTCAGAGATGTCTAATAAGAATTTCCACTTTTCTAAGCAATATTATTAGAGATTTCTTTTCTTTTCCTAGACCATGTTATCTTTAAATGTGATGTCTGAATTCCTGAAGCTTCCTTGATATAACTTTGAAGTTACAACCTGTATAAAAAGCAGGTGATGATAAAGCATAAAGCATAAAGCATAAAGATGACAAAACAAAATCCCAAGAAAACTCTTGTTATTGTTAAGTGTCATCATCATACTTTAGAATTTTGGGAATATCCTTGGTAGCAGATTTTCCCAATGTAACACATCTTTTAATTATTTGACTGCTGCTACCATGGGTCTTGATTGTAGATGCAGGAAAAATGGAAGCTTCAATTTTTTTCTCTATCACAATGCTGCTTATTGGTCCAATAGTGAGGATTTTTGGTTGTTTTTTTTTATGTTACAATGTACTACATATTGAAGGCTGAAATCTTTGATCTTCAGCAAGTGCTTCATTACTTTGTACAAGCAAGGTTGTGTCATTTGCATAACAGAGGAGGTTGATGAGCCTTCCTCCAATATTAATGCCACATTTTTCTTCATATAGTCCAGCCTCCCATATGAATTTCTCAGTACGTGGACTGAGTAAGTATGGAGAAAGAGTATTAGGTTACTGAATTATAGAGTCCTGAAGACCACTGTTCATCTGTACAGAGGTTACATTTTCTTATTACCTGCCCCCCCAGATTCAACTACGTATTTGTGTTCCAACATAACTTATTTGACATCTTGTGTGATTTAAAAAAAACAATATAGGTTTTATGTATAATTATTAATATACTTGTTTCTTGCTTATCAACATATAAAATTTTAAATATATCATTATATTAAGAACTAGCACTATTTGAAAATGGAGGGTGATTACATCATGTAACAAAATGAAGAGGACTGCATCATTACCTACTTGTCAACTTCCATCCTCACCTAAATTCCAAATTACATCATCATATGTTGTTGTTATGTGCTGTCGAGTCACTTGTGACTCACAGTGACTATATACACAAGAGCCCTAAACCCTGCTCTATCCTATGCCAACCTCACCATCTCCTATACACTTCCACCACCCCAATCACAGAATTGATCCATCTCATTGAAGGTCTTCTTCTTCTGTGCTACCCCTCCACTCTCCCGAACATGATGTCCCTCTCCAAGGACTGGTCCCTCCTTGCAACATGTCCAAAGTTTGTCAGACAAATCTTAAGAATCTTTGACTCCAAGGAGCAGCCCATCTTCACCCTCTCCAGGACAAACCTGTTTGTTCTCCTAGCAGTGCATGGTATAGTCAACACTCTTCTCCAGCACCACAACTCAAAGGCATCAATTATCTTTCTTTCATTCCTAGTCACTGTCCAACTCTCTGATGCATAGCACACAATTAAGAAAACTATAGCCCAGATCGGGTGCACCTTAGTCTCCAGCCTGATGTTGTTGCTCTTCAGTACTCTGGAGAGGTCCCTGACAGCTGACTTTCCCAATGCAATCTGTCTCTTGATTTCCTGACTGCTGGCACCAAGAGTGACTATGCAGCCAAGCAAACTAAAACTGTTAACTATCTCAATTTCTTCACTATCCATACTGATGCTGCCAATTGGTCCAGTGGTGGTGAGAATCTCTGGGGTTTTTTTGTTTGTTTGTTTGTTTTATGTTGAGCTTTAATACTTGTCAAATTTTATCATTACATAACTTGCCAAACCACTGATAATCATGATCCAGTCAAATTGTCACATAATTTTAATGATCAGAGCTATTCTCCCCTAATGTTGTTGTTGATTGCCAACAAGTTGCACATGACTCACAGTGACCCTGTTAACAAAAGACCTGAAATCTTTCTATGACTATCATAATTTCTCAAAGTTCATATAGTTTCCAGAGGCATGTGGTTTAGGAAGCGGATGCCACTCTTGCTTCTAAACCTGTTTTACAACTGCGAGCTCCACCAAATACTGTCCACATTGGGAAACCACTATGACATATGACACCCCTGTTTATTATTACAAACCATTGTACATATATCAAATTTTTAATAAAATAGTCTTAAGAGGGGATGAGTCATAATTATGGGATCTATATAAATTGCAAACTTTGACACATTTGTAACTTGGGCACTTGTGTTTGAGAGACCAAGAAGCAATTGCTCAGGAATTAAAAAAAATTACATGTAGAACTTTTTATCATGACATTTGACTCAAAGACCAATAATCAATGCCTTTAAGAATAAAAGTTCAACATCACTTCATGTAGCCACCATAACAATTGCTCTACCAATAACTCAACTTCAATAATGGCAGTTTTAGACAATTGAAATATAAATATAGTCAGGATTTCAAATAGTACAAAGTCCTCATTATTACATAACTACATTCAACAAACTAAGGCAATCTGATACATGGGAAAGGCAAAGACAGTATATGAGTAGTAATAGTATCAATCGAAGTCTTATTGTGGATTGTCATTCCTTTTGCTTCTTTTGTGGAACTATTCTGTGTCCATTCGGTCAAGTTATTATGCTAAGGCTGCAATCCCAGTGTCACTTCTTCTTTCCATAGGTTCGTCACTTAACAGAGACCCAGCCAAGATTGAGTAAGCGATCAATTCCTCTTATGGGATTTTAGAAAATTTGAAATTGTAGAGGGAGGTACTTTACTTTTGGGTTACAACTTGATGACGTGAAGCTGAAATTGTTTACTTCAACATTTACAACCACAGAGATGACACTCCTCAGTAGTTAGAGGATGTGCCAATACACAGAAAGAGGAAGAGATTCTCTTAATTAAACTAACTTTAGTTAGACTATTACTTGAAATTTAAAGAGTGTTGGCTAATCTATTTTGAAAATTATCATATCTGGATAGTGTTATATACACCAGTAGAAAAAGAATGTGTAGAAGCAAATTGTCAGATTGTTGTTTGGTGTCATTAAGTCACCTGTGACTCATAGCAACCCTGTGTACAATAGCTCTGAAGCCTGCTCTGTCCTGAGCCAGTCTCACTGACTCCGATACATCTTCTCGCATTTCCCTACTTACTGTATCAATCAATCTCATCTGGGGTAACAGCGTAAAATGGTGGTAAAATATGGATCTCTTTAGTTTTTAATTTCTCTTCCCATATTTACTTATATTTTAAGGAGCTGACACTCCCCTTGGATGTTTATATTAGAGGAAAAAATGGGGGGGGACACAATATATATGTATTTAAAAATATGATACAATATTGTTTTCAGAAATTTGTCTTTCTTTTGACTTTCTTTGGAGGACAAAATTTTTTTTTCTTTCTCTAGGGATGCTAGAAGCTTCCCACCTGCAGTCCCCGATGCATCAGTAGAAGGGAGTTCTTCTCTCTTCTTACCTCACATTATAAAATTCTCTCATAAAAAGGAAAACAACTTTGGGTATAAATGTTCAAGTGTTAAAGTGTTGGTAACTGTGTTGATGGTTTGAATCTTCTCAGTGGCTTTATTGAAGAAAGACTTGACGATATGCTGCTGTAAGATTACAGACAAGTGAACCCTGTCACTCTGCCTACAATTCTGTCATCTAGGATTGCTCTGGACTAGAAGATGACATAACAACACCCAATAACAATGACATACCAGTACGTCAACATCAAGGATTACAGAGAAATCTTGCTCTACAGTCTTTATTATTTGGCTTTGAAAGAATGAATGGTTAAGAAGAATGTTCTAAGTTGCCAAGAATTTTCTAGAAGCACACTCTGGCCTTGAGTTCTCTGGGAGATCTTGTTCCCAAGGGAATAGCTTCATTCTACCTTTCCCGTTTATATGTGGTAATTTGAAGAGAAAGAATCTGCTTCTACTTAGGCTTCTATTTTCTTTGTTCTAGGCTCTCTGTAGTAGGGTGGATAAATTCAGAGCAGAAGAGCCACTAGGGAAGCCCTGTCATGATTTCCTGCCAAGTATATCAGTAATAAAGAATATTTTAATTTGTTGCCATTTTTCAAATGTTGGCATCATTTGATTAAAACTTAGTAATTTAGTTTTCTAGAATATCAAATAGTTGGCAGCAAGTCACAGAGCCCTACCCTTCCGGCATAGAAGATTCAATTGTTGTTAGGTGACATCTAGGCAGCCACCACTCACTGAGGCCCTAAGAACAACAGATCAGAACCTTGCTGTAATCTCATGATCTCTAATATACTCAAGCCCATTGTTAAAGTCACTGTGTCAAACTAGCTTTTCAGGTTCTTCCTCTCTTTCTCTGACCCTCCATCTTCCCAGTATGAAGTCTTTTCCCAATGACTCACCCCTCCTGGCAACCCACCCAAAGTTTTAGCATTTCAGCATCCTGGTTGCTCTTCCTTTAAGATGGACTTATAGATTCTTATGGCAATCATGGGATAGTAAGTGCTCTTCTTAAATGCTACAACTCAAAGTCATCAATTCTTCTGCCATCTTTATTCATTGTCCAACTTTCAGGTGGACAGAAAGTAATTGAAAAGACCATAACAAGGCACTGAAAAAGTTGTGGAAGAATTACTAGAGGAAAACTTCCCAGACATAATGAAGAATGAGAGACTATATATTCAGGAAACTCAGCGAACACCATATAGATTCGACCCCAAAAGAAAAACATCAAGGCATATCATAGTTAAATTTGCCAGAACTAAGGATAAGGAGAGAATCCTGAAAGCAGCAAGGGAGAAACAAAGAGTAACCTATAAGGGAGAACAGATAAGATTAAGTGCCGATTTCTCAGCAGAAACCATGCAGGCAAGAAGGGAATGGAAGGACATATATCAAACACTCAAAGAATACAACTGTCAACCAAGAATACTGTACCCAGCAAAATTATCCATCAAATATGAAGGACAGATCAAGATATTCCCAGAAAAGCAAAACCTAAGAGAGTTTGAAAAGACCATAATAAACCTTAGTCTTTAAACTGACATTGTTGCTCTTTAACAGTTTGGAGAAGTCCTTGACAGTTGGTTTTCCCAAGGCAACTTGTCTTTTGATTTCTTGACTGCTGTTATCATGGGTACTGATTGTGGATCCAAGCAAAAGGAAATGTTGACAATTTCAATTTTTTCTCAATCTATATTGATGGTGCCTATTGATCTAGTGGTAAAGATTTTTGTTTTCTTGATACTGAGAGAGAATCAATATTGAAAGTTGTAGTCTTTGAACTTACGCAGCAAAAGTTTTATGTTTCTTCACGTTCTGCAAGCAAAATTGTGTCAACTGCCTAACACAGGATTCAATTAGGATTTGACAGTTCTTAAGAAAGAATAGCCAATATGTAAAATGGCTTTTTTAAAAGGAGATCAGTTGGATTTTTTTTTCTTTCTGAAAAGTGAAATAAGTCTAGGAAGAATCTCACCAGTTGCAATTTTATCTCAAGATCATGTGGGTTGGACCAGAGTTATGTATTAAAAGTTCAGACAGGGGTTACTCAAAGAAATGTGATTGTTTTTGTTGTTTTTGGCACTGAGTCAGACCTGACCCATAGTTCACCCTACAGTGGTTTGTAGAGGCAGTAAATCACATGGGAGGAGATTGCCCATTCTTTTTCTATGGAGCAGATGGTGGATTTGAACCTCAAGTCTTAGGAAATTGAAGCATAGGTTCTGACCACTAGGCTACAAAAGAAAGAAATGAAAAGTAAAGGTACATCAAGGGGGGCGGGCTGAAAGAGAGGAAAAAATCTATGAGGAAATAAAGGGGATAGAGACAGTCATTCCCTGGAGCTGCTTCAGTTTCTGATATTCAGTTTCTACATGTGGTAAATTGAACAGAAGAAGTCTACTTCTTATGCTCCACTTTGTATGTCCTAGGCCAACGAAGCTGTGGGAGGGTATCAAGAAAATCGTCCATGAAGAATTCAAAAGATCATTACAAAGGCTGAAAAAGAAGAAAAAACCAAGACAAATGTCAGATGAGACTCTGAATATTGCATTAGAGCACTGAGAAGCCAAAGCTAAAGGAAGAAACCAAGAGATCAAAGAGCTAAACAGAAAATTTCAAAAGGAAGCCTGGGACGACAAAGCAAGGTACTATAATGAAATGTGCA